>NC_022010.1:67937078-67947116 GCF_000317375.1 Microtus ochrogaster
GTTAACACTTTTCTTCTTTAATATTTTAGGGTTTTTTGAAATATAGCCTTTATTTTAAAAAGAGACTAGAACATGTCAAAAAGTCCTACTTGGAAACTTCATGAGTCCTGCAGTGAAGAGTGCTCCGCGTGAGGCATACAGTTCATCTCCAGACACCTTAGGGAATGAGTTTGGAAAAGAGCAACAGGTACGCAGTAACTCCTTAATAATTCAGTATGTGCTTTTTAGCTGCCTTATTGCAAAACCAAGATTGAAAAGCAGAGTGTAGAACCATGATAATTCACGTGTACACCTAGATCTAGAAGTTCCTTAGTCTCCCTTTATAATATGCAGATATAATTGCAAAGGTGTGCTGCTGATAAGGATATTCTTATGTCTCCCTCAATAGTACACAGACACAGTGCATAGGTTTGCTGCAGCTAGGAGCAGCCATCCCTTCAGTGTGTGCAATCCGTGGGCAGACACCATTCAGATCCCCCACTGTAACAGCTGGAACAATTTTTGTTTGTGTTCCTGAGTCATGAAAGCAGAGAACCACCTGTGTACCGTTCACTGCAGAGTCAAAACTGTGCTTCAGGTGAATAAAGCAGATAGCATCATACTGAAAACACTGCTAAAAGAACTCTAACTAGACACTCACTCCTCAGACTTGCCAGAGCAAAGTCGGGCACTAGGCGGCACTTGCCTGCTTATTTCAGCATCTTGAAGATAGTTGGCTTCTCTAACACTGCACCTAACAAGCACTAAACAAATATTGTCTGGCTTGCTAATTAAAGAAGCACCCTGGGGATGACCCAGGCCATTATGGACCATGGTCATGTAAATTCACATGCAGAAATAGCACAAGTGTTAGTTGGGGACTGCTAAATGTGGCAAGTCATGCTATTTCACAGACACACATGAACAGCTCGTGTCAGTTAAAAGTGCACTCCTCCTAATATCAGTCATCAGTGAATTTATAACAGATCAGTGATGAAGCCAGCAAGTTGTAAACTCCAGAAAGCAGGGCACATCTCATTGCTGAGTACAGTTGCATGCAAGAGTAAAAACTTGCTCTTACTTTGGTTTATATTGCCAATGATGGGTCCTATCTCCCAGCACAGGTGAACCCAAACAGTCATATTTAGCAGCAGAGGTAGAGGATTTAGTACAGTTTTAGGGTCCTGGGAATTCCAGAATCCTAATGTTCTACCTCTTTGGTGGATATAATTTATGCTAAGTACAGGCACTCCTCCAGACAACAGTGGGACTATTTTTCTGTAAACTTACCATCAAAAATATGTTTGGGGGCACTGGAGAGATGGCTCAGCGGTTAAGAGCATGCAGTTCCCAGCACCACATGTCAGGTCACAGTTATCTGTAACTCCAGTTCCAGATCTGATGCCCACTTCTGACCTCTGAGGACACCAGACACACACATACATATGTGGTACACATACCACACAAGCTTGGTGACCGGAGTTCAATCCCCCAAACCCATGTAAAGATAGGAGAGAACTGACTCTGACCTGCACTTCATGCCATGGTCTGCATGTGCCCATACATACATACATACATACATACATACATACATACATACATATATACATACATACACGGTCTGCATGGGTTCACACATACATACATGGTCTGCATGGGCCCACACATGCATTATGCATTCACACAAAAATAGTAAATGTTTTTTCAATGTTAAGCCAGGAATAGTAGCACAGACAAAAGCAAGTGGATCTCATAGAGTTCAAAGGCAGCCTGGTCTATTCACACATGATCTGGACAGCCAGAGCTACATAGAGAGACCCTGTCTCAGAGATCCACCTGCTTCTGTCTCCAGTACCAGGATTAAAGCACATTTCACTATGCCTGGCTGCAATCCCCTTCTTATCCTGGAGACACTGCTCCCTACTTCAAGGAAGGAATATGATAATTTGTCAAAGAAATCACTTGTCTCTTTCTCCAAATCAGTGGGTGTCAGATTCCAGTGAACCTCAGCAGCCAGTAGTGGACAGTAAGGGTGTTGCCTCTGTGTCCTGTTAAAACAGTTAACAAGTGGCCACAATCCAAAACTAGTCAAGTCTAAGTCAAAAGCGTTGGCTCTAAGTGGCTAGCACAGAAGGAAAGGAACTGATTTAGTCAGGTTTCTTGTACTGTTTGTATTGAGCTGTATATTTCCTCCACTCCTCTCCCTTTCTCTCCCCTCCCCTTCTACCCTCTCCCATAGTTCCCATGCTTCCAATTTACTCAGGAGATCTTGTCATTTTTCTGCTTTCCATGTAGATTAGATCCATGTATGTCTCCCTTAGGGTCCTCATTGTCTAGGTTTTCTGGGATTGTGAATTGTAGGCTAGTTTTTCTTTGCTTTATGTCTAAAAGTCTATTATGAGTGAATGCATATTATATTTGCTTTTCTGTGTCTAGGTTACCTCACTCAATATGATATTTTCTAGACTCATCCATTTGCCCTCAAATTTCAAGCTGTCGTTACTTTTTCTGCTGTGTAGTACTCCATTGTGTAAATGTACTACATTTTCCTTATCCATTCTTCAGTCAAGGGGCATTGAGATTGTTTCCAGGTTCTGGCTATGACAAACAGAGCTGCTATGAACATAGTTGAGCACATGTCCTTGTGGCACGATTGAGCATTCTTTGGGTATATACACAAAAGTGGTATTGATGGGTCCTGAGAAAGGTTGTTTCCTAATTTTCTGAGAAATTGCCACACTGACATCCAAAGGGGTTGACCCAGCTTGCATTCCCACCAGCAATGGAGAAGTGTTCCCTTTTCCCCACAACCTCTGCAGCATAAGTTGTCATCAGTGATCTGATCTTGGGCATCCTCACAGGTGTAGATGGAATCTCAGAGTCGTCTTGATTTGCATTTGGATTTAGCCAGCTTTAAAATGGCAAGTTAACCTCAGGTTACATAAGCAGGAACTTTCTGACTGAAGAGTCAAGTGAGACAGTTTCTCTTTACTCAGTTTCCTCACTCACCTAGTAAAAGTCTGTAAGCCCTTCCCACAGCCTGGAAATGCAAACAACAGCTGGCTGCTAGCAGCTCGGTTCATGAATGGATGTTTAGTTAAAATTCATAACATTCAAGCCAGCACACACCTTTAATCCCAGCACTCAGGAGGTAGAGGCAGATGTATCTCTGTGGGTTCCAGGCCAGCCTGGTCTACAGAGCAAGTTCTGTAACAGTGAAGGGCCAGGCCTGCTTGTTGTTGGGGTTTCTGTCCTGCCCGGTACCCCCAGCTGTTTAGCCCCAAGGAAAATCATACAGAGATCTCTGTAAATTATAAAGCTGATTGGCCCATTAGCTCTAGCCTCTCACTGGCTAACTCTCACATCTTGATTAACCCATTTTTCTGATCTATGTTACCCATGTGGCTCAGGACCTTTTTCTGTGAGGCAGATCACATCCTGCTGCTTTGGTGATTTGGGCAGGAGTGGGAGGAATCAACTTCCTCCTTCCCAGAATTCTCCTGTTCTCATTACATCATTTCTACTTCCTGTCTGGTTTACCCGCCTATATTTCCTACCTGGCCAATTCTCATTTATTTATGACACGATTGACAGAATACAGACATTTCTCCCACACCAAAGTTCCAGAACAGTCAGTGCAATTACACAAAGAAACCTTGTCTCAAAAAAGAAAAAGCAAAACAAACAGACAAAAAAAAAAAAAAAAACCAGAAAAAAGAAAAAGGAAAAACCCCTCATCACATTGTTAGCATGCTTTGGGTTGACTTGGAACACTCCTGGTCTCCTAGGCAGTAAGTACCTCATCCCCTTGTCCTACTCAGACCCAGCTCGGGCTGAGCTCAAGGAGCCGCAGAGCTGAGTACAGGAAAGAGAAGCAGTGCTGCTTTCCCCGTAGCATCCAGTGGGATGCCCACTGCCACGATCCAGTGGATAGTTTCTGGGCCTTCCGCAGGCCCCCACAAGGTAAGTGCTGGACCACTCGGCTGTGCTGGCTGCTCACTCCCTCCCCACTGTCGTTTCTCCTTTCCACTAGCACTCCCTTAGTTCATTAAGCAAACAGTGACTAGAAGGGAACACTCACCCTTGGATAAAGGACATCTGTTTTTAAATAGCTGATATAATATCTAATGTGAGAGATTGGATGTTTTCCCCCTAAAACCCAAAACAAGACAAGACATCCAGTCTCGCCATCCTCAGAGGTTCTGTCTAGTGCAACCAAGCAAGAAAAAGAAATAATTATCCATTCAGTGAAAGAAGTCAACTTTCTTTATGCACAGGCTACATAGTCACCCATGGAGAAGGAGAAAGTACGAGAGGCTGGGAGCTGGAGACACAGCTCAGTGTTGAAACATGTCAGCTCAAAACCATGTATAGCGCCAGCTCTGTGAGAGTCGGTACCCTGTGCTGACCTGTGCAGGCACCGTACTCAGGTGACATGCATACATATGTGCAGGCAAAATACCTATACACATAAATAAATTCAGATTTTTTTAAGTATGCGAAGATCTACAAAATAGAAGAACGAGTGAGCAGGCCAAGCAAGGTTGCGTGAGACAAGATCAATATTGGAGCTCAGTGGCAGTCTGTACACCGACAGGGAACATGGTCAGTAGTGCAACCATGCTAGCTCCTATAAAGTGTATGAAACTGTGAATGGACCTGGCAAAATTCACGACTTTCAGACTGCAACCTGTA
This sequence comes from Microtus ochrogaster, assembly GCF_000317375.1. Classification (NCBI taxonomy): domain Eukaryota; kingdom Metazoa; phylum Chordata; class Mammalia; order Rodentia; family Cricetidae; genus Microtus; species Microtus ochrogaster. Next base: position 67,941,753 of record NC_022010.1, read on the forward strand.
GGACAGTGCCAAAAGAAACCCAAGACAACCTAAGAAGATGTACAGTGTGCTGGATTGGATTATCATGGTGGAAGGTTCCCGAATTTATTTACAGATTATACACAATCTCTATTTTATTAGACCATTTTCTAGGCATTGACAAGCCAATTTAGAAATTCATATGGAGATTCAGAGAACAAAATCAGCAGAATAACCTTGAAGATGAAGATAGGGTTGGATGGGCCGGAGAGATGGCTCAGTGGTTAAGAGCATTGCCTGCTCTTCCAAAGGTCCTGAGTTCAATTCCCGGCAACCACATGGTGGCTCACAACCATCTGTAATGAGGTCTGCTGCCCTCTTCTGGCCCGCAGACATACACACAGACAGAATATTGTATACATAATAAACATTTAAAAAAAAAGAAGAAGATAGGGTTGGAGGATTAATGCGCCTTACTTCAAGATAAAGCTGCAGCTTACACTGTGACTATGTGCTGGTCAGCGGGAAAGGGACGGCCACAAACATCTACATGTGAATAGCTGAGTTTTGAAAAAAGTGAAAATTCTGTGGGAAATCGATTTTCAAAGCATGGTACCAGCCATGGCAGCACACACCTTCAACTCCAGCACTCAAGAGGCAGAGGCAAGCAGATCATTGTAAGCTCAAGGCCAGCCTGGTCTACACATCAAATCCCAGAACCTTGTCTCAAGGGAGAAGAAGGGGGAGCTGCTGGAACAACTGGCTGTGCATTTATGAAGAGTGAGTGTTTCCTCAGTACAGCAGCGCCTAAAACACCCTTGTCCTCCAAGCTTTTTGGAAGGCTGGAAGGGCTTGCTGGCTACCGGCCTACCCCAGGTTCAGTGAGAGAATCTGTCTCTAAGGAAGAAGGCAGTGAATGACAGAACAAGCCACCCCATGTGGCTTTAACACGTGTGCACTGGCATCCTCACATATGCATACATCCCAAACACACCACATGAGCATACATTACACATACATACTACACCCACCTCACACTGCACACAGCACATGCAGGCACCACACACACTTATATAGCCTTGACTGGCCAGGAATTGGCCATGCAAACCAGGCTGGCCTCAATTCAGAGACCTGCCTCTGAAGTATTGAGGTTAAAGGTCTGTGCCACCACACCAGCCAAAAACGTACAATTTTTAATTGCATCCAAACATGTGAAAATGTCTTTTATTGTGTGTGTGTGTGTGTGTGTGTGTGTGTGTAGCTTTATTAAGCAAAAAAAGTTGGCCTATTGATTGTATATATTAAAAATTATGTGTGTTTTGGGTCAGTGTTAAAGAGAACTCTAAAGGAACAGACCTGGGTTCAAAACTCAGTTGTCCCCTTTACAAACTGACTTTGGACAAGTTATTTATCCTTTCTGAGCCCCCACTTCATCTATAGAGTGGATAACAGCCATCTCACAGGACCACCTCCTGAATGGGTAAGCTCATGCCACAAGGCCCTCAGCTCTACTTGGCACAGGGCAGGTGGGAGCAGGGACAGCAGCATCATTCAGGCTGTAAAGTGCTGGCTGTGGCAGCAGAGAGCTAGGCCTGAAGTTACACAGGGATAGACGGGGCTCCTATCTTCAAGACTTTTCAGTGAAGTGAGGATTTTCCAGCAGTATCTCCTGATAGAACAGATGCAGGGGAAGGGGCACCTTTTACTTGACGTACCAGCAGTGCCCTTGACTGTCCTTGTTTGTCCCAGAATCCCTCTTCCATGGATGAGAGCTTATAGCATGAGTAATAAAAACCCAGAGAGAGATTTTGGGGTTCAAAGTGAAGTTCATAAAAGCAAAGCAGCCAGCGATAGAGAGTTCTTACCTCTACCAAGGCTCAGACAAATAAAGGGATGGATGATCCATGTACACAAGTGTCTTCTCACCTTCATACCTGTACTCACATGTGAGTGCACACACACACACACACACACACACACACACACACACACAAATGCTTGACTTTAAAAGGACAGGGCCAGCAAGAGGGATGGCTCAGTGGGCAAAGCACTTGCTGTGTGAGCCTGAACTTGATTCCCATCCTCCACCATGGAAGGACAGAACTGAGTCCTACATGTTGTCTTCTGAGCCCCCTGGAAAGAACACTTTGTGCTGCCATTATGTAAAGTTCTATTCGCCGTCCACATTGTGAAGCCAGAGAAGGACCCAGGCCTGAACTGCACAGCTTGGATGGTCACCTCCCCTTTGACCTTCTATGCAGTGAGGATTGTTGAGGTATACATGGTCTGTGCATCATAAAAACAACAGTTAAACAAAATGCTGGTATTACTAGTCAGGTCATATGGCTAAGATGATTTGTGGGAAAATATGAATCACATAGTATGCTCCATCAACCAAGGAGAAGGTTTAATGCATTAAGCATATGCAACAAAAGGCAGAAACTAACTCAGGGAATACAAAGCTCCCAGTAGAGAATGTTGCATTCCTGTTGCAAAGGATCTTACACAAGTTAATAATATCTCTTTTGCTTTCTTGATAAAACAGAATTGAGAACTGAATGAAAAAGACATGCTTTTAAAGACGCCTGCGATGGATTGGTTTGTTTCATTCTACTGATGAGGTAGGCTACTATGCAAGAGCTTCCAGTAGCCTAATCCTTCTTAGTACAGAGCCTCATAAAGAAGTGTTGAGCCTCTGTGTTCCAGCTCAAGTTGTTTTGAATGTATCTGTTGGGGACTCTTCTTGTGTGTGACTCCCTATTCTGTCCATAGCTCACACCAGAAGAGTCCTAAGTTTCTTCCTTGGATGACATTGAGTCCACCTCTTAGGCCACTCAGCAGCCACTTAACAAACCACTTAGACCTAACTGATCATGAGAGGATGCCTATAATCCTAGTGCTGGGGAAGCTGAGGCAGGAGGATTGGAGTTTGAGGCCAGCTTGGTCAGAGATAGCTGTCTCAATAGATAAAGAAGCTTGCCACCAAGCCTGACATTAAGATGCCCAGATGAACTAGTTCTGGCATGTTGTCCTCTGACCACCACATATGCGCACCTCCACTTCATAAAAAAATAAATTAGAAAATATATTTTGAGTAATGCTGGACTGGACTCCAGATCCATTTAGAAGGAAGCGCCAATGAACAAAGAGAACTCATTGCTTTTGTTTTCCTTTTCTTTATTTAAACATAAATTGTGGCCATCTGGGGATACACCTTTAAAAGGGGCAATGGCTCAGCAGCTAAGAGCATCTGCTGTTCTTGCAGAAGGCCTGGATTATGTTGACAGAGGTTTCTTTCCCACCAGGTCCTACAGCCATTCAGCCCCAAAGAAACACACAGGGGCTTATATTAATTATAAACTAGTTGGCCTAATAGCTCAGGCTTCCTTATTATCTAATGCTTACATCTTAAATTAGCCCATAATTCTTGTCTGTGCTGGACACATGGCTTGGTACCTTTTATCAGTGAGTCATTCTCATCTTGCTTCCTCTTTGTCTGGGTGACAACTGCGACTGACCTTTCCTCTTCCCAGAATTCTCCTATTCTGGTTGTCCCACCTATACTTTCTGCCTGGCTATTGACCAACCAGCATTTTATTAAACAAGCACAAGAGACAAATCTTCACAGGGTACAGGACCATTGTCCCACGGCAGGGCCAGGTTCCCAGCACCCCTCTGCTGGCCTCCACAGTACTGCATACCTGTGGTGCTCAGATACATACAGACAAACATTCATATACATAAAAATAAATAAATCAAAAAAGTTGCCAGTGTTGTTATCAGATATAGTTTTATATTGCCTGTGAATATTATCAAAGTTTGACTCCAAGGTCCTATTTTCTTTTTGTTGTTGTTGTTTGGTTTGGTTTGGTTTGGTTTTTGTTTTGTTTTGTTTTTCAGGACAGGGTTTCTCTGTGTAGCTTTGGTGCCTGTCCTGGAACTAGCTCTTATAGACCAGACTGGCCTCAAACTCACAGAGATCTGCCTGCCTCTGCCACCCAAGTACTGGGGTTAAAGGCAGGTGCCACCACCTCCCAGCCCAAAGTCCTATATTTCATGTAGGAAATAATTTAAGACCATAGTTGAGACTGTTCCAGAAAATGCATTTTAATAATGTATTGTTCTGACCTGATGGTGGCACAGCCTTTAATTCTAGCATTTGGGAGGCAGAGAAAGGCAGACCTCTGTGACTTTGATGCCAAACCTGTTCTACATAACAAACTCCAAGCCAGCCAAGACTGCATAATGAAATCTCATCTCAAAAAACAGTACTGTTGGGCTGGAGAGATAGCTGAGAGGTTAAGAGCATTGCCTGCTCTTCCAAAGGTCCTGAGTTCAATTCCCAGCAACCACATGGTGGCTCACAACCATCTGTAATGGGGTCTGGTGCCCTCTTCTGGCCTTCAGGCATACACACAGACAGAATATTGTATACATAATAAATAAATATTTTTTAAAAAAAACAGTACTGTTTCACATTCTTCCTCAATGTAGTAAAGAAAATACACAAAAGCATGGGCCCATTTTAATGCAGGTATCCATAAACTGAAGCATCCTTTTTTCCTACTAGGTTGTGGACTATGTCTTTGGCTGATACAACAAAAGCACACACAAATGAGCATTTCCCCAGCCTGGTACTAGGAAGCAACAGGAAGTCTGCAGAAGGCAAGAGTAGCCCAGGCGCTGGCGACCTGTCACGGAACAGCAGGGCTTCCAATGGGAGCGTGGATTACAGCAGATCTCAGTGCTCCTACAGAAGCCTGACCTCCCACTATGACTATTCAGAAGACTTTCTTTCTGAGTGCTCTGAAGCAGCCACCAACAGACATGAGTTAGAGCACCCTCTGGGGAAAGAAAAGGAGAAAAGAAAGTATAGCCCTTCTAAAATCCCCCAGCCTAAAGGTAAAACGTCAGGCATCCCTGCCAGGCTGCAGCCCTGGTCACAGTAACATTTTTGTTTAATGTTAGTGTCTTGTAGTGGCCCACAATCAGTTACAGGTGTATGTTCCTAAATATTCCATATATAGCTGTCAAAACACTCTCCACATCTCCAATTCCTTTCAGCTTTGTTGACAGCAACACACTTCTCTCTCTCAGGCAAGTTCCACTCCCTGTTAGCAGCTCTCCTCAGCAGGGATCCCACAGCTCTGCATCTCCAACATCTTGGGGTCTCCAAGGCAACCCAGGCTTCAGCTTCACAGTTTCAGGCAATGGCTCTCTAGGCCCCTAATTCAGAGACGCCCCTGCCACATGCCTGACCTCAGCAGCTTTCCTTAATCATGGAGGCAAATTCCATAGCCCCTTTCTTCTGTCCTCTCTCTGAGGGTTCTCTGTGTCCAGTTTATGCAATAGTCCAGGCAAGAGCAGTTTCTTGCCCAAATGGCTATCAAACTCCATAAGGAGCCT
>NC_022010.1:67948846-67954518 GCF_000317375.1 Microtus ochrogaster
TAACAACACACAAACTGTATTCTTTTAAACACTGCTTGGCCCATTATATCTAGCCTCTTCTCGGCTAACTCTCACACCTGGACTAGCCCATTTCTAATAATGTGTGTAGCACCCCAAGGTGCACTTACCGGGAAGATTCTAGCTTACGTCCATCCTGAGTCGGCTCTGTTGAAATAAGAGCAGCAGGCTGCTTCCCGCCACCCGGCTAGCTTTATACCCAAAATAATTACAAGGAAACTGTACTCTTTTAAACACTGCTTGGCCCATTAGCTCTAGCCCTTACTGGCTATTCTGATATCCCGATCAACCCATCTCTAATAAACTGTGTAGCACCAGTCTTACTGGGAAAGATTCAGCATGTCTGACCTGGTGGCTTGCTTCATCGCATCTAGCTCTGGGAGGAGCTGCATGATTTCTGAGCCCACTTCCTCTTCCTCACAGCATTCTGTCTGTTTACTCCTCCCACCTATGTTTTAACCTATGAGGGCCAAGCAGTTTCTTTATTATAATTAACCAATGACCTTCCTCCATCACTGACATCCATTTGAATGGGTCCTGTGGATTTGCCTTTATATAGTCTACAGGCTGGGCCCTCACCACCAATCACTAACTAAGAAAATGCCCTCCAGGCTTGCCTGATCTCAATTTTCCTAATTGAGGTTCCCTCCTCTCAAAAAAAAAAATAGTTTGTGCGGTTGACAAAAATCTATCTAGCACAATGGTTTTGAATAAAATTTGTGTTCTGTCGTGTTCTGTTTGAAATGAGATCTCATTTAGTGCAGGCTGTCCTTGAACTCCTGATCCTTCTGCCTCTTCTTCCTCAAAGCTGGATACAAGAATGTGCCTCCACACCTGGCAGGATTTTTTAATAACTTTTATAGCAGATATTTAAACAAGGTGTGGTTTTTCAGTCCATTCTCTGTCACTTCATGGCTATATAACCTTGGATGACTTAAACCTCCAGATACAAAATAGATGCAACTGGACTGAGGAGTTGTCAGTGAGACACACGTATGTAAAGTGCCTAGCCAGCAGCAGGCAGATTGAGTGAGCTTCCTTTGGCTACCTAGGTCCATGGCGTTTATGTGTGCTGGGGGTTGTCCACACTTGTGTGACCTCGGTGTTCTTGTGCTAACCATCTGCATTGTCTGCGCACACAGGCCAGAAGGACCTCCCAACAGAGAAAAGGCACACCTGGAATGCTTCATTTCTCAATTCTCAAATTCAAACAGTTACCAAAAGAAGAGACGCCATGACACACCGCATCCTGTCAGCCCGACTTCATAAGATTAAAGAGCTGAAGAATGAGCTAGCCGACACACGCCGGAAGCTGGAAGCTACTGCCACAGAGAACCAAATCCTGAAGCAGCTTCAGCTCAGGCATGCAAAAGCCATAGGGAGATATGTGAGCTCACAAGACAGCCTGCCGCAGGTCACAGTTAGACACCAGAATGAGGTGAGGAGCCTGCGGCAGCTCCTTCGGAAATCCCAGGAGAAGGAGCGAGCAGTGGCGAGGAAGCTCCGAGAGACTGACAGTGAGCTACTGAGGACCAGAGATGCCTTGCAGGCCCTACAGAAACTTTCAGAAGACAAGAGCCTTGCAGAAAGAGAAGAACTGACTCACAGGTTGACTGTTCTGACAGCCAAAATGGAGGCAAATGACAAAAAAATACAGGTTTGTATCTCAGGAGGTCCGGTATTGATAGAGAGGGTGCACGTAATTCAATCCACAGGCTGTGAGCCAGCTCACCAGGAAGTGATTGTGTTTAGTGTCAAGTGGGGGAGGGAGGCAGAGCTGGAAGGAAGAGCACCGGTCTCTGAGCTGGGCATCGGCTCTCTCTAGCCAGGCTGTGTCTGGAAACAACCGGTCTGACAGCCACACTCGGTACCAGTGTGAAGCAAAGGCCTTCTGTGTGCTGTGGGAGTCGCCTTTTGAAATGAACGCCTGCGTTCAGCTCCTGCTGAAAGGCTGCCCCCCTTGCAGAGCAGTCTGTCTGTCTGTCTGTCTGTCTAGCTCCCTTTGCTTTTTGTCTCTCCTCAGTCTGACAGATTATAGACTTGTTTCCACATAAACAGTTTTAGTTATTTCAAAATCATGTTTCTCAGGGAAGAAGAAAGGAAATGGCAGAGAGGGTAACAGAGAGGAGGGGAAGGGAAGAGGGGAGAGGAGAAAGTGAAGGAGGGATGGAGAGAGGGAGGGGAGAAGGGAAGGAATGGAATTAAAATAACTGGAGAGATGGATGGGTAGCCAGGGGATGTCACCGAAAGGGACACTAATCACACAGAGTCCTGCCTGTTTACATGACCTTTGTGGACATAAATACAGATGGAGTTGACATACTGTTAATTCTTTGATACTTGATGGTGACAAACACTTTCTTTGATAAAAATTAGGTTGTTTCACTCACATTTTCTGAACAGACAGAATAATATTATTCTGCTGGAAAAGTTCTCTACCTTCAGAGAAAATTGTCTTCCGTGGAATGGGTGTTGGACACCAACAGCACTGAGTAGCCCATCTCTGCTACACCTAGGTCAGCATCTGGGGTGCTAGTGTAGGAGGGGGATCCACGCCTAGCAGGTTTCTGTTTTATCAGTTATAGTCCAGCACTGTAGAGGGTGGCATGAAACCCATTACAACCTCCATGTCTGTTCTCTAGGGATCTCTGTCCATCATGGTCTGCACTGAGGCTGGACCCTCTAGGGAGAGGGCCCAAGGGTCACCATCTGCAAAGACAGCAGAACAGCGCATTTGGGCCCCATGTTAAGACTCTGATTGTACTTACTGGTTCTTCAGGATGTGTTTGAATATTTTTTATCAGTATCCATGGTTTGTAAAGAACACTGGGTATTGGGCTAGAAAGATATATTTATTCTCTAGACCTGAGATCTGGGACTTGCTAGCCGATGTTTCATTTTGTTTTGTTCTAATGTGTGTCCACTGAGTCAGTGACTAAAATCATGTTGAAATTTGCACCTGTCATAAATGTAGCTCGTTTCATTGCAGTCAAGTTTCATGACACCACGCTGGCTACAGAGTAGTTGAAATATATACTGTTTTCAGAACTTGGAAAAACAGCTGAGGCTGAACAATCGATCCTTTGGTCGGCAGTTGGCCAAAGAAAACCGGAAGACATTAACAGCCCAAACAGCAACAAAGACTCTGCAGGGAGAAGTGCGGCAGCTGCAGCAGAAACTTAAGGTATTTCTTCCAACGCAGTGTGTCCATCTGTCCAAACACCATTGCAGTGCGTCTGTCCAAACACCATCACAATGTGTCTATCCAAACACCATAGTACCTACACCTATGTAGATGTCTTCAAGTTGTTTCTTCAGACGATAGTGAACAGATGGAGGAGAGAGAGTGGGCAGCCAAACCGCTGTGCACTGTGGTTAGAAAAACTCACCCTCTCTTCACAAGGCTGTCTTCCCTGCTCCTCTGCAACAGCAAACAACAGTGCATCTGATAACATTCTAATGTTTTTAACTTAGAAATCAAATCACAGTAATGTTCAGAGTAAGTCTAATGGCCCTCAGGTTTATTTAAGGTCCTACTTGAGATATAGCCCGCTGGTGATGCATTACAAGGTGTGCATGAGCTCGCAGTTTCCAACTTTACAGATGCAAAGCCAGTAGTTTCACTTGCAGTGCCAGATGTGGTGGAGACAGGAATGAGTAGCTGAAAGTCAGCCTGGGCTATGTGAGACTCTGTCTCAAAAACTAGGACTGGCATGGCAAAGGGGCTTGCTGCTTAGCTTAGCCTTACAACCTGAGACCCAGGTGGTCAGGGAGAAAACCGAGTCTCCCAGGTTGTCCTCTGACCTCAACATATACACAGTGGCATGCATGTGCATATACATATATACATACATACACACACACACATACATACATACATACACATAAATACAAACACAAACAATAAATAAAATGTAAAAAAAAATTAAGAATGTGAGTCTTTTAAAACATTTTTTTTAGATTTAGTTTGCTTTTAAATTATGTGTTTATGCATGTTCCTGTGAGTGGATATATTTATGTGAGTGTCCACAGAGCCTAGAAAGAGGTGTTGGAACTGGAGTTACAGGCAGTTGTGAAGCCCCTGGTGTAGGTGCTGGGACCTAAACTCAGATCCTCTGGAAGAGCAGCAAGTGCTCTTAACCACTGAGCCATCTTCCCAGACCTGTTTTTAATTTATAATTGTGTGTACATTTGTGTGTGAGAGTGTGGGCTTGTAATCGTAAGTATAGCGCCCAAGGAGGTCAGAGGGGCACATCAGAGCCTCTCAAGTTGGAGTCTGGTCAGCTGTGAGCCACCCAACATAAAGATGGCTCAGCAGTTAGGAGTGCTCACTGCTCAACGCAGAGGACCTGGCGCTGGTCCCCAGCACGACATGGCAGCTGACACCCAGCTGTGACTCTACCCTCTTCTCATCTGCTCAGCTCCACACACTGTGCTACACATAAACTTACGCACACACATTTAAAATAATTAAGTAGAATAACCTGAATAGACACTTTTCAAAGAAGAAATTCAAATGATACAAAAAATATAAAAACTGATCATATCTTTATTCATCAAGACAACACATGTCCTTACTCCCATGGGATCCCGCTTCACCCCAGCAAAAGGCTTTTACCACAGGAAAATGCTGCCAAGGATGCGGAGGGAAAAGACCTGCTGGTGGGAATGTAGTTAGCTGAGCCGGAGGGTGGTAAAGGCTCCTCAGAAGGCTAAAAGCAGAAGGGCTATGTCAGCAGCAACAGCACGGATACACGCCTACAGGAAATGAAGTCCACATACAAAAAAACACACTCCAATACCTGTGTTTACACCTGCACCACTGACAAGCGCAAAGATGTGAAATCAGGGTAGGCGTTCAGCAGCTTAAAGGATAAAGTATGATACATATACACACAGAGGTCATTCAACTGTGCCGTGTGTACATGTACATCCAAGTGTCAGTCAGTTGTACACATTTGGAGTGTACAAACTATACGCTGACTAATATTTAGAGGAAAACTGTCAGGTGTGGTGACTAACACAGTCTCAGCACTTGAAAGGCAGAGGCTGGAGGATTATGAGTTTGAGGCCACACCTGGGCTAGATAGCTAGATCTATGCCAACTGGGCTCTTTAGTGAGATTCCATGTCAAACACACACACATTTACACACACCAAAAAAAGATAACAATGTGAGATTCTGTCTCAGAACACACACATTCACACATACCAAAGAGAGATAACAGTGTGCAGAAGAAAGCACAAGGGCTGGCCACAGAACCCACACTCGGGGCACAGAACTATTGTTTGTGATTTTAAAACATCATTTTTGAAAAAGCCACTGTTTTTACCTTTCCTGTGTGAACTCCTAGTAACCCAACGGTGTGAAGGGCCATTCCTCCTTATAAATCATTCCAGTTGGCAAAAAGTTCACAGTGAATTAATCGTTATAATCAATGGCTAGTGATTGCCACTCAGTTGACAAAAGAGAATCCATAAGGCATGCCCTCCCTGGTGTAAAGCTCATGCCAAAGAACCACCCTGATCCAGGCCACACACAGCTCTGAGGAGTAAGTAAAGGGCTCCACAGAGAAGCTGTTAGCAGCAGCCCCCTCTCCCCTGCCTGTGTCTACCACACACAAGCAGTAAGCACACAACAAGCTGCAGGTGCCG
>NC_022010.1:67955226-67957978 GCF_000317375.1 Microtus ochrogaster
AAGCAACCCTCTCAATGGATGTCAGCCTTCCACAGCTCCTAAGGGAGATGCTATGACCTGGGCGTGCAGGCAAGCCCCAGGGAGCACCTAGCAAGATGCTGCCACCTCCTCTCACCCTGAGTTGGTTTTATTTCCTAGGAGCGCAGGGGTCATATTCACTGTGGATATCCCACAGATGTGTGACATGTGCTGTTATCTGTGGTCCATCTTTCTTTTTCTGTTGACCAATCACACAAGTACCCTGGGTTGTGTTCCAAACCTGCTGCCTTGAGGTGGCCCAGCTCCATCATACAGACCTTGAACCTCTCTTCTAAGCCCGAAGGAGGACTGTCCCTTATGTTGCTTCCTTCTGACTGCACTCAACCCTGCATCCTCTCTGCTAAACTATATTAATATCAAATGAAAAGACAAGATGAGCTTTCCAGAAAACAACATGTTTGTTCCCATAAACACCAAATCTTCACCTAAAGCCATGTGGGTGAAATCACTCTAGGGCTGGGAGGTGGCTCTTCAGTTATGAGCATTGCTGTTTTTGCACAGGATTTGGGTTTGGCTCCTAGCACCCACATAGTGGCTTACAACCATGTTCACTTATCTAGGTCCAGGAGATCCAGCACTGCCTCCTGGCCTCCATGGGCATAACTGTTTGTGTTTCTGATCTCTGAACTAAAAGTTAAAATATAAGAAAGCAGAAAGGAGGAAGTGGACCATAATACTTTGTTTCTGAAAACATACATTTTAGAAAAGATATTATTTCTTTTGCATGTATGTACATATCAAAATAAAATTTTATGATTAAATAGAGCAAAAAATAAAGGACTGGAGCAGCACCTGAGTGGTTAGGAGCACTGGCTGCTCTTGCAGAGGACCCAGGTTCAGTCCAGCACCCACATGGCAGCTCACACCATCTACAACTCCAGGTCCACAGAGTCTAATCCCCTCTTGTTGCTTCCACAGGTACCAGGCTCACACATGGTGCTCATATATGCATGCAGGCAAAACACTCATAAAGATAATTTCTTAAAAACTTTTAAGAGTATAAAGCCTATGCTCTACAACTCAGACATACGGAGGTCTGTAATGTTTCCTTCACTGACATGGGGAATGGTGATGGCCTGGGAGACAGCAGGCTTGTCTCAATATATAATTCAAGAGGTACATTTAAGGTCTTAGTTACTTTCTTACCCCCCCAACAAGTTAAGACTTAGAAAGCTTTTGTTTTGCCATTATTCAAAAACATTAATTTTGGGGTTTAGAGCTAAGCAGTGGCCTTTCTGTTACCGGCCTTACCTGCCCCACCGTGTGCGCAGCCCCGACAGTAGCTGGGATGAGAGCTTCATCTCCGCTAGACAATACTGTGGTCACTAGGTGTGGGTAGATTTTGATTTTGCTTCACTTTTAAATTACAGCATGTACCAGTGCTGCTATAGCCACAGTGCTTTTCTCTTTTAAGTCAAGGTTATAAATCAGGTGTTTATGGGAGACTGACACTGTGGCTCTTCTTAGGAGAAGGATCGCGAGCTGGAAATTAAAAACATCTACACTAATCGAATACTTAAAAACTTACATGAAAAGGAAGATTACCCAAAAGGTAGGTTTCAGTTTCTTTTGCTCAAAAAGTATTTTTAAGTATCCGTGCATAGTTTCCTAGTTTACATAGAAAATCTTTAACAGCCGCTTGATTGGGTGCTGGAATGATTTTGGTGATTGTAGAAAAACGGAGTTGTGATACTGTCCAAAGAACCAGAACGTTCTGCTCCCACAGGGCTCAGGAGCAAAAGGACTGCCAAATGCAGCCCTCTAAGGAGATGGGTAAGCCAGTGTGGAGCTTCTGAACACTTTATGACATGTCCCCGTGTAACCATCACTGGTCAGAATCACATGCAGGGCAAGGTCCCTGAGGCCCGAGCAGGCACTGGGTTCTCACTCTCGAACTCCATACACAGCTCTGTTCTGTGCCAGTTCCCTTTGTTCAGCATGGTTCTCCCGGCCGGTGCTCCAGCCCTGCAGTCTACTGTAACAAGACAAATGTGTTCATGGGCTCTGCTCCCCTCCCAGCCTCAGGCTCTGCACAGAGAAAGCACCGTGGAACCCTCCCCTCTAGGGCAGTAGAAACAGCCAGGTTTGCTGTCTTGGCCTCCATTCACTCTGGACTGTAATCCTGACTAATGCCTACCAGAAAAGACCGTGGTGTCTGCTGTCAACATGAACGTTTCAGTGTCCATGGCTCTTGTTCACCAGGCCTCAGGAGCTCTGACATGGTGTGGCAGTAGCTTGGCCTCTCACAATCACCAGAGAAACAAAACAGCAGTGCCGCCTCATCCCAGAGCCTACTGGCTTCCCCTTAACTCTGCGATGTGCAGAACCTGAAGCCTAGCATAAGACAAAGATGGGACAAGAGGCGAACCCTATGATGTGCTGCCCACTTAGACAGTGTCTCCTACAGTGTGTATCATGGTTCTATTGGACGCTTAAGGGCTACTTCATATTCTAAATCAGTGTAGCTTCTGAACATTAAATGTTTCTCACATATAATCTACCTATTTTATAGTTTCTTCAACAAAATCAGTACAAGCAGACAGAAAAAGTTTGCCGTCTGTAAATATGAGACACCAGGAAACCCAAAAGTCAGATGTGCCACTGTGGACAGCAAAGGTATGTAAGCTCCACAGTCTTGCATTGTTCTGAAAGTCTTAACAAGAATCCCAGCACTCAGGAGACAGAGGCAGGCAGATCTCCGTGAGTTCAAGAC
>NC_022010.1:67959873-67973296 GCF_000317375.1 Microtus ochrogaster
CTTACATTTTAAATAACCCATTTCTATTATTTTATATTTTACCATGAGGCTCGTGGTTTACCAGTAAGGTTCTGGCAGCTACATGGCATCTCTCTGACTCCATCTTCTTTCTCCCAGCATTCAGTTTAGTTTTCCCACCTAGCTCTATTCTGCCCTGCCATAGGCCAAAGCAGCTTCTTTATAAACCAACAGTATAAACACATTCACAGCATCCAGGGGATCCCACATCAGATACCGTTTCCCTCATAATGTTGAAGACAGTGGTTTTGTATTTCATCACTGCTGACAGCTAAGCCAGGGGAAACCTGTCAAGGCTAAGTGGGAGGTGAGCAAGCCCAGAGTCCACACATTTCCTCAGGCCTGAGGGCAGAGCTGGGTTTGGACCTGAGGATACTGATGTTTAGGTAACAACTTTGGCAGCTGCATTTCCCAGGCTCGGTAGTCACTTAATTTTTCCACTTTTTAAGATGTATTGTATGGGGTTGGAGAGATGGCTTAGAGGTTAAGAGCACTGGCTGCTCTTCCAGAGGTTCTGAGTTCAATTCCCAGCAACCACATGGTGGCTCACAACCATCTATGATGAGACTTGGCGCCCTCTTCTGGCCTGCAAGCATACATGAAGGCAGAATATTGTATACATGATAAATCTTTTTTTAAAAAAGATTTTAGGTTTATGGGTATTTTGCCTGCATGCAGAGATATGTGCACCACACACATGCCTAGTATGATGGCCCCTGGGAATCAGAGTTACAGACAGTTGTGAGCTGCCATTTGGGTGCCAGGTATTAACCCAGGTCCTCTGGAAGAGTTGCCGGTACTCTTACACTGAGCCATCTCTCCAGCCCTTTCCACTTATTTTTAATCCACTTGGAAAATTTATTTGTTCATTTGACAAATTCTATTTGAGCATATACGATGGTGAGGCATGGTTCTAGGTGTGTGTGCACACACGCGTACACACACACATACACCCCAGCAGCATCAGGAACAAATACAAAATACCCTGAGCTCCTGTTCTAGTGTAGAATCGTCATTCCCATAAGGCCACTTGCCCACAGTTACCCAGAATCCCACAGCAGCACGCTGCCCTTAACTCCCCTCCCCTGCACATTTACAGAGTTGGACGATACTAAAGCGTGCTTGCTGTCTGCACATCCCTGCAGCCTTCTGTTTGCGTGGGGTTGTTCCTAGAGATGAAAGTGCTGGGCCATAGAAACTGCCTACACAGCTATCACGGGGCCATTCCCTCAGTGTCTGACAGAAATGGTTCCTGTTTGATGAGTACCATCAAGAGAATCTTCTTAGTATTTGTGCATAAATATTTTTCTTCTTTTCCTAATTCCCATTTATTTAGAACAGTCTAGGAAAGCTTATTAACAATGACCCCTTCTGTGTTAATGCCCTGTGTATATTCACCTCCTGTACCATTTCAGTGACATGTCTGAAGTCTTGGGAGGTGTGCCATCCCGAAATGGAAATCCACTGAGCTCGCTCGCTCGCTCGCTCTCCCTCCCTCCCTCCCTCCCTCCCTCCCTCTCTCTCTCTCTCTCTTTCTATCTCTCTCTCTCTCTCTTTCTCTATCTCTCTCTCCCTCCCTCCCTCCCTCTCTCTCTCTCTCTCTGGTTGGTTTTATGGAGCTGGGGCATCAAACCTGGCAGGCACCTTAGGCATGCTAAGTAAGTGTTCTATTACCAAGTTACACTCTCAGCCCCAAATACATCGTTTGAGAGCCGGGCAGGCCACCATGTCTTCTTCCTCCACTACTCTCGGCCTCATTGCTTCAAGGCAGGGCTCTGACTGAACAAAGCTAGCTACGCATTAGCCTAGACTGGCCCACCACCAACGCTCAGGCCCGACTCTTGCCTCGGCCCCACAGGCAAGTTCTGGGGGTAGAACTCAAGCCCTCAGCTTGTTCCCTCAGCCACTGCACCATGGGGAGGGGGGTGCTTCTAAAATCTATTTCTTGTTTGAGGGCACTTAATCTTAATCTTTCTAATGTAGATTTATCAAAGGAGGTTGAACACCCAAAACCACAAGCCTCTCTGGAAACTCTTAGGAAGCAAGAAGAGAAAAGGGAAGATCAGGAAAAGAAAGTCATCCCACCAGAAGTAGAGCCAATTGCAAGGGAAAGTGTGACCCCTGCAGACCCAGAGGGCGAGGTTCCAGCCAGGGAAGTGGCTGCGATGGCTGAGCTGGCCCAGGAGGGAGCGGCCGCTGATGTGGAGCCTGGGCCAGCCCCGAACAAGACCCCTCGGCCAAGGAAGCACTACTCCTTCACCGAGGCCACTGAGAACCTGCACCACGGGCTGCCCACATCCTGTGGGCAGGCCTCGGGCAGCCCACGCTGCCGCCACAGCATGGGCAAGCACCGCAGCGACCAGTACTTGCGGCTGGAGCCTGCCTGCTACGAGCCCTCCTTCGGCAAGGCCACCAGGGTCAAAGCCAAGGAGACAGCCTTCCGGGACAAGAAGAGCAGCCTCATGGAGGAGCTCTTCGGTGCAGGCTTCGCGGGCAGGAGTGGCCCCACCAATGGCGAGGTGGCTGGCAAGGCCCAGCAGCTCGGACCCAGCCAGGCCTCTGCCAGCAACGCCTTCGGGGACTCCAGAGCCACCGTGGTGCGGTCCATCCAGGCCTCACCCGCCGAAGGAAACAGGAAAACGGTTATTTAAATGCAACAGAGGCCTAATACATTCTGGTTTATATACTAGTTACATGCCTTTAATCTTACTTACCATGTGAGGGTTTACATAGTATCTGTTTTAGTACTTGGGTGGACTGCGGGTAATTTATTGCTATCTAATAAAATAATCCACTGTACCTTGATCAATGGTAACATTTTAGATACAAACTTACACCTTTACTATGAAGGCAAAAAATGTCCACTCTTCAGGCAGACCGGTTTATTACAGAGCTTGGAGATGTGGGACTCACAGCGACTCTTGTTCAGCCTAAGGCATATCAGCAGGATTACTGTCAAAACGTCATGGAAGAGGCACTGGCCAGCAAGAGAGGCACCAGACTCAAAAAGACAGTACAGAGATTCACGCTCTGCCTCACGGTCATTGCCGCTGAGCGGAGCAGAGTGCCCTGCCTTTGTGAGCCAATCTGTGCCTGTATAGGAGGCTGGGGTTTTTGTTGTTGCTGAGATATATTACTCTTTTGTTACATAATGGTCTCTTCTCTTAACCTTGTCCTAAAACAACTGTACGCTTGAGCTAGCTGCTCAGGTCTAAGAGCTTTTGTTGGAGCTATAAAGGGTCTGGATTCCCAGCCTACACTGTGTAACTCCCCTTCATTTAGCTATAGGAGCAACAATTCCGTATCTGGAATTGGCCACACTGTCTCCAGATGTTTATACACTAGTTGTGTATTAGCACCAATGGCTCAGTGCCTGCTGAGGGGTGATGCTGCTGCCGCCTGTGGCTGCTCTCGCCCACATCTCAACACTCAGGAGGCAGAGGATGTTCTGAGTCTGGGCCAGCCTGGTCTTCATGGTGGGTTCCAGGCCACCCAGGGTTGCACAGGAAGACCCTGCCTCAAAAAAATTAAAATTAATTTTGGTTTTTCACCATTTTTTAAGTGCATACACACAACATTCATAAACATGGACCATCTTGGAGAACCCTAGGAAGCAGGTAGCAGTGGAGCATGGAAAACTGACAGGGCAGAGGGACAGAGACACTTTCTGCTGCACCTTTCCCTGGTTAATTCAATGTTTATTACCCATTTTTAAACAAATACAATTCTGGGGGGAGAGACACAGTGATATCCCCCACTCAGCCTTACACACATTATACATGGGGACACAAGCAGTCTTACACACATTATACACATGGGGACATGAACAATATTACACACATTATATGCATCAGGACACGAGCAGTCTTACATTATGCGTGTGGAGCACTAACATCTGGGAACAAACTAACCCTTTGTCACTGTTTTCCTGCAGTCAGCTGACATCACACATCCCTTGAGAGGCCCAGGTCTGGTTGGCGGTAAGCACCATTCCAGATCACAGCTCACTACAAAAGCATACCCTCCCCCACCCCGAGTGCCGAGCTCCTGAAGCGAGCCCAGACTGTGCAGCTTCCAGTGCCATTCCAACCTCCTCAGATCCTCGACTGACCAAGTGTTTGCTGAGGGGTGGGGATGCTGGAGCGGATGGGCAGGCCAATGTTGGCAATGCCTACTGCTGCACACCACTTGTGCCCTTTATACACCCTGCCTAGTCACCCTGGTGCAGTGTAAGTCTACAGCGTCTGCTGCTCTGGTGGTGCTCCATCTGACACTCGCCCTATTCACAGTACAGTCAGCCAAAAGAACAAGCTGTTTATGAGATCACTAGGAAACATAAGAATATAAATATGATCCTTCAAAACCCAGTGCTATGCCTTTAATCCCAGCAGCTAGGAGACAGAGACAAGCGAATCCCTGTAAGTTCCAGGTGAGCCTGGTCTACGTAGTGAGTGCCAGGACAGCCAGAGCTGTGCAGAGATTGTGATGGTGCTAGCTTGTAGCTTTTCTGTGCTATGGCTCCCCAGAGTCTAGGCTATCAGCACTGGCCAATACTGTAACTAGGAAAAGTACTTCAAAAACAGACTTGGAGCCAGGTGAAGCAGCAAACACCTTTAATCCCAGTATTTGGGAGACAGAGGCTGGTGGACCTCTGTGGATTCAAGGCCAGCCTGGCCTATGGAGAGAGTTCCAGAACAGCCAGGACTACATTGAGAACAGCATTGAGAGACTATGTCTCAAAAAAACGAAAGATAAACACCGAGACTTGGCAGAACTATCTTGTAACTTCATGAGCCAAACTGATCAGACCCCAGCTTGCTTCACTGCTCCACTTTAAAGACACACTTCATATGAAATGCTTTAAATGAACACATAACATGGTCTCGTGAACACACACAGGAACCACTATGAAAAGTTAGCAGGCTCAGATACATGGCGATGCTTTTCACACGGTTTTACGCTGAACCTGGTCCAACAAATGACATTTCAAAGAGGAGGATAAGCACGAGCAACATCCACTAGTGTCATTTTCAGGTGAACTTCAAAAAATAAAAAGCAGAATTCTTGTAGTGGTATTTTTTCTTTAAAAAAAAAATGTGTGTGGGTTTTTCTGGGTTTTTTTCTAAAATTAAAAACAGCACCACTGGACAGTGTGTACCTGGCCAGCTTGAGCTCCTGCTCTGACTTTTAGTGACGGTGTCACACTCAAAGTGTGTTCATCCTTAAGAGTCAAATTACAGGAAACAAAAGGACGAATTTAGAGGAATATGGTCATGCAACCTCATTCTCTCTGATGCTTATAGCCTCCTCTACTGAATACAAAAATATACAAAGCTTCTGCCCCAAACCACATAGAGCAAACGTGAATGACGTGTCAAAAGGCAGAGATTAAAGAAATTCTTGCTTCTGATGACGAGAAAGAGATTTCTGTTACAGTAGAAAAGGCTCATGTCCCAAAGTTAGCAGGGACGTTTAAAGGTAAATCTGATGGAATGGAAAGACTCAGACAGGAAAAGCAAAGAAAGAGAACAAAGAGGAAAGATAGGATCTGCTGGAAAAGAGGAAAATACAGCGTGAATTAGCAAAAAGAGCTGAGCAGGTAAATGAGGAGGATGAGGATGAAAACCAAGACACAGCAAAAGTTTTTACAGAGTACCACCCTGGGAAACTCAAGCTCAGCTTTGAAGAATAGAAAGGCAAAGGAGAGAAGGTGAGGAGAGAAAAGCCGAGGAGGAGGCCCGCAGAACAGAGGAAGAGAGGAAGGCATTTGGGAAGCAAGGAGAAGCACGGTATTAGATGATTCCCCAGAGAAACATAAAACAGTTTCTCACGAATCTCTGATGCCTGGAAAACTGGAAATTAATTTTGAAGAATTATTAAAACAAAAAATGGAAGAAGAAAAACGATGAACAGAGAAGGAACGGAAGCATAAACTAGAGATGGAGAAATGGATTTGAGAAGTGGGACAGGGAATGGGAGAGGAGGAGGAGGAAGACGAAACCTTTGGACTGCGTAGAGGATATGAAGAACTAATCCAATCACAAAGGGGTTCTATTCAAGCTAAAAACCTAAAAAACAAGTTTGGAAAAACTGCAGGTGTCTGGAAAAGAAATACAGAAAAAGACAGGAGAGGGAGCAAAGAGGAGAGCAACTGACCTTGAAATTAAAGAGCGAGAAGCAGAAAACTTCCACGAGGTACATTATTATTGTATTTGTTATAACTTAATCTTTTGTGTGTGTGGTTTTGAAGTTGGCAGTTAAATATTTTCCTTGCCACTTCGAAAATGTGTTAACAGAGCACCAGATGCACAGACAGACTGCGGACTACAACTGTGCACTCTTAGCTCGTGAGAGCCGATTACACGGGAAATTCAGCACAATTAAAGCTGTGGTTCCGCTGCTGTATCAGAGCTGGTTAAACAAGCTGAGTACAACGCAGCCTGAAGTCTTACGTGATCTCAAAGTGTATGCACTTTAGCTGTGAGGTCCAGCAATAGTTCTAGTCATAAAGAATTTAAGAAATTTTTTCATAATAATTTATTGATTCACTGAACAATCTGAAAAAGTCTTTAAAATTAACTAAAATAACTATCTCCTGAAAGCTGAACTCTGACTCCCAAACACACTGTGGGACACAATGTAATAAAAATAATATAAGAAACTAATTTTATATCAGAAAAACAGGACTTAGATGTAATATTTGAGCAACTGCCATAAACTTTAATTCTTTTGAGATTTTGTAAGGTGTAGTTAGAAAATATTTACCTAGATCTTGCTCAAAAAAAACTCAAAATGCAGAACTCTGACAACTAGACAAATTTTCCAAAAAGATTTCTATGTATCATTCCAGAGAAGGTCTGGGGTGATCTGGGGTTCAGTTTGAGAGCATTGCATAAGACGCACCTGGGAAGACATTCAGATAGGACACGTCCAGGGAGCGGAGCGCACTCGGAACAGTTTGCCAGCTGCCAATATCACACAAGGCTGAATGCACATTAACACAGATTTGTCATATCCCATAATGTCTGCTGTGAGAAATGAGGAATTTCTTCAAACTGACATGAAGTCATCACTCTGCGTAGCCAGCGTATACAGAATCAGAGCAGCCGAGGGTATGGACGGTGCACGATACTGACACCATCCCAAATCCAGAACTCTAAGTCTCTTCTAAGGGATAGTCTATTCCAAGGGGTCCCAAATGTACAGGACTAAAGACAACACCTCAAGTGTGAAGGCCAGAGAGAAGACAGCTGTGGACTTGGTTTTCCCTTGCACGATGTGTGTTGTGTCGGGACCCAGATGCGGTGGCATCATGTGAGGGCAGAGCACAAACTGCAGGTGCCCTGGGGAGGGACCTCATCAACAGCACCTGTGCCCACGAACTGATCTCACCCTCCCAGGACCATAGGTCGTGTCTGCAGAAACCACTGAAGTGGACATCATTTCCATGTCTTCTAAAACACTAAAGTGTTTTTGTTTGTGGTGCAAAAAAAAAAAAATGGCACTATTGGAGTTGTTAGGAAAGTCTTTGCAGCTGGCAACAAAACCAACCATGCAGAGCGAGCCCCAGCATGCAAATGCCACTTGACGTTCACAGCCCAGCGGGTCCAGAACTATGTCAACAATACACTGTCACACCGCTCTTTTTCTGGCTCAATGACAACTGTAGAAAACCCTGACTTGAACAAGACTCCCGGGTGACAGACAAAAACATTCCAAAACACAAAAACAAGAGCCTGTGGGCTCTGTGTGGTCGTCGATATCCTCCTGGTAAAGTTCTGTGGCTGCACATCCTCCGCTCAGCTGAAAGGGTGGAGTACAATAGCCACAACTTTGTTACAGACTAAAATCCAACAGGTGATTCCAATTCCACCTAAAAAGAAAGAAACTCGTGTCAGAGGATACAGTGGCAACACCTACAGGAGGAAGATGCCAATTCCAAGTGTTGAGGGGTAAGAGAGGGGTCTTATCAGACTACAGGTCACAGACAGACACACTGTGTGCCAAGCTGAACAACGGGCACCGCCTTATGTCCCTTTCCTAGGCTATAACAACAGCCTGACCACTATTTTACACTTCTCAAAAAAGTATTAGAAAGCTGGGGGAGGGGCTGGTGGCGCACGCCTTTAATCCCAGCAGTCGGGAGGCAGAGGCAGGCGGATCTCTCCCTTAGAGCCATCTAGTCTACAGAGCTAGTTCCAAGACAGCCAGGGCTACACAGAGAAACCCTGTCTTTAAAAAATCAACAACAGCAAAAAAAAAAAAGCACTGTACACAAAGTTATGTGTTCTCAGGCCTAAAGTAAAGACATCCTTATCCTCCATTCCCAGGTTAAAGCCAACAGCTCGGCAGTGCCAGCAAGGGTGGCCTGCTGCTCCCTCGACCTGAGCCCAGCAGTGTTGGGGAGGGGAGCACAGATAAAATGAAGGTCCTCGAAACCGCTTCCTTTCAATGATGTATTTTTCTACAGTATGACCACACATCAGAAGCCGTGACTGGCAAGAATCTACACTTCGCTTTTTACAGGCTCTTACACTGTAATCCATGATGGCCTTGAACTTGCAGCAATCCACCTGCTTCAGCCTCCCAAAGGCTGGGACTGCAGGCATAAGCATAACCATATCCAGCAGTATCACCTCAATTACCAAAAATCAGGACCCGAGAAAGTGTACTAACAGAAAAATTCAAATAACAAGAAAATTCTTTGGCAAAGAAATTTCCTGACAGAGTGCTGTACCCTGCAATGTCTGCCCCCTAATTCATATGCATCAGTCCTGACCCTGGGGACAGTATTAGGCAGGGTAGTGGGGTCGCCTTAGGAAGAAGCTTACACAGCACAGCCTACCATCTCCTCCTCCTATCCAAGGACCCTTGACATGGGGCCATTTGTGAAACACAAAATGGGTCCTAATGCTACCAATCTATGGCACCTTCACCTTGGACTCTAGCCATCAGGAAGCAGATCTGTTTAAGTTACCTGCTGTGAAAAAAATCTTTACACACTGGAAATATATATTGCTATTGTTGTTAACAAAAGGCCGATTGGCTGGCAGCCAGGCAGAAAGTAAAGACAGGACAACCAAACTAAGGATACTGGGATGAGGAAGGCAGAGTCAGAGGGTCACAAGTCGGACACACAAAGTGGGCTAGAAGTAAAAGCCACAAGCCTCGGGGCGGCACACAGATTAACAGAAAAGAGCTGGTTGGTAATAAGCCTGAGCTATCGACTGAGCATCTATAAGGAATATTAAGACTCGGTGTGTTTATTCTGGGGCCAGCAGTCAGGACAGGGAAACTGAGCCTACAAGTACCCACTGTATATTTTACTATAGCAGGCTGAACATATGAGACACACAAGAAAGTGAAAAAGATACAGAATGAGTTAAACCAAGTGGCCTTGACCATCTTAAGACAGACGGCAAAGACACACTGGAAGACACAGACTACAGCTCGGCTTATCTGTAACTGGCAGGAATTTTTTTGCCCCCATTTTTCTAAGTAGCCCTACCTGGTCTGAAACTCCCTGTGTAGACCAAGCGGACCTTGAACTCACAGAGCTCCTCATGCCTGTTAACTGAATGCCAAACAGACTAAAAGTTTACACATGGCAACTGACGTGGCGGGGAGGGGGGCACTTTGGTTTGGTTTGGTTTTTGGTTTTTCAAGACAGGAGTTTTTTGTGTGTAACAGCCCTGGCTGTCCTGGAACTCACTCTGTAGACCAGGCTGGCCTTGAACTCAGAGATCCGCCTACCTTTGCCTCCCCAAATACTGGGATTAAAGGTGTGCGCCACCACCTGGCTTTTTTTTTTTAACTGGCATTATTTTTAAAAAATTGTTCCCATGTTGCCAGAGCATGGAGGAGCACACCTTTAATCCCAGAAGCACTGGGGAGGCAGAAGCAAACAAGTCTCTGTGTGCTCAAGGCCAGCCTGGTCTGCAGCAGAGCTCCAGGCCAACTGGGGCCACCCCTCCAACCCGAAAACTTATTCCTCTGTGTCTGCTCATTCTTCAATGACACAAACGACCTTTAACATCCAGAAGCAAGCTGCTCAGCGCAGCAGCCACAGGGGGAGGAGGTGACCCCTGAGAGCCTGGGCTGTAACTCCACTCCTGAGCATTCAGAGGGACCTGCAGGCAGCTTCTCTAGACCCCATGCGGCTGAGGCAGGAAGGGCGGCTTGCGAAGGGGACAATGAGGGCAAAGGCGGGTGGCCTGATCTCCCACCGCACACCTCTACTGCCTACCTGCCACTCGAGTAGGAAAGGCCACCAGGCGGTCTAGCGGGGTGATCCACTTGCTGGGCACCACGGCCACAGGGACGGAGTAATACTTCCAGATGAGCGAGATCATCAACGCTGCCTGAAGGAAGATGTGGGTAGAGGCTTCACACCCGTCAGTCCTCGCAGTACACACACACACACACACACACACACGTACACGAGTACGTGTACACACACACACACACACAGGACTTGAGACAAAATATCATATACTGGTGACAGGTGGGTGGGCCTTCTCGAAGGAACTGACATTTTATCCTTTAACACAGAAGTCATGCATTCACTATTTAAATTAGCTGAGTCCATCCACAATGTCTATCCTGAGTAGCTGAACTACATGCCAAACGTAAAAGCACTCGTGATTCTAAGACCCTAATAAGCACAGTCCTCCCTACACAGCAGAGGTGCTCCCTTTGGCGCCCTCATCAGTTTCAAGCTGGTGAAAACTAATGTTTCATTTCCTGCCCTTTCCCAGAAGCAGCTTCTGTTGACCCAAACTCTCTGCTCAAACGAGCAGACTGAAGAGGATGCCTGCCAGAGGCCTGGCCCTCCACGGAGCACAAACTTATCAAATAAGAGTGTCTCGAGGCACGTCTCTTCAGCCTTTCTCCAAGCTTCGTCTCTAGGGGAGCTAGCATGGGTGTTGTAGCTCAGGAAAGACCCACACACCCAGGTCGCCCGCACTAAGTCCCAGGTCGCCCGCATGCCGGCCAGCTGTGCAGTCACAGCGAGGCATCAGCAGCACCGCCAATCCCCCAGAAGGTAAGAACGCCAGGGGCCAAGGAAGGAGAAAAACCGGTTGGTGGGCTAGCGATGGCTCAGCATTTAAGAGCACTGCCCACTCTTCCAGAGGACCCAGGTTCAATTCCCAGTACCCACAACTGTCTCTAAGTCTAGTCCCAGGGGATCTGATACCCTCTTCTGACATCCAAGGACACCAGGCACACACACAGTGTACAGACACAGATGCAGGAAAAACACTCATACTCATAAAAAATGAATAAAAAAGAAAAGAACAAGGGAGCAAGGGGCTTCTAGGAAAGGGC
Source organism: Microtus ochrogaster (assembly GCF_000317375.1). Classification (NCBI taxonomy): domain Eukaryota; kingdom Metazoa; phylum Chordata; class Mammalia; order Rodentia; family Cricetidae; genus Microtus; species Microtus ochrogaster. Next base: position 67,971,220 of record NC_022010.1, read on the forward strand.
AAGGTAAACCAGCTCTAAGCACCTGGGTTTCCAACAGAGATGCTGTTATTTCATTCTCAGACATTCACAGATGGCTCAGTGGGTAAAGAGCTCGCCATGCAGTTTCGATCCCCAGCACCCACACAGATGCAGGAGAGAAAAGCATCCCGTCTACATTTCAGAGCTCAGGAGATGAAGACAGTGAGAGACTCTGCCTCACTACGTAAGATGGAGAGTAGTGCAGTCAAGGAAGACACCTAGCATCCACCTCCGGCCTCCGTGCACATCACACACATGTGCATGAGCACGAGGAAAAACACCTACACACATGCACACGTACACAGCAGACCGAGGAAACAAACAGCTGTCCAGAGCTGGCCGACACCGCACTTACCTGCAGTATGTAAAAGGCGACGCTTATAAACCACTTGATCTTGGCCAACTGAGCTGTCCGTGCTTTCACTGAAAGGAAAAGAGGTGAAACATGAACCAATCCTGCAAAGTTGGGAAAATACCCAAATACACAGAAATGTCATTTTCCCTTATAAAACACCTTCTAATTATAAATAAAACAATATACTTAGAAATCTCAAACAGCCATGATGAAACTCCTCAGCCTGTATACTAACTCAGGAAATTTGAAAGGTGGTACTTATGCTGTCTCAGACCGCATCCTGGAATCCCTGCACCCTTCCTGACGCGCTTGCCACCGGCCAACAGGACGAAACATCACCTCCATTCTCTAACCTGCACCATCCCTGAATCTCCAGCAGGAGTTCAGCGCTCCCAGGCCTGCACAGGTGCAACCTACTCCACCTTACATGCTCCAGCAGGGCCTCTCAGGGCACACTGCTCTCTAGAGACACGTGTGTATGCACATACGTGTGTATGTGTGAGAGAGACAAGAAAGAGTGTGCCTGTGTGAGAGAGAGAGAGACGAGAAAGACAAAGAGTGTGCGTGTGGCCGGGCGATGGTGGCGCACGCCTTTAATCCCAGCACTCGGGAGGCAGAGGCAGGCGGATCTCTATGAGAACAAAACCACCTGGTCTACAGAGCTAGTTCCAGGACAGGCTCCAAAGCCACAGAGAAACTCTGTCTTGAAAAACAAAAAAACAAAAAAACAAAAAAAAAAAAAAAGTGTGGTGTGAGCGTGTGTGTGTGTATGTGTGTGTGTGTGCTTATGTGTACATGTGTGAGGGTGTATGTGTGTGTGCATGTGTGTGTGTATGTGTGTGTGTGTGTGTGTGTGTGTGTGTCACTGTGGAGCCCTGGCAAGTTGGAAACTCACCATGTAGACCAGGCTGGCCTTGAATTCAGAGACCTGCATGACTCTGCCTCAGAGCGCTGGGACTCAAGTGTGCACCACCCTTGGCACAAGAGCTGCTCCCTGACATCTGTATGCTGTAGGCATGCTCCTGAGAGTGAGACAAAGTACCCTGGGGACCCACTGTGTGCTGTGGGACAATGGGCTTGTACCCTGTAAAGCTTTGTCACTTGTACTGATTTAATAAAATGCTGATTGGCCAGTAGCCAGGCAGGAAGTATAGGCAGGGTGATCAGAACAGAAGAATTCTGGGAGGGCTCAGTCTGCAGTCATCACCCAGACTCAGAGGAAGCAAGATGAGAATGCCTCACTGATAAAGATACCAAGCCACATGGCTAATGCAGACAAGAATTATGGGTTAATATAGGATGTAAGGTTTAGTTAATAAGAAGCCTGAGCTGGCAGTCCCTATGGTGGTAGAAGTGGTGGATATGGTAGCAGAAGGTTTCAAAGAAACAGCAGAAAGGGGCTATGGTTCTTAGCAGGAGAGAGCAAGGAGCTGTCAGGAAAGCTGCAGGTTACTAAACGCATTAGAGGAACTGTAAAAATCTGCCACAGAAGGAGCGATGATCCGTAGTCAGAACAGTTATCGCAGCTTAAACAGGAGGCCCTTCTTGTTCAGGACTGTCAGAGCCAGAGTTCACAAAAAGTGCAGCCACAGCCGGGCAGTGGTGGCGCACGCCTGTAATCCCAGCACTCGGGAGGCAGAGGCAGGCGGATCTCTGTGAGTTCAAGACCAGCCTGGTCTACAAGAGCTAGTGCCAGGACAGGCT
>NC_022010.1:67973711-67981325 GCF_000317375.1 Microtus ochrogaster
CTGTCTTTCTCTTTTTCTTTTCATTACATCAGGTGTATTGCCCTGCATATTGTGGTAGTAGTATCAGGAATAAAAAATTAAGGAATTAAGAAAGAAAGAAAGAAAGAAAGAAAGAAAGAAAGAAAGAAAGAAAGAAAGAAAGAAAGAAGAAAGCAAGCCTGAGCTAACAGGCCAACCAGTTTATGATTAATGTAGGCCTCTGTGTGTTTCTTTGGGACTGAATGGCTGCGGGACCAGGCAGGACAGAAACCTCAGTCAACAACTGTGTGATCTTTATCTGGACTTTCCTCAGCAAAGCATCAAACCTAGAAATGAAAATCTACAGAGGATGAAGAAAGGTCTACAGAGCTAGTTCCAGGACAGGCTCCAAAGCCACAGAGAAACCCTGTCTCGAAAAACCAAAAAAAAAGAAAAAAAGAAAAATCTACGATGATTTCTAGATCTAGAAAGCAAATGTTCACCAGCGAATAGGAAGAAGTGACTGTGGAAATCCTGCTGCATACAGCTAACAGGTCGCATCACCGTAGGCCCTCTAGGACACATACACCTCAAATCCATCCACCGAGGCCCTCCCTGATCGGCCCTCACGACACCTGCCAGGTTACAAGTGACTGCAAGATGGGTACCGTGAGTTTTGAGCTTGTCCGTCATTTTGTTGATCTTTCTTTCCAGCCTGGCATATCTGGCAAATTCATCCATCATGTTGACAGTGGACAGCTCCTGTTTCATGTCCTGGATCTCCGCCCTCATCTGCGACTCCTGTTCTGCATCCTTCTGCAGCACCCTGGACACCTGGCAGGGAGGAGGCCAGCATCAGTGTCCTTCCACATAGAGAAGAGTGGGTTCCCTCAGCTCTGAAGAGGGGACCTGTGTGTGCTCACCGAGACCCAGCCAATCCAGGACTGGCCTTCGAAACAGGCCCAGCAACTACACGATTTAGGGGCTGCAGGAAGACACTGGGGAGTCATGTGAAACAGAAATAGCCCCTGCAGCCAAAGCAGAGCAGGACAGCAGCAGCCACCAGGTGGCACCCACCAACTATCAGAGCTTGTCAGGGACGGTGCAGAGCAGAAAGGCACAGGTCAGGCCAGCCCCATCATCAAATGGAATCGCTGTGTATACCAGTGGATGTCAGATGCAGTAACAGCACACTGTCAGGAGCCCTCCAAACACAGCAGCGGCTCTGCAGAGCCCCTGCCAGAGTCAGAAGCCCCGCCCCCAGACTGGAGACATCAGTGATCACCACAAACACAGTCACAGTAGAAAGAACCTCATCTAATGAGAAACTGAAGCAAGCCTTTGACACATTTGTCACTGGCCCTACAGCCAAGAACTCTGCTCACTCACCAAAGAGCTGTAAGCTTACCTTCAAGGGTTCAGCGGGCGGGGCAGGGGAACACAACTTCTTTTTAAACTGTAGGACTAACTCCTGCATGTGACATTTTGTCCAAACTTTTTAAGAATAGCTGTTTTTTAAAGATGAAAAGAGGAAGTATCTGAAGTGTACCTGGCCCACAGCAAGTGTCACCCCTGGCTCAGAGGACCCCTCTGCTTGCCACACAATAGGGCAACTGCAGTTACAGCCAGAAGCAAACCCTTCACTCCAGTGTGCACACACAGTCCAGGTACACACATGAGGCCCCATGAGCCCCCACAGTTTACAATAAGAAGCAAACCCTTCACTCCAGTGTGCACACACAGTCCAGGTACACAGCAGAGCCCTTAGGCTGGGGCCAGCACTGAGTCATCCTGGCGGCTGTACACTAGGCTTACTACCAGGTCATGTCCGAGGCCGGTACATGGAAAAGGTATGCAAAACAGCCTCTCTTTGCTACCCACGATCCACCGCTCAAATGGAGCGTTAGTCCAGCCTGGTCCACCCTGGAGAGGAAAACAGGGATGGACCAAAGTCTCTAAAAGTCACCGAGGCAGAATGCAGAGCACCTGGGGGTTGAGAGCACTTTTTTGTTTTTTCAAATAGAGGATCAGGTCTGAGTTTACAGCACCCATATGGTGGCTCACAACCATTTGTGACTCCAGTTCTAGGGTACCCAACCCCCTCTTCTAAATCCATGGGCACCAAGCATGCAGGTGATATACAGACAATGTCATACGTGCAGGCCAAACACCCATACGTACATAAATAATTTTAAAGGTCATACACCATTTTTTGCCATTTCTTTCTATTTATTTTTATTTTATGTGCATTGTTGTTGGGCTATGGGTGTCAGGTTACAGACAGTTGTGAGCGGCCATGTGGTTGGTAGGAACTGAACCCAGGTTCAATTCTGGAAGAGCAGTCAATGCTCTTACCCACTGAGTCATCTCTCCAGCTCCGATACACCATTTAATGGTGGTCACAGAGCTACCGTTCAAAATCAGGGGCTCTATAAAGGCTGCTTAAACAGGAGCAAGCTGGGCCTGGGGGTGCATGCCCATAGCCCCATTGCTAGGGAAGCTGCAGTAGGAGCTGCTGTTCGAGGCCAGCCAGGAGCACGTGGCCACCTCCAGACCAACAGGAACTGCACACTGGGGCCGATCTCAGAAGAAAAACCAGCTTTTAGGTGATCCAGACTCACAAATGCCCTGGAGACAGAACCGAGACTCTGAGGCACTAAGTAAGTTTGTGAAATTTCTGTCGAGATGACTCAGGTGGTAGAGACAACCAGAGAAATGAAGGACAGATGCTAGCCTTCCTTCCCACCACCCCGAGGGCCAGACAGGTCTGCAAGCTGGTGGAAGGGATTAAACAGGCCAGCTCCTCCCCCTGGAATTCCACAGGCACAAAAAGGACCAACCCAGGTCACCAGCATGGGTGTGTCTCAACTCACAAAGGAGCCACGACCCAAAGACGGAAAGTCCAGAGGTCTGCTGTCCTCAACTAGTACCAGATCATCTACAGCAACTCCTTGGGCTGGGCCAATCTCCTCCTGGGATGCTGGTTCCCCAATCGTGCACCCTCAAGGGCCCTGTCAGCCATCACCCCAGGAACACACCTCTCAGTCAAGGCTCTAGAAGTAGATCCTGTTAGATTACTATGCTATCCTAATACTTGGAAGCCACAAAATCCCGTCCCAACCAGTTATGGTGGTGCACGCCTTTAAACTCAGCACTTGGTTGGCAGAGGCAGGCAGATCCCTGAGTTTGAGACCAGCCTCATCTACAGTGATTTCCAGGATAGCCAGTGCTACACAGAGAAACCCTGTCTCAATCAATCAATCAATCAATCATCAATCAATCCAAAACTCCGAAACAATGACCTTGCTAAGAGGCTGGTCCATAGAAACGGAATACCTAAGGAAAATGCTCCAGACAGGTCCTGGAAGGAGCTGGCCCAGGCTTGGAGCAGAAGTGAAGGGTAACTTAGAAACTGCTGAACACACATCGTGAACACCAGCCGGGCCCCAGAGGTGTGCGTGAGGCGTGCGTGTGGCGTGCTCCTGCCAGGAAAGTAGGGTCTGTCAGGAAATCTACACGGGCACCTGCACACTGCCCTCTCAGGGCTGCACTCCACTTCTGCCAGGGCAGTCCCTTGGGCACTTGAACATCAGAACTCGCCCCGTGTCTGCCATGTCAGGCCTGGGAAGCATCTCAGAGAGCCTATCCAATCTGTACATGTGAGTTCGCGGGTATCAGAGCAGTGTGCCTCCCATGCATGTGCACGGAGTATCCTTGTCCCCTTAACAACGCTGGAACCCTACTTTATGAATTGGACAGTCTCAAGCACAGGCAGCATCCCCACCCCAGCAGTCACCCTGCAGCACTGAGGGTGCTCACCCTCCTGACTGAACTGATGCCCAGAAGACCATGAGCAAAGTCACCGCTCAGAATCGCAGTGAGGGAGGCTACATTCTGAACACCTAAGCTCGGTGCTACGTTCCCAACCCAACCATCTTGTCATCAATTTGTTACACTTGGTCTTTCAAATCAGAGGCAGGGGATAGAGGTGCTCTAACCACTGTGGGGAGCAGTATGCTGGCCTCATACCAGGGTGTTCCCAATAGCTCCCTCCCTGGAAACCCAGCAACAGAACAAATAGGATCTCTCCGTGCTCTCCCCTGTTCTGAACACCAATTCAGACGGGCTGTTCTCCACTACGATATTAAGTCATACATTATCTTTCTGCACCCAGCAACCATCCCGGGAGTCACTCCCAAAGGGTTTGACTCATGGATTCAAGGCAGAGGCCACACTGCCTGCGGGACAGCCCAGGTCAGGTCCAGGTGCCTCCTCTCAGCACTGACGCCCTATACACCCAGGTAAACACTCGGGCATGGACACCTAAAGTGGCAATCCTTCCTGACGAGTCTTGTAAAGGTATACTGGAGGCCTTGAGAAGACAACAGGACCTGCATCTCTTCCCTATCTGCCTGCGACTGGAAACTCATGACAAACTCACTGAGGACAGCCACACACGGCCTCCCTGAGCAACTAAGCTGTTTCCTTAGCTCCACTGTGATGAAACGGCACGAGACACAGGATGGAAGAGAAGGAGCCACACAAAGGCAGGGAGGTGGCCCAGTGGTTAAAGCTCTTGCCGTACACGCATGAGGAAGCCACCTAAAAGGTGGATATAGTAGATGCCCCTCTGTAATTCCAACCTTGGAAGATAGAGACAGAATCCACACAGCAAGCTAGCTAGTAAGACTACCCTATCAGTGTGCTCTGGGTTTGGCGGAGAGACCCTGCCTCCGTGAATAAGGCAGAAAACTGACAGAGGACGATCCTGGATATCAACCTCAGTCCTCCAAACACACATATATACATGCCCACACACACATATATATACATGTGCCCATACACACAAAAACACACGCATACTACATGAGATTGAAAAATAAAACTACACAAGGAACAAGGATGAAAACACACATAACCTGTAGCGCACCACGCCCGTCCGTGCTCTATGCCCTACCATACAGTTCGTGAACGGAGCAAGGGGCTGAAGAGTGAAACACACAAAGACAGAGACACAGGTCATCCTCGAAACAGGAATGCCCCCTTTATTGCGTCCAAGGGCAGCTTATATAGGGATCCTTAACTGATAGCCACGCCCCAGCGAAACGCACCAGAAACCACTCCCATGCCAGCAGGAACTCCTGAGGGTCTCGTGCTCAGAGCAGCTGCACGCATTACAAGTTGTTTACCAGAATTTCAGGATCTGGGGGGTTCAGGGCTCCCAACAATAACCGGAATGAACCCCACAAAGGGTCGCTGTCCCAACACGTAAGGCTCTCGCTCTAACCACCAAAACAAACAAACGAATTAAGGGGATGAAGAAGAGAGGCTTCTCCAGGAAGACCCAGTTTCCGTCCCTCCCTTCGCTGCCCACACACAGACGGCTGCTGTGATCCCAAAAGTGTGGGCTCACTAACTAGGTGTTCTCCACACCAACCTGCAGACGCGGTCAATTTCCACAGTCACCACCTCAAACCAATCACCAGTCACACACCTACAAGTTAAGAGTTCCTCTGATCCTTCTTCGGGCTCCACTGATTTGCTAGACCAGCTCACAAAACTCAGGGAAACGTTCTTGTTCACAGGTGTATTACAAAGAATGTTTTCCAAGGCCACAGGTACAAGCTGGAGGAATGGCTTGGCAGTTAAGCACACTTGCTGCTCTTGCAGAGAACCTAGGTTCCCAACACCCATGTGGCAGTGTATGCCATCTGTAACTCAGTTCCAGAGAGTGTGGCAATCTCTTCTGGCCTCCACAGGCAACTGCATTCACATGGTACAAATACATACACTCAGAACACACACATAAAATAATCAACAAATAAATCTTTAATAGCTACAGACTGGGGGGCTGGAGAGATAACCCAGTGGTTAAGAGCACTAGCTGCTCTTGCAGAGGACATGGGTTCTGTTCCCAGAACCCACAACTGAGATTCCAGTTCCAGGGGATCCAACCCCCTCTTCTGGCCTCAAAGGCACTGCACACGTGTGATGCACTTACATACATGCAGATAAAACACACATAGACATAAAAGTAAAAATCAAAAAGAAACGCGAGTTGAGCAATAAGGGTATGGGGCGGGGGAAGGGCCCTCTGCAGCCGGGGATCTGCCGCTCGGGGACCCGGCACCTGTAATGATGCATGCCCGGGACTGCTGCGTGGAAGTGGGTTACCAGCGCGTCCCATCTAAGGCTTCCTGCTGCCAGAAGGCGTGGCTCCGGGAGTCCACCCTCCAGGGCGCAGTAAGCGGAGTTGATTGGAACCTGACGACCGGTTAGAAGCTAGGAGCCGCTGAAGGTAGAAACCTTGCAGCACACAACGGGCAAGGCCCGGCGCCCCGGGATCCGCCACCCCCCAGCTGCTACTTACAAAGGAGGACAGCGACGGCAGGAGGATCCGCAGCACGTTGCACCCGAACACGAAGCTCAGCACCAGCAGCCACGCCCAGCGGTCCGCCTCGGACTCGCTCATCCCGGCTCCCACGCACCAGCACCGCTACTGCAGCGCCATAGGGACCACGCCGCCGCGTTCGTCTGCGCCTGCGCACTGCAGCCCCGCTCCGCGACTGAGGCCCCCGGGAGCCCGATCTGTCAGCTGCGCCTGCGCCGGCGCTCAGCGGCTACGGCAGCACCATGGGAACCAAGCCGCCGGGGCTCGCGCCTGCTCATTTCACCTCTCTAGGGCTCAGCGGGATGGTACTTAGGACTCCTCTTCGCCTTTTGCCTTCCCGGCTACCGTAGCCACGTGGTGCCCATACAAGTTTTAGCAAACCGTGATTGGGTTGCGCTGTGTCTGTAGTATCTAGAACAATTATTTATGTTCTTACCGAATTACGTCACCTTTATTTTTATTTATTATTATTAATTTTTGGTTTTCCAAGCAGGGTTTCTCTGTGTAGCCCTGGCTGTCCTGAAACTATCTCTGTGGCCCAGGCTGACCTCAAACTCACAGAGATCCACCTGCCTCTGCCTCCCAAGTACTGGGATTAAAGACTTCTGCCACCACCGCCAGACAACTCACCTTTATTCTTAAATAAATTTATTTCAGGATAAGTCTTTGCATGCATAGAAACCTGCTTCATCGTAGCAAGTAACTAAAAACTGTTTTCTAATCAGCCGCCGCATGATAAATGACCTGTCTACATTTTTTAAACACTAGTAAACACAAACAATGTATAAAATTGTATTTCTAAAAATAAGTTTATTAATCAAAAGAGGAGGTTTTACAGTGAGCTTTTAATGAAATTACCTAAATTAGACAATAATGAATATTCATAACAAAAGAACCCGATTCACTTACATATGGTGAATAACGTGATAAAATAAAAGATACTGGGCTGTGTTTTCTGGATGTTCGAGTCTTGAGAATGAGGATCTGATAAGAATGATGACTAGTTCTACATGTTAGGTGCAAGGAAACATGGATGGTTATCTGCTGTTAATCGCGCCATCTAGAATAAGACCACTACCACAATCTAAAGCCAAATTTGAAGCAAGCTTTAATTAAATACTGACCAGGTGGATGAGCTCTAGCCAGGTTCATCTCTGGGTTTCCAGAAGATGCCCCCGAATCAAGCAGCAGCTGAAGTATTTCCTACTAGGTCCAACCAGGAGCAAGCATACATCCTGATCTACTTCCAGCCTACATCCAATCAG
>NC_022010.1:67981500-67985670 GCF_000317375.1 Microtus ochrogaster
CAGGGGCAAGCATGTATCCTGATCTACTTCCAGCCTACATCCAATCAGGGGCAAGCATACATCCTGAGGTACTTCCTGCCTGTGGACCTTCCTCCCACATGTGATCAGCATATCCAGTGAGCTGGCTCAAACAAACTTGTTTAGGGGAGTGAAAGCAGGTGTCTTGTTATCTCCCATAAACAACAGCTTGGGACATTTCAGGAACTCTCTTCCTTGGGCAAGGATCTCGCAGAGCAGAGACATTTTTGTTCCATGGATAGGCACAGAAATTAAAATTTAAAATGTAACTTTGGCCTTCCCACTACCAGCAGTGGTAGGATGAATGCTGACGGGTAGACTCCCTCTCCATAAGCTCCCTCTCAAGCTAGACTACCCAATGCTGCAACAGGCTGCCAGATCCAACACACTGGAGCTTTAGATAAACTGAGGAGTAACCGCCTCATGAGAAATGATGTCTTCCTCTCCCCACAACCATCCCCCACTCCCCCATGTCTGCTTACTCTTCAACCCCAAGTCTCTGCCTTTTAGAGAGAAAAGTATCAATACTGGAGTCCCCACCCCATCCACCAGTCACACCACCCCAGGAGGACCATTCTGTCCCTGGTGAGGCAAGTTGCTAACAAAATTACTGGTGAGTATCCTGTAACAGATACATGCTGCTGAGGTGGACAAGCTCTTCTGGCTTTCGGGAGCAGCTCAGTCTGAACGATTCAGCTCAGCCTAGTTCTGGGCTCCACTCTGGATTCTCAGTTGAAGACGGAGTTCTAATCTGTATAAAGAAAGTGTGAAAGCATCGGTCAAGATCCGGTACAGGTTGAGGTAAGCAGAATTCCTAACGAGATCTTGCTTATTTATTAATTCTGCTAGGGTGGCAGGGCATCACAGTGCAGAGGTTCCCCCATCTTGTATTCTTGCTGAGGCCATCTCAAGTTTAAATAAAATTTAACCTCCTTGATGAGAATCCCATGGAAAATTACCCAAAATGACCTTCTGGGAACCCAAGGTCAAGATGCCCCAGCTAACAGATCTTCTCTTAAACTGCCTGCTTATGCAAATCTCCCCTCCAGCAGAGATGCTAGGACATGATTTCTGCCTTTCAAAACCCATGCTCTAGACACTCAGTGCTACATTTAGGTCCAAACACCTAAGTGTAGTCTTAGCCGACTGGAATAAAGACTTTCAACTGACTATAAACTGTGTTTGAACAGTCATCTCTAGTGGGCTCCCCTTAACATTGTAATAAATTGCCACACATTTAGTGGCTTGAGTCTGCATGAATCTGTCACCTTGTAGTCCTGGAGTCTAGAAATCAGAAGTTGGGCTCACTGAGCTAAAATACACGGTCTTCCTCTGGAATTCCTAAGGTGGAGTCCATTCTCTAGCTTTTCCAGCATTTGAGGCCAGCACTCTGGCCTCATGGCTCTCCTCCGTCTTCAGAATTGGCTACCCCAGCACTCTGTTTGGGCTCTCAATCTGCCAACATTCCTACCTCCCAATTTCCTCTTTCACTGTTGGAAGCCTTATGATACACTGGATCCAAAGATAATCTTCCAGGCCAGGAACCTTTAAATCAGGCAGGAAGATGTGGAAAAAGATTAAAAATTCAAGGCTGCATAGAAGAAAAAAGGAAAGATAGAGAGAGGAGAGGAAGATGCCTATGGCCAGGCAGTCCAACCTCACCAGCCAGCAGACACAGAAGAAACAGGAAAAGTAGGGCATACAGAAGGAAAGAAAGGTAAAAAGCCCCAAGGTGCAAAGGATCGAACCCAGGACTCCATGCACACCAGGCAAGCAGTCTATCAACTGAGCTTCAGACCTATTTGAAAAGCTCTGTACCCAGAAACACAGCCTGCTACTACACAGACAGGACCAAGAGGTGAGTGACCACCCACCCGGCAGGACACCCCACTCTCTAGGCCCTCCATACCAGGGCAAAACCTTGGGACCCCCTCCCCGACCTGCCTCAGCTTCTCTACCCACTTAGGTGAGTTCCCTGCAGGTAGGCTGCTCCAACACCCGCCACCCATTTATTGGACTCTGCAAGCTACAAGTCCCACTTCACCCCCAAACCCGCCTATATACCCCGCACCCCTGCAACCTCAGAAGAACTCTGAAACACAAGCTGCAACTACACAGAGGAGAGGACCCAGAGAGACCTCAGTGGCTCCCTGAGGCACAGACAGTGCCAGTACAGAGCAGACCAAGAACAGTTCCCAAGGACACAGACAGCCACTGCAAGGATTGGACCAAGAGGCAAAAACTCTGCTGGCACCACCTGGAGGAAGGGATGGGTAGGCACCAATACAAGAATTCATTCAACAACCTAAAAACCAACATGGGAACACCAGAACCCAGTGGTCATACAACAGGAAGACTTGATCATCCTAACCTAGAAAAAGAAGAAAACAATTTTTTTTGAGACAGGATTTCTCTGTAGCTTTGGAGCCTATCCTGGAACTAGCTCTTATAGACCAGGCTGGTCTCGAACTCACAGAGACCCACCTACCTTTGCCTCTTGAGTGCTGGGATTAAAGGCTTGTACCACCATTGCCCGGCCTAAGAAAACGGTTTTAAACATAATTTTATGAGGATGATGGAGATCTTTAAAGAAGAAATGAAAAATTCCCTTTTAAAAAAAAATGGAGGGCTGGAGAGATGGCTCAGAGGTTAAGAGCACTGCCTGCTCTTCCAAAGGTCCTGAGTTCAATTCCCAGCAACCGCATGGTGGCTCACAACCATCTGTAATGAGGTCTAGTGCCCTCTTCTGGCATGCAGGCAGACAGAATACTGTATACTTAATAAATAAATATTTTTTAAAAAAAAATGGAGAGATAAACAAAAAATTGGAAGAACTCAATAAATCCCTCAAAGAAACCTGAGAAAAAACAAGAAAAAACAATCAAACAGGTGAAGCAAACAATTTAAGACTTGAAGACTGAAATAGAGGCAATAAAGAAAACACAAACCGAGAGAATTCTGTATAAGGAAAATCTGGAAAAATGAACGGGAACTAAAGAAACAAGCATAACCAACAGAATACAAGAGATAGAAGAAAGAATCTTAGGTGTTAAAAATACTATGGAAAATAGATTCATTGGTCAAAGAAAACATAAAATCCAACAAATTCTTAACACCAAATATCCAAAAAATCTGGGACACCATGAAAAAGACCAAACCTAAAAGTAATAGGGATAGAAGAAGGAGAAGAACTCCAACTCAAAGGCACAAAAAATATATTCAACAAAATCATAAAAGAAAACTTTCCCAACCTAAAGAAGGATATCCCTATGAATATACAAAAAACTTACAGAACACTAAATATACTGGACCAAGTTCCCTCATCATATAATAATCAAAATGCAAAACATATAGAATAAAAAAGAATATTAAGAGTTATAAAGAAAAAAGGTCAAGTAACATATAAAGATAGACATATCAAAATTATACCTGACTTATCAATGGAAACCATGAAATCCAGAAGGTCCTGGACAGATGTGCTGCAGACACTAACAGACCACGGATACAAGCCCAGAGTACTATACCCAGGAAAGCTTTCAATAGCCATCGATGGAGAAAACAAGATATTTCATGACAAAACCAGCTTGAAACAATACCTATCCACAAATCCAACCCTACAGAAAGTACTATAAAGAAAACTATACCCAAGGAAGCTAACTGCACCCACAAAAACACAGGCAACGGATAACCTCACACCAGCAGACCCCAAAAAAGGGAAATACACAAACAGTACCACCAAAAAATAAAAGAATTAATAATCACTGTTCATTAATATCTCTTAATGTCAATGGACTCAATTCAACTATAAAATGATACAGGCTAAGAGAATGGATACAAAAGCAGGATCCATCCTTCTGCCATATACAAGAACCACACTTCAACCTCAAAGACAGACATTACCTCAGAGTAAAAGGTTGGGAAAACATTTTCCATTCACATAGACCTAAGAAACAAGTGGGTGTAGCTATCCTAGTACCTAACAAAATAGACTTCAAACTAAAATTAATCAGAAGAAAGAAATGGAGAAGGACACTTCATATTCATCACAAGAATAATCCATTAAAATGAAGTCTCAATCCTGAGCATACATGCCCCAAATACAAGAGCACCCACGTATGTAAAAGAAACATTACTAAAGCTTAAATCACACAT
>NC_022010.1:67986453-67987700 GCF_000317375.1 Microtus ochrogaster
CAGCACACCTGAAAGCTCTAGAACAAAAAGAAGCAGACTCACCTGGGAAGAGTAAATGACAGAAAATAATCAAACTAAGGGCTGAAATCAGTAAAATAGAAACAAAGAAAACAATGCAAAGAATCAATGAAACAAAGAGCTCGTTCTTTGAGAAAATCAACAAGACAGACAAACCCTTATCCATACTAATCAAAAGGCAGAGTGAGAACATCCAGATTAACAAAATCAGAAATGAAAAGGGGGAAATAACAGCGGACACTGAGGAAATTCAGAGAATCATTAGGTCCTACCACCAAAATCTGTTCCACAAAATTGGAAAATATAAAAGAAATGGACAATTTTCTGAACAGGTACCACATAACAAAATTAAATCAAGACCAGGTGAACAATTTAAATATAGCTATGACCTGTAAGAAAATAGAAGCTGTCATCAAAAACTCCCAACCAAAAAAATTCCAGGGCTGGATGGTTTCAGTGCAGAATTCTACCAGAACTTGCAAGAAGAGCTAATACCTATACACCTCAAAGTGTTCCACAAAATAAAACAGAAGGAACATTGCCAAACTCTTTCTATGAGGCTGATAGAAACCTGATACCTGATACCAAAACTTAACAAAGACTCAACCAAGAAAGAGAATTACAGACTAATCTTACTCATGAACATAGATTAAAAAAAAACTCAATAAAATACGTCAAGCAGAATCCAAGAACACATCAAAAAAATCATCCACCATTATCAAGTCAGCTTCATCCCACAGCTGCAGGGATGGTTCATCATACGAATATCTATCAATGTAATCCACCATATAAGTAAACTGAAAGAAAAAAACATATTATCACCTCATTAGATGCTGAAAAAGCATTAGACAAAATCCATCACCCCTTCATGATAAAGGTCTTGGAGAGATCAGGAATAGAAGGAACATATCTGAACATAATAAAAAGTAGTACACAGCAAACTGACAGACAAAATCAAATTAAATGGAGAGAATCTCAAAGCAATTCCACCAAAATCAGGGACAAGACAAGACTGTCCACTCTCTCCATATCTATTTTCTTGAAGTTCTGGCTAGAGCAATAAGACAACAGAAGGAGATCAAGGAAATTAAAATTGGAAAGGAAGAAGTTAAACTTTCACTATTTGCAGGTGATATGATAGTATATATAAGTGACCCCAAAAACTCTACCAGGGAACTCCTAGAACTGATAAATATCTTCACTAATGAGGCAGGATACAAGATCAACTC
>NC_022010.1:67988230-67994960 GCF_000317375.1 Microtus ochrogaster
AAAAAAAAAATTGAAGAATGGTGTGGGAGAATTGTCTGTATTCTGTCAATCATGTTTTAAATAAACGCTGATTGGCCAGGCACGAAATATAGGTGGGAAAACCAGACAGGAAGTAGAAATGATGTAATGAGAACAGGAGAATTCTGGGAAGAAGGAAGTTGATTCCTCCCATTCCTGCCCAGATCACCTCAGCATCAGGATGTGACCTGCCCAGCTGGAAAAAGGTACTGAGCCACATGGCTAACATAGATCAGAAAAATGGGTTAATCAAGAGTTAGCCAGTGAGAAGCTAGAGCTAATGGGCCAATCAGCTTTATTACTTATAGAGATCTATGTGTGATTGGGGGGGGGTGCCAGCTGTGGGGTACCAGGCGGGACAGAAACCCAAACAACAAACCAGCCCCGCTCATGTTACAGAAGAAGATACCAGAAAATGGAAGGATCTTGGATACGTAGGATCAACATAGTAAAAATGGCAATCCTACCAGAAACATTCCATTGATTCAATGCAATCCCCATCAAAATCCCAACACAATTCTTCACAGACCTTAAAAGAACAATACTCAACTTCATATGGAAAAAAAAAAACCCAGGATAGTCAAAACATTACTGTACAATAAAGGAACTTAGAGGCATCACCATCCCTGACATCAAGCTCTATTATAGAGCTACAGTAATGAAAACAGCTTAGTGTTCGCATAAAAGCAGAGAAGTTGTCCTATGGAATCAAATTGAAGACCCAGATATTAATCCACACACTGTGAACACTTGATTTTTGACAAATAAGCTAAAATTATACAATGGAAAAAAGAAAGCATTAAAGGAGTAAGTCACAAAACAAAACAATCCCACATCAATTTGGAATTATGATTAATAAAAGGGTTATTTAAAGGGAAAAAACTTACAGATCACCTTCCTAGACAACAGCCTCCTGCATGACCAGGAAAAGCGTCTGATAGCCAGAAACGGAATCCTAAACAAGCAAGAAAGCGAGAGGGCTGCTGCCCGCCTATTTTTAAAGCTAAAGATACCACACCCCAGTGGGCTGGTATCTCAAAGGCTATTGGCTGAAAGAGCAAAAGTAGCTCCTGCAGCAAAGCATCTTCAACAATAGTTGGTATAGGGGGCTGGTGAGATGGCTCAGTGGTTAAGAGCATTGCCTGCTCTTCCAAAGGTCCTGAGTTCAATTCCCAGCAACCACATGGTGGCTCACAACCATCTGTAATGACGTCTGGTGCCCTCTTCTGGCCTGCAGACATACATACAGACATGTTGTATACATAATAAATAAATATATTTAAAAAAAAAACAATAGTTGGTATAACTGAATCCCAACATGTAGAAAAACTCAAATAGATCCATATTTTTCCCCATGCACAAAACTCAAGTCCAAATGGATTAAAGACCTCAATATAAATCTGACCATGTTGAACTTCATAAAAGAAAAAATGGAAAGCAGCCTTCAATGCATGGGCATGGGAGACCACTTCATAAATATAACACAGACACTGAGAGCAACAATAAATAAATGGACCTCCTGAAATTGATAAGCTTCTGTAAAGCAAAGGACTCAGTCAATAAGACAAAAAAGGCAGCCTACTGAATGGGAAAAGATCTTCACCAACCCCACAACAGACAGAAAACTGATATCCAAAATATGTAAAGAACTCAAGAAATTAAACACCAAAATTCTAAATAATACAAATGAAAAATGGGGTACAGAGCTAAACAGAAAATTCTCAACAGAAGAATCTCAAATGACCAAAAAACACTTAAAGAATTACTCAACATCCTTAGCCATCAGGGAAATACAAATCAAAACAACTCTGAGATACCTTCTTATATTAGTCAGAATGGCTAAGATCAAAAACACCAATGATAGCCTATGCTGGAGGGGATGTGGAGTAAGGGGAACACTCCTCCATTGCTGGTGGGAATGCAAACTTGTACAACCACTCTGGAAATCAGTATGGCGATTTCTCAGAAAATTGGGACTCAACGTACCTCAGGACCCAACAATACCACTCTTGGGCATATACTCAAAGGATGTTCAATCATACTAAAAGGATATTTGTTCAACTATGTTCACAGCAGCATTATTTGTAATAGCCAGAACCTGGAAACAACCTAGATGCCCCTCAACTGAAAAATGGATAAAGAAAATGTGGTACATTTACACAATGGAGTACTACTCAGTGGTAAAAACAATGATATCTTGACATTTGCATGCAAATGGATGGAACTAGAAAAAAACATCCTGAGTAAGGTAACTCAGACCCTGAAAGATGAACATGGTATGTACTCACTCATAAGCGAATATTAGACGTAAAGCAAAGGATATCGTGATCCTAGAGAAGCTAAGTAACAAGGTAAACCCTAAGAAAAACATACATAGATTCATCTGGAAAGGGGAAATAGATAAGATCACCTGACAAAATTGGGAACATGGGAGTGGGGGGAGAAGGGAGGGTGGAAGAGGAAGAGGCAGGGATAAGGGGAGATGGGAGGAGAACTTGAGAGAATGGTATGGATGAGATGGAGGAAGAACAGAGATGAGAGCAAGGAAAGAGATATCTTCATTGAGGGAGCCATTATGGGGCTAGCAAGACACCGGACACTAGAAAAATTCCCAGGAATGCACAAGGATGACTCCAGCTAAGGCCCTAAGCAATAGAGGAGAGAGTGCCCAAACTGGCCTTGCCCTGTAGTTAGACTGATGAATATCTTAAATGTCAACATAGAACCTTCATCCAGCAACTTATGGGAACAGAGGCAGAGACCCACGGTGGAGCACTGGTCTGAGCTCCTGAAGTCCAGTTGAAGAGTGGGAGGAGTGAGAATATAAACAAAGAGGTCAAGACCGTGATGGGGACACCCACTGAAACAGTTTACCTGAGCTAATGGTAGCTCACCAACTCCAGCCGGACAGGGAAGGAACCAGCATAGGACCAAATTAGTCCATCTAGATGTAAGTGACAGTTGCATGGCTAGGGCAGACTGTGTGTCCACTGGCTGTGGCACCAGGATTTATCCCTACTGCTTGTTCTGTTTTTTGGGGAACCCATTCTCTTTGATTGGATACCTTGCTCATCCTAGATATAGTAGGGAGGGCCTTGGACTTCCCCAAAGCAATGTGCCTAACCCTCTCTGAGGAGGAACTTTCTCTTCATCTGTGCTTTTCCTCGGGACTTTTTACTTTTCTTTCATTCGGTATGTCCTCCTTTCCTGCTTGCCTTGCAGCCCTGTCTATCTTTCTCCTGCCTAGCTATTGGCTGTTCAGCTTTTTATTAGACCAATCAGGTACCTTAGGCAGGCAAGGTGATACAAATGCAACACATCAGAGTTAAATAAATGGAGCATACACAGGGCACCTTTACCTAGTAAAAGTCATACTCTTCAACAGTATGTGAACTACATTGGTGGAAGTGCCCGCGGATGCCAGAGAGGTTTGTGGATCTATTTGTTGTGAGCTACCTGATATAGGCGCTGGGAAATGAACTCGGTCATCTGCAAGAACAAGTGCTCTTAACTGCTGAGCTGTCTCTCTAGCCCCTGCTTTGGTTTCTCTAAAAGGGAAAAAAAAATGAAAAGACATTCAAATAGAAACCACATTTTATGTCACATAACTATAAAGAAGAGTTGCTTACGTCACTTTGTTTTGTCCTTTGTTACATCAAAATGAAGTACACTTCCCAAAGAGGAGACAGAAGTATTTTTGCCTTGTCATGTATAAAGGTGAGAGTATTTTTTTTTTGGTGGGGGGCAGTTTTGAGACAGGGTTTCTCTGTGTAGCCCTTGCTGTCCTGGAACTAGCTCTGTAGACCAGGATGTCCTTAAACTCACAAAGATCTGCCAGCTTCTGCCTCCCAAGTGCTGGGATTAAAGGTAATGTGTTGCCACTCCCCGACAAGAATATTGGTAATCATTTTGCTGCCAGACATAAGGTTGCGCATGCCTAGCGTCCCAGCATCTGGGAGACCAAGGCAGGAGATGCTGACTTTGAGGACATCATGGGCTGCTTTAGACAATGTCTCCAAACAGCAACAACAAAATTTCACTTTTTGATTGTTATTCTGGTCAAAACTGAAAACCACAGCTGCAGGTTAATTCAACGTAAAGCAGCTCCCTGCTCTAGGTCTAACCAGACCGTCATCCCTCAAAGCCCATCAGGTAAGCGTACCATCTTGCCACTGCCTCTGTCTTTATAGTTAACAGGAGCCAGCAAAACCCACACTTGTTCACAGCACAGGTTCTCAGGAAGCAGGTACAACAAGTCCCCTTAACATCAGCATGGATATTTTTCATTTTTCATGAGTATTAAACAGCTGTTTCTTTGAGGGAGTGATTCTCCTTTGAACCACATTGGGGAGAAACAAAAAATGAAAGCAGTCCTTCCTGCTTTTGATATCTGGAGGCAGGACAGAATGATTTGACCCAACTCTGGCAGGTTTAGTATTCTTCTAAAATGACAAATGCTATGGACTGTTTGGAATAAAAGGTTCACCATAGAATTAGATTTTTGCTTTTCTTTTCTTTTTTTCTTTCGTTGTTTGTTTGCTTGTTTTTCAAGACAGGGTTTCTCTGTGTAGCCCTGGCTGTCCTGGAACTCACTCTATAGATCACAGTGGCCACAAACTCAGAAATGTTCCTGCCTCTGTTTCCTGGAGTACTGGGATTAAAGGTGTGGGCCATCACCATCAGGCAAGGGTTACTTTTTAAAAAGCTGCCAAAGAAGAGAAAAGCTGAGTTTCACTCTGGTCCTGCCAAGTTGTTCTCCCCATAGGTGACCACTGGCTACTGAAAGGACTGGCATACAGGACAGCTCAAGACCAAGTTCTCCACCTGTCCCAGAGGGACAAAGACAGGGAAAAGAGACAAAGACTAAGAGATAAAGAGGAGGGAAGGGAAGAGAACATGGAGAGGGAATGGTATTTGCCCTGGAGAGACAAAAGACTGCCTCTGGCTAGTGAGAGACGGAAGAGCCTGACAGAAGTGACCCATAGGCAAATGGCAGTTTATAAAGGAAAAGGGGGAAACTTTGTGTTAGGATGAGGTGTTTGATTTTGATTGGGTATGTTGATTAGAGCAGCGCAAAGGAGGCTTTTGATTGCTGGACTTTAATACTTTAATAGCTTGACCCTGGTGGTCAGCCTCAGGGGCAGGAAGTGGCCAAGTGAAGGAACAGATCTTGGTGACTCCTTTAGCTAGGCAGAGGGAACGGGAAAGGGAAGGCCTGCCAGAGCTGCGCTACAGCACACAGGCCTGCTGGGGTCCATTTAAATTGTCAATTGCACAAACAAGACAACGAACAGGTGAGGCAATGTGAGGAAAGCCTTACGGACGGCTTTACCCATAGATTTAGATTAGGGCATGTGTCTCACCAGACAGAAAGAAGACAGCAATTAACATGGCCCCGAAGTGAAGGCTGCCCAGGGGAATAAGTCAAGGGAGCAGAAAATGTGTGCCTCCCTATACAAGAAGTATGTTTCCATCAGCTCTGTTGCTTGGAGAAACAGATCTAAATGGAAAGGAGAGTGAGCCATCCCAAAACCACAGCCACCAAAAAGGGGATTCCGCAGAAGCCAGAGGCAATAGAGCTGCAGAGGTGGCCGTAGAGGAGGTGAATGTAAAACCGAAACAGGAGCCATATTGTTATCCATTGTTACTGTCTCTGTGCCACACTGTTAAACATTGTTACTGTCTCTGTACCACATCCTTATCCATTGTTACTGTCTCCGTACCACACTGTTATACATTGTTACTGTCTCTGTACCACATCCTTATCCATTGTTACTGTCTCTGTACCACACTGTTACACATTGTTACTGTCTCCGTACCACACTGCTATCCATGGTTACTGTCTCCGTACCTTACAAGAATAAGTTTCTGTTTCCTAAGCCTAAAGTGTCCTAGAAACTATGTTCTTCAACCTATGCTGAATTTGTATTCCATGACACATATCCACTTTTGCTAAACTCCAGAACCGGTGATACATGGTTCTCCTTTTGCCTTCTGAGAATGTGTCTTCCCAGTTATCTTGATGACTCCCCTTCTATGACGTATTCTTGCATTTTTCTCTTCTACAGGCAGCCTCGAGCCAAGTCCCCCAAGCCTCTGTCCAGTTGCTAAGAGACAATCATCTCAACAGCTGTTTTCTACCAACCCTAACCCTTCCCCACAAAAGAGACCTTAAAAGACAGTGAGGGGCTGCTCTCTGAAACCCCGACTTAGGGGAAGGCAGTCATCTGGCCAGTCCCTTGTGCACTTTAATCAGTCATGTAAATGGTTTTTAGCCCCCTCAGGTCTAACATGAGGCCTCTCCCAGTCCTGGTAACCCAGTTTACTGAAATGCAGGTAATACACCCTTGGGCTAGACTGACTGGAGGAGTAAGGACTGGCCAAACAGGATAGCAAGAATGATAGATGCCGCCAGACAGCAGACTCATCCTTCTTTGGAGTCTGGAAAGGAGGCTGGTGTCATCCCCTGGGGGAGGAAGCACGAAAGGCCACTAAGGAGAAGGACAGATGGATCTGGACTCAGGCCCCTTGAAGATAAAGGTGAAAATGACCAGGGTTTACTATGGCAGGGGACACAATCCCCATCCACCCCGACCCTGGATGCAGGGATTCAGAAAAACCACAGATGGGAAACTTTTGAGTCATTCTCTGCTCTCTTATGTCCCTTCCAGAGATGGAACAAACTAGGTGTAGACAAAGCGGGGGGGGGGGG
>NC_022010.1:67995068-68000741 GCF_000317375.1 Microtus ochrogaster
GGTCCCTGCATCATGTCGTCGTTACCTGGCTGGTTTGTACCAATGGACTGAGGAAAGGAGCCTCCTGCGACTCAATGCAAAGTCACACCCCACTCTATGTATACTGGTCTGTTATCCTCCAGCTGTCTGCCTATAATGGAGAAGAGGGAGGAGCTCTTATCAGCCATGGGTAATGTTAATGAAGGTCAAATGGACCCCAATTCTGGTTCTGATTCTAGTAGAGGCAGGAATAGCCACTAAAAGCTATCGTAGGCACCTCAGCCTTGATTGTTGGGAATCAAAACTTTGAGGAGCTCAGTTTCCAGATAGATGTAGATTTAGGCCATTTGGAGAATTCTATTTCCAGGCTGGACAGCTGACCAGACTCCCTCACAAAGGTAGTCCTACAGAACTGAAGGAGGCTGAACCCTCTATTAATGATGCGGGAGGACTTTGCACAGCCTCAGGGGAACTTGTTTCCATGCTAACCCATCAGTGGTAGTTAGTGAAAACCTTGCCATGGTCAGAGAACACCTCAAAGAAAGGAGGAGTCTCTGTTTGCCTGGCCCCCGTGGCTGACCACCTGACTGTCAGCATTAGCTAAACCATTGATTCTTATTCTGATCAGACTAATGATGGGACCTTGTACACTCAACTGCATGGCCAACTATATATTTGTGGTTTGGCGGAATGAATTCCCACAATAATAAACTCAGCTAAGCACTTAGTCCTTAGAGCCAGCTGTATCCCCTTACAATAGGACTAGCTAATGATTTGATTCATGCCCACAGTGGGAAATGTGACAGGAAAAGGCAGTGCAGAGGTTCCTCCATCTTGTATTCTTGCTCAGATCATTTTGGATTGAACTAGAGTTTGATCTTCTTAATGGAAAATGCTCTAGGAAGGCCAAAATGTCCCAGGTAACTTAGTTCCCATTAAACTGCGTATGAAAACCTCTCCCTACAGCTGCTGAGGGAGATACCAGGATGTGTTTTTTGTCGTTAAAAACCCCTAGGTCGCTGAGTGGTGGTGGCGCAGGCCTTTAATCCCAGTACTTGGGAGGCAGAGACAGGTGGATGTCTGTGAATTGGAGGCCAACCTGGTCTACAAAGTGAGCTCCAGGACAGGCTCTAAAGCTACAGAGAAACCCTGTCTAAAAGAAGAAAAAAGGGAGGGAAGGAGGGAGGGAGGACAGGCAGGCCCTTGTTCTAACTGATCTGGGCTACTCTTGGGTCCCAAATACCGACCGGAGTGTAGCAGTAATAAAGGCTTTGAGTTGGCTATAAACTGTGTCTGCTTGGTCATCTCTGGTAGTTTATGGGTTTGGTTTTTTTGGTGGTGGTGTCTTTTGAGACAGGGTTCCTCTTTGTAGCTTTGTCTGTCCTGGAACTTGTTCTGTAAACCAGGCTGGCCTCGAATTCAAGAGATCCAAATCAAGAGGGTACAAACAGAAGATAGAACAGAGATAGGAAATGCATTTGGTTTTTATCCTAACTCAGGTGGTGACAGTGTCTTTTCCCCAATGGCTGGGATCCGACCTCACAGTCTTAATTCAGTTAGCTAGGCTGAAAAGACTTGGCCCAGGGGGTCACTGCTTCAGGCCTTCTAATTGGTAGAATGCAGCAGAAAAAAAAAAAAACAAGGTTTTACTGGGTAGGCGACTTAAGATATCTGCATTAAAATCTTACAAGTAGGCAGGCAGATCTCTGTGAGTTCGAGACCAGCCTGGTCTACAGAGCTATTTCCAGGACAGGCTCCAAAGCCACAGAGAAACCCTGTCTCGAAAATCCAAAAAAAAAAAAAAAAAAATCTTACAAGTGGCAAGAAATAAAAGATCCGAATTCCTTCTCCTATCAACTATCAACAAGCTTTAGAGTAGGTAAAGACATATATATTTGTTACAATCGAGTAGCAGTCATGTCTGCAGGTCGGCCTCAACATTAACTGCTTTCCTTAAACAAAGAAAGTTATGCACAATCTTCCTGGTTTCGGGAATTCAGAGGTAAACCCACCGCGGCTGAGCTGAGCACTAGGTTAGGAAGGGGCGGTGCGATTCCTGCACACACTTAAGCACGGGAGAGGGGGACATTAGTTTGCAGTGGGTGACTTCTCGGGGATGATGCCGGCGTGCAGGAACTCAAGCCCGAAATCCCGACATCTGCAAGCGCTAACCTCACCAATCTGCATTAAAAACACACCGATCCCACCAACACAAGGCCGGTGAAGGCGCGCGGAAGAAGCTGCGCCTGCGCGACCTGCCCGCTCCGCGCGAGCGTCTGCACCACCGGCCAGGTTGCTTGTCCGCCCCAGCCCGCGCCTGCACGTCCATGGGCATTTCATGGCGAACCTCGCCTAGGCATTGCCGAACCCCAGCCACAGCCACCGTGGAGCAGACCCTGTGGGCGGGCGTTCAGGGAAGCCTCGCAGGGCGAGCGGACGGGCCAGCAGACAGGGGAGCGCCAGCCGCCAGAGGCATTGTGGGAGGGCGACGCGGCGCCACATGACACGCCCCCGCGAATCAGCGCGCAGACCGCACTTTTGCAGTCGGCTTCAAACAAACTACCTAGCGGGGTCGGGCGGCTCCGGCCCGCCCCTCGGCCGGGGTCGCGCCCGCCGAGTGAGGGGCCCGGGGGGCGGGGCGAGGTGGTGGAGTGACAGGCTGCCGCACCTATGCGGGGACGCGGGCACGGGCGCCGGCGGGCGGCGCAGCCAATGGGGGCGGGGGGCGGCCCGGCCGGCGGGGAGGCGCTGGGGAGAGGGGGCGGGCCCCAATCCGGTTCCATCCGGTTCTCCCACCGCCCCCGCTGCGGGTCGCAGCAGTCCGTGCGGCGGCGGCTCCGTGGCAGGTTCGGCCTCGCACGCGCCTCCCATCCAGCGCCGCCAAGATGCCCAAGAGGAAGGTGAGCGCGGCGGGAGGGACGGGCGGCGGAACCCCGAGCGGGGGTCGGGCCGGAGCGAGGTGCGGGTTCGGGAATCTTCGGGGGGCTCGGGCCGCTCGCGTGACGTCACGCGGCCGCATTGTTCTCCGGTGCTCGCTCTTTCTGCAGGTTAGCGCGGATGGAGCGGCGAAGACGGAGGTGAGCGCGGGCCTCGGGCGGGCCGGGGCGGGTAGGGCGGCGGGGGTGCGGTCGCAGCGTCGCTCACCCTGCTTTCTCTCTCCGCAGCCCAAGCGCCGCTCCGCGAGGCTGTCGGCCGTGAGTACCGCGGGGCCGGGGCGGGAGCGAGCGGGGCCGCGCTCTGCAGGGCCGCTCGCCGCCTCTTACCTTTCTTTTTGTCCCCTCTCCCTAGAAGCCCGCCCCTGCCAAGGTGGACGCGAAGCCGAAAAAGGCCGCGGGAAAGGTAGGTCTGGAAACGGATGTGCAGGCAGGCCGCTCGGTTGAAGTTGAGGCTCCTGGAAGGTCATTGCGGGCGGCTGGGTACATCCTTAGCAGTTGTGCGCGTTTGGTTTTTGTAGAGGACCTGAGTTCAGTCCCCAGCACCCACAGGGCAGCTCACGAACGTCCATCATTCCTGTTTCTAGAGGTCTCCAGCCCCAGATGCGCGCGATGCACAGACACAAGTACAGGCCTTTTTTAAGAACTCAGAAGCATGTTATGAGCTGAAGAGATGACTCACTGGTTAAGAGCGCACACTGATTTTACAGAGGGACCTGGATCTGTTTGAGTGACAGCTCCAGGGGATAAAAAGGTGTGATAACCTCTTCTGGCCTCCTCAGGCACAGCCGGCACAGGCACATATGCGTGTACGTAATTAGAGGAAATGAACATCTTGTGGACATGAGTAGAAACTGAACTGTTGGGATAGTGGCTGTTGTAAGTATGTATGAATGCGTGCGTGAGTGTGTGTGTGCGGGCGCGCTTATCACAGAGGCAGGAAGAGGGTCTAACAGCTTTGAGCCATCAGGTGAGTCCTGGGAATTGAACTGTCTCTCCCATTACCTGTTAGTGGTCTTTTTAAACCGCTTCTAGAAATGGCGACAATACCATCAACTAAGACTTTCTCATGCCGTTGGGCAGTAGTGGTACACGCTTTTAATTCCAGCACTTGGGAGGCAGAGGCGGGCGAATCTCTGAGTTTGTAGCCAGCCTGGTCTACAAATACAAAGCAAGTTTGAGGACAACCAATGGTGGTACACCGAGAAATTCTGTCTCAAAAAAACAAAAGAAGATAAAACAGAATGGGTCGAATGAAGTCACCCTACTATATGGAACCCCGCCCTCCACGTTCCCTTAAGACAGTGTTGGTTCTCTTGTTTACCTTGGGGCCTTTTAAGTCGTGTAAGTCCCATAAGGAATTTGGCTTTTATTGCATCCAATTATTGATACATGTATGTGTTAGTACCACAACCATAATCTTAACAGAGAACTGATGTTTTTTGTTGCTTTGGTTTTGGGAGGCGGGGATCACTAAGCTCTTTTCTTTAAGCCAGATGGGATCCAGAAATAATTTCGTACTGCTTAGGGTTTAGTTTTGGACTTAATGTTTCAAGTAATATCCTCACACTAACGTGTGCTTTTCCCATTCTACAAACACCCAAATGAAAGTACCTCACAATTGGTCTTTTTAGCTATTCATTATATAATATCAAGAAGGGACAACATGACCTCACAACGTGTGCGTTGTTAAAGGGGAAAGACCCACATATGTGGGTACAGATCTTGTCAGAGCGGTGGTTGTCAGAGCGGTGGTTGTTGTGTGGCACGTGAATTATTCATGCTTAAAAGACATTGCTGGATTGGTAGGGTTACAAGACTTCTGCATTTAATCTCTGATGTGTGGTGATGGCCATGGTGCTGTGGGGGGTACAGCATAGGCTTTAGGCTGAATCTCAGTTAATGAGGTGTGATGGTGACTCAGGAATCATGGTCTCCTTGTTGAGGTGAATATCAAGTTGTCCGATACCAAGGCTGTGTTTCTGAGTGTCTGAGGTTGTCTCACAAGATACATTGTTATACCCATTGTGGATACAGTCTGCATCAAGTCAAAATTAAGTGAAAAGTGTGTTAAGATGTTCTCTTCCTCTTGTTTCAGGATAAGTCGTCAGATAAAAAAGTGCAAGCAAAAGGGAAGCGGGGAGCAAAGGGCAAACAAGCTGAAGTGGCCGACCAGCAAACCACGGATCTGCCCGCAGAGAATGGAGAGACCGAGAACCAGGTCGGAAGGGGACACCTGCTTGCGCTCATGTTGGGTTTGGGGCAACAGATGTTAAATTGAATCTTGGATGTAGCAGATGCCTTTAATCCCAGCACTCCGGGGCAGAGGTAGGCAGAACTCTGAGTTCAATGCCAGCCTGGTCTCCAGAGTGAGTTCCAGGACAGCTAGGACTACACAGAGAAACCCTGTCTCGAAAACCCAAAAGGAAAAAAAAATGGGCAGGCATAGTGACACACCATTAATCTCTGCACTCTGGGAGAAGAGGAAGGTACATCTCTGAGCTTGAGGCCAACCTGTTGTAAGAAATAAATTCCAAGATAGCCCGGGCTATATGAAGGACAGTGTCTCAAGGAAAGGAAAGAAATGGCACCCATGCTGTGCTGTATTAAGTGTTGATTGTGGCCGTGGCATATGGTGTACTTGATCTTTCTTTTCCTGTGGTTTGCAGAGTCCAGCCTCTGAAGGAGAAGAGAAAGAAGCCAAGTCCGACTAACCATCCATCATGTCTGTCAGTGTCCCCGCCTCCCTTCTTGTACAATC
>NC_022010.1:68001496-68010692 GCF_000317375.1 Microtus ochrogaster
TTTTTTTTCATTCTGTGTACCCCTGGCTGTCTTGGAACTCATTCTAGACAAGGCTGGCCTCAACTCAGGTGTCCTCCTGCCTCTTGTCTCCTTACTGTTTGGGATTAAAGGCATGTGCCATCACACATATCTTCTCTAATTCTTTTTTTTTTTTTTAATATTCAGTATACAATATATCCCTTCAGGCCAAAAGAGGGCATCTGACCTCATTACAGATGGTTGTGAGCCACCATGTGTTTGCTGGGACTTGAACTCAGGACCTTAGGAATAGCAGACAATACTCTTAACCCCTGAGTCATCTCTCCAGCCCCCAGGCTTCTCTAATTCTTGATGTGCATACTGGCCTTGACTCCTTGAGCACTTGGGTCTATAGCTGTACAATGACTTCTGCTCCCTTGTGTGTTAAACTTAGTGGTAACTGGGAAACTGGGTTGATAAACTACCCCTCACTTGACAGATTCTTGAGACAGTCTCATGTAACAGACTGGCCTCTAAATTTGTTTAGTACCATGGATGACTTTGAACTGATTTTCTTGCCTTAGATGCTAGGGAGGTGTTCTCTGCTATTTGTTAGATCTGTATTCCTGGGCAAGAGCGCATAGGAGACCTGTGGGCGCGGGACTATAACTTGGTGTTAGTGTTTACCCAGCATCTGAGTAGTCTTGGAGTCTACCCAACACCACCAAATGAATGGGGGAAAATTCTACAACCAGGTTCAATAGCATAGATTTGTGGCTACCTTGGGGGTTGAGGACAAAGGATGCCTGCAACCCAGCTAGGATGGCCGACAGGAAGTTCTGGGGACCTGAGCTTAGCTCCTCACACTTGTCCTTGCACAGCCTTGACTGTCCTGGAGCTTATTGTGTAACCCACGTAGATACACCTGTGCCTCTCAAGGGCTGGGGTTACCATGCCATCATGTAACCCACGGAGATACACCTGTGCCTCTCAAGGGCTGGGGTTACCATGCCATCGTGCCCTTAAAGCTGTTTTAAAAGTTGCTCTTTAGGACTGGAAAGATGGCTTAGTAATCAAGAGCACTTTTTAATCTTGGAGATTGTTGCAAAAGGAAGTGGCGGGCTGCCTTCCCACCAGGATCCCGGCTCCCCGGCTAGTTTACACCTGAAATAATTACACGGAAACTGAATTCGTTTAAACACTGCCTGGCTCATTAGTTCTAGCCTCTTATTGGCTAACTCTCACATCTTGACTAACCCATATCTAATAATCTGTATGCCACCATGAGGTAGTGGCTTATCGGCATGAGTCTAGCCAGCGTCCATCTCGGGAAGGAGAATCATGGCGTCTGCCTGACTCTGCTTTCTTTCTCCCAGCATTCTGTTCTGTCTACTCCACCCACCTATGTGAATTCTGCCCCATCAAAAAGCCAAGGCAGTTTCTTTATTAACCGATGAAAGTAACACATAGACAGATGACCCACCTACATGAGGAGATCATCCTCATGGAATTTAGGGCATGAGCAATGCCCTCCCCTGGACTGCACAGGCCTGGGGCTGCACATGGTACACATACCAGCAGAATTTTAAATAAGGATTGGAGATGCCATTCCTGTGTTCCAATCAGTTCCAACAGCCATCATCGCAACCAGTGTGTCTTCTAGATGACCTGAAGCAACAGCGGTTCAAGGCCAGCCTGGACTACTGAAGCCTGTTGAGGGAAAGGGGACAACAGGAAATCTCGTGAAGGTTCTGTCCTTAGCTTGCAGGTGCTGGTGTGGGTAAAGTTGAGGGTCTTGAGGTGGTGTGTGAGGAAGGACAGATATGGAATGGTGTGTGAGGAAGGACAGATATGGAATGGTGGGCCATAGGGTGACGCAGTGCCTAGAAGTGCTGGGGTTTGTGTTCCCCGATAAGTGACAAGCTGGGGGACTAATCCCTGATGTGTTTTGACTTTGAGACTGTTTTGTTGAACAGAAAATTGCTTTACCAATGTAAGTGGATGATTGGAATGGACAGCTCTTGTTCATGGTGCCAATTACCGTGTTGGAAAATGGCTTTAGGTAGGTTCTGTGGTAGTCGGAATGAGAACAGCCCCATATGCTCATATGTTTGAATGCCTCCCCAGTTGAAGGCACTGTTTGAGAAGAAAGGATTAGGAGGTCTGGCCTTGGAGGAGGTATGTCGCTGGTTTCAAAAGTCCAAGCATTTTGTTCCCAGTTGGCTCCTCTTGCAGAAGACCTGGGTTCAGCTCCCAGCACCCACAGCATGGCCACAGCCATGTGTAGCTCCAGCTCCAGATCGGAAACTTCTTTAGGACCAGGCACACAAAGAGTCCACAGACACAGACATGCAGGCAAAATACTAAGACACAGAAATGTTTTCAATGTGCAGGATACCACCCTTGGTACCAGAAGTGTTTTTCCATAAGTGTACATAAGCCTTAGCTGTGCGTTGTTTTCACTCTGCTTTACTTTGGTTTTGAAGCCAATGGAGACTAGGTATTACATTCAGTAAAGTTAATTGAATGTGTCTGTATGCAATGGCCTCATAGCCACTGAAGTGAGCTCTGCCCTTCCATGACTAGCTCATAATATCTTATTCATCATCAAAAACAAGCAATTTACAAAGAATATATGCCATGGCTGGATTCTTTGCTATAAAAGGGGGTGTGAGAGTGAAAGTTGACAGCCTTAAGAAGAGTCTCTACTGGGCATCTTTATCTAAAAACGTTGATAGCATTTGCTGCTCTTGCAAATTATAGTGATACTTTGTGTTTGAATAAAT
This sequence comes from Microtus ochrogaster, assembly GCF_000317375.1. Lineage (NCBI taxonomy): Eukaryota > Metazoa > Chordata > Mammalia > Rodentia > Cricetidae > Microtus > Microtus ochrogaster. The sequence continues at coordinate 68,004,241 of NC_022010.1, forward strand.
AAAACTTTCTAGCAGATCAGAGTGCAAAGCTAGCCACACTAGTCAACCATACAGTCCAGGCAGTGGTGGCACACACCTTTAATCCCAACAACCACACTAGCTAGACATAGAGGCTGAGCGGTGGTGGTGCAGGACTTTAATCCCAGCACTAGAGAGGAATATAAATGGGAAGAGACAAAAACTCAGGGTCTCAGTCTCAGTCTGAGGTTCGGTGGCTCTCCCCTTTCAGTCTGAACATGAGAGGAGGTGAGAACTCTCTAGTGGTTGGCTGCTTTGCTTTTCTGATTTTCAGCTTGGACCCCAATATCTGTCTCTGGGTTTGTATTTGTGCTACAGCGAATGACCTTGGTTCAGTTCCCAGTACCCACATGTAGTCATCTGTAATCTCAGTTCCAAGGACCTGACTCTTGGTGCAAATACATGAAGCACACATACACATGCAGGCAATATAATAATAAATTGAAAAAATGAAAACCTGCTGGATGGTGGTGGCACGTGCCTTTGTCCCAGTATACAAGGCAGAGGCAGGGGCAGACAAATCTGTTGGCTTTGTTTGACTCACAGCCAGAGGTCAGCCCATCATGATGAAGACATGGCAGCTGGAGTGGTGGGAACTGGGAAGTGCAGCTAGTTGGCTCAAATGTCGGGGATCCTGAAGCAGAGTTTGTGCTGAAAGAAGCCCTAACCTCAAAAGTCTTCCCCAGTAACGCACCCCCCCCCAAGAGGCCTTGCCAGCTGAGGACCATAGGCCTACATTTCATATTTAAAGTATAACACCAGCCTGGCGATGGTGGCGCACGCCTTTAATCCCAGCACTAGGGAGGCAGAGGCAGGTGGATCTCTGTGAGTTCGAGACCAGCCTGGTCTACAGAGCTAGATCCAGGACAGGCTCCAAAGCCACAGAGAAACCCTGTCTCGAAAAACCAAAAAAATAAATAAAGTATAACACCAATAAAGATTGTATTATATGTGTGTAAGTGTTCTTGCCTTCCTGGTGCCTACATTTTCAGGTGCCCCTGAAAGTCAGAAGAGAGTGCCAGATCCCTAGAACTGGAGTTACAGTTGTGAGTCTCCATCTGAGTGTTGGGGATTAAGCCACGGTCCTCAGAAAACCCGAGTGATTCCTGGCACTCATGTCAGGTGACCACAGTTGCCTGTAACTCCAGCTCTGGGGAGCTGATGGTTCTGGCGTGCAGGGACCCCCATTGTACTCATTGCATATATATATTGTACATACAGACACAAGTACAAATAATTATACATACTTTGTAAGGATTCGTTTCTCTGTGTGTACACGTGTGTGTTGGTGACAGGTGCCTGTGTTCACATACAGAAGCCAGGGACGATGTCAGGTGTCCTCTGTCATTTCCAGCTATTTCTTTGGGATAGGGCTGTTTTCTTGGCTGGGCTCGAAACGAGCAAGCCTTGGTGATTCTCTCTAGTCCCTGCCCACATCACTGCTGGGGTGTGCAAAACACCTGGCTTGTCATGTGGGTGCTGGGACCCACACTCCACTCCTCACAGTTGCTTGCAGCCTCTGAGCCAGCTCTCCAGCCCCCAAAACTTTTTTTTTTTTTTTTTTTTGGTTTTTCGAGACAGGGTTTCTCTGTGGCTTTGGAGCCTGTGCTGGAACTAGCTCTGTAAACCAGGCTGGCCTCGAACTCACAGAGATCCGCCTGCCTCTGCCTCCCGAGTGTTGGGATTAAAGGCGTGTGCCAACATCGCCCGGCTCCCCCAAAACTTTTGATGAAAGCATTTGACTCAGAGGAGAGTCGTCCTGCCCCATTCCAAAAGATCTTTTCAAGTGTGGTGTAACGGGATCCCTCACAGCAGTTAGAGAAGAAAAGATTAACGACACAGGCCTGTCCAAAGACACACCGTCTATTATTAGGGTGACCTCTCAGTGCCGGGAAGAGTGGTGAGGTGCTCACTCAGTGAAGGTGCTTGCCTCCAAACTGGGCGGCCTGAGTCTGAGCCCCAAACCCAAGAGCAGTAGGAGAAAACCTATACCTGCAAGTTCTCCTGTGCCTTCCGCGTGTCCTTTGTAGCGCACAGATACATATTCACACCAATTAAGTAAGATGTAGTAAGATGTTCTCTAAAACTTTCTTCTCAAAAGGCCTGGTTTAGTGCTACATGGCTGTAATCTCAGTGTTCTGGGAGCGGAGGCAGGAACATTAAAATTCAAGGCCTTGGGCCTGAGAGATGGCTGTCCTTCTAGGGGTCCTGGATTCAATTCCCAGCACCCACTTGTGGCTCACAACTGTCTAAGATTGTAGTCCTGTGATCAGATGCTTTCTTGTGGTGTGTAGACATACATGCAAACAAAAACACCCACTTATATAATAAATTGTGGTGATATTTGTGCTATTATAACAAACAGAGCTTGCCTGGGGACCAGATTGTAGAGCAAGCCACTAGCTAGTCAGAGAGGTCAGTCAGTGGTGGCAAACACCTTTTATTCCAGCACTTGGGAGGCAGAGACAGACAGAAACAGTCAGATGGTGGTGGCTCACACCTTTAATCCCAATGCTAGGAGGTGGACACAGGAAGAGCTATGGCTGGGCGGAGACCATTCGGTCTGAGGGTTCCGTAGAGGTAAATAGCAGCTGGCTTCTCTGCTTCCCTTTGAGCCTGGGCACCACCATCCCAGTTAGTCTCAACTCCCTAACTGCTGAGGATGACCGTGAACCGCTGCTGCTTCTGCCTCTGATGGCAGGCACTTGTCAGTGTGTGTGTGTCAGCAGGCGTGTGTCGGCATGAGTGTGTTGGCAGGTGTGTGTCGGCATGCCTGCTTCATATGGTGCCAAGGAAATGGCAGAAGTATCTACTCACTTTTTTTCTTTTTGTTTTGTTTGTTTTTTTGAGACAGGGTTTCTCTGTAGCTATGGAGCCTGTCTTGGAACTAGCTCTGTAGACCAGGCTGGCCTTGAACTCACAGAGATCTGCCTGCCTCTGTCTCCCAAGTGCTGAGATTAAAGGTGTGCGCCACCACTGCCCAGCACCCTAATTTCTTAACCCCATTTGTACCCAAGGCTGGCTTTGAAGTCCTGCATCTTCCCGACTCAGACTCTCCAAATCTGGGGTTCAGGATGTGTACACCGGGCCGGTATCCCTGCCTGGAGTAGGGTTCATGGAGGTGAGAACCCGTGTGCTCAGATGCTTAAGCAAAGTGACCACACCGCTGATTCTGTGATGGTTAATCCTGACTGCACCTGGGAGACAAGGCTGCTTTTTGTTTTGTTTTGTTTGAGACAGGATTTCTCTGTGTAGCCTTGGCTGTCCTGGTGTACACTCTATAGTTCAGGCTGGCCTCGAACTCAGAGATTCATCTGCCTCTGCCTCCTGAATACTGGAATTAAAGGTGTAAGCCACTACCACCTGGCCAAGGCTCTGATTTGTAAGGGTGTTTTTCATTATTTTGTTTTGTTTTTAGATAGGGTCGTTATTTTTTCCTAGCTGTCCCTCTGTTGCCCAGGTTGGCCTTGCACTCACAGAGATCCTTCTGCCACTGCCTTCCAATGCTGGTAAAGTTGTACCCTACCACATCCAGCCAAAGGTGTTTCTAGAGAGGTGTTTTATTTGTCTTTTTTTTAGATTTATTTATTTTATTGTATATGCATGATTATTTTGCCTGTGTGTCTGTACTTGCATACCTGGTCAGACAGAATATCAGGTCCCCTGGAACTGGGGTAGCAATGATTGCGAGCCACCATGTGGGTGTTGGGAACGGACGGAGCCAGGTCCTCTACAAGAGTAACACTGGCTCATAACTGCTGAACCCTCTCTCTAGCTCCATGGAAGGTTTGACTGAGCGGGAAAGACTCACTTTGTGGGCAGCACCATTCCGTGGGGGTCCCAGATTGAACTAAAAGAGGGCAGAGACCTGAACATAGGCACTCAACCGTTTCCTGACTGGACGCACTGACCAGAGCCTGCACTCCTCAGCTGTGCCTTCCACTTACGATTGTGTTTGTGTTTCCACAGATAATGCTTGCCTGAATATCAGAGTGCAGAGCTAAGCCCTAGAGACTAGGGAGTGGGTGGCACACACCTTTAATCCCAGGACTAGGGAGACTGGAGCAGAGAGATCTCTGTGATTTCAAGGCCACCCTGGGCTATACAACGGTGAATCTGTCTAAAACAAACAGCTCACACTAAGGTGTTTCTGGCACTTAAGGTCCCACACCTTAGAGCACAGTGAAACTTTCTCTTAGGAGTTCAAAGGACCAGAGTGCAGAGAGAGACAAGGAGCTTATCTTCAAAGATTCAGATAGACTTGTGGAGTTGACGTTCTGGAAAAGAGTCTCCTGCATTCTGCCTATTTCCTGGGAACCTGAGTGAGGTTGAGTGTCCGGGTATTAGACCAATGCACTCAGTAAGAGGGTATTTCAAGACATGGCATTCAGGCTGTGTCAGGGCTGCTCTTTCCCAGGTCTACAAGAGAGCAGCAAAGAGCGGAAAGACGTGAGAAACTTAGGTTTGATGAGGAAAGCAATGTGAACACATTTAAAGTTGTAGACAAGCTGAGAGTCAAAAGTCCAGCTGTTAAAGTGATTGTCAGCATCGAGAGAGAAACACAGGCGTTATCTTCAGTGCTGTGCATTGTCGATTATCACGTGCTTGCTGACGGAGTTTGCTGACAAACTAGGCACACGGACCCTATTTCAGGCTCAAGATTGTCAAAGTGTCCTCCGCAGCTCACTGTGCCCTTAACAACAGCTGGTGGGAGAGACCTTTCCAACAGAGGCCACTATTGCTACTCTGGTGGCTCAGAAATGCCTGCGGTGAGAAAGAGTGGCCGGAGCTCCTCCCCATAAAGAACCGCCACCGTTGTAAGCCCACCATTTCGCTCTCTGTCAGCAGCTGCTGCAGCTTCGTGGGTGCCGGTTCTGTAGGGGCCAGGTTTGGTGATGGTTTGCTGCCTGTCTGTCTCTATTTGTTGTTTTTCTTGTGCTTACTACATGCTAAATAAACACTCAAAACCACAGGCGCGTTCTTCGGAACATACAGAACACGACTAACTGCCACACAAGGATTAGCGGATCTGCACCCCCATTTCCCAGAGGTGCTTGCCTTTCTTGTGGACCCAAGTCTTTTCTGCCCCACCCCTCCACATCTCGCCGTGCCAGAGTACTAAGTTTGATCACACCTGCACTTTTGCCGTGTGCAGCAACGTGTTCACAGGCTGAAGGGTTAGGACGTGGGACATACCACAGAAGGCTAGAATAAAGGGAAGGAGGCAGCGGGCCACTCACCATTCAAGGTTCTTCTTTGGCAACTCCCTAAGGGGTTTGGAAGGAGGTTTCCATGCAAATGCTCACGTCCCAAACTCCAGTTCTACCTCATTCAGCTTTAGCAGAGCTAGTAAAAATTATAATTCAGTCAGTCAGTAGTAGCACATGCCTTTAATCTCAGCAGTTAGGAGGCAGAGGCAGGTAGATGTCTGTGTGTTCGAGGCCAGCCTGGTCTACAGAGTGAGTTCCAGGACTGACTCCATACTGAGAACCCTGTAGACCAGGCTGGCCTTGAACTCACAGAGATCTACACCACCACCCCGGACTCCAGTGCTAGGATTAAAGGCGTGTGTCTGAGCTATGGCTTGAGCAGTCCTAGGTGTGTGTGCACATGTGGACAGCAGAGATGGCTTCTGAAACTTTGTTCTTTGCTTTCACCATGGAGATCTCAGGGATCAAACTCAGGACAGCAGCTTTGGTGGCAAGCACCTTTTCCAGTGAGCCATCTGCAGGAGACAGCATCTAATTCTGTTGTTTGAGTGTTTCTGCTTGGCAGCTTCGTGTGAATGTGTGTGTGTGTGTGAGTGTGTGTGTGTGTGTGTGTGTGTGTGCACAAGCACGTGCTTGCTTGCTTGCTTGTATACACACAGCCATTTTGTGGCACTGAGGGTCGAATATAGGCCTCAGACATGCTAAGCAAACACCATTCCACTAAGCTATATCCTATTTCATATTCTCTCTTTATTTGGAGACAAGTTCCAGGTAATTTGCTCAGGCTAGCCTTGTGCTTCTCTTGGCTGGTCAGAACTGAACTTGAGAGCCTCTGTGTCAGATGCCAGGTAGCTGGGGTGACAGGCCTGTGCCAACAGGACCAGCTCTCACAACTCTCCTATTAAAATCTTTCTTCTTTTCTTTTACTTTTTTAAAATTATTATTATTAATTATTTTGGTTATTCGAGAGGGGTCTTAGAGTTCAACCACAAACCTGTCTTGAGGGATTCACAATGTGTGACCATTAGAGACCTCTCCTTCCATCAACCCCTCATGTGGCACCCATTCCTGTTTCTGGGCCTTTCTTCCACTGTGAATGCCTTCGTTTTGCTCCGTCTAAATTGACTGTATTTTGAAATGACTTTTTGGAGCTTTCTTGTATCTCCCTAGTCTAACCTGATGCTTCCCATTGAATTTCTTGTGTGATAGTCAATTAGCTAGGGT
>NC_022010.1:68011062-68011611 GCF_000317375.1 Microtus ochrogaster
CCTGTATGACACAGGCTCCATGTGTGTTTCTTAATTTGGATAAAAAGAGCACTGTGGTCACACTGAACATGAAAAGCTGCTTAGCTAGAATGTGAACGGAGTTTAGTCTGCCTAAATTTTAAGTTTCTTTCTCCTCCTCCCCAAAGCACAAGACCGATTTTACTAGAGTTTAAAAGAAAACTCCCAGAGCGGCAACTGTAAATTCCGTCAGCTGCCCACAAGGGGAAAAGGGTCCGGAAGAGGGGCCTGCCATTTGAGTTACACGGGCAGCGAGTTCCAACACTTGGCAGGGCGGGTCGGGGGCGGAGCTCTAGAGAAAGAGGGAAGCGCCAAGCTTTGGCGAAAGCAGTACTTTGCTGGATAAATCAGAAAACCGGTCAGACCCACAGAGCAGCAGTGCCTGACTTAAGTTCCTAGGAAACAGGGACCAAGTGTCCCCTGCCTGGGCTGCAGTGTTTATCTCCTGTCTTCTATGGAATTTTCACATAAAGAGTGAAGTTGGGAGATTTTGTAGAAAATACCCATGAACCCTTCAATTCGTGTTTTTTT
>NC_022010.1:68014286-68015405 GCF_000317375.1 Microtus ochrogaster
ACCATCTATAAGGAGATCTGGTGCCCTCTTCTGGCATACAAACATACATGGAAGGAATGTTGTATACATAATAAATAAATAAATCTTTAAAAAAAAATCAGCAAAGGCAAAAGTTTTCACTCAGGGTGCAGTCTTAAGGAGTCTGGGCACAGGTACCCTTCCTGTGACTTTTACACAGCCCTTGGTTCCAGGCGTCTTCACCCAGCCTCGGTGTCCCAGTTTTACCAAGTGGGTGGGGTTAGTCATGTGTGCATCTCTCCTCTGAGTGATGACTTTAGCTCCCTGGCAGCTTTCTTACACGGATGTTACCAGGCAGGGGACGTCGCCAGCTTGGCAGACCTGGAATACACGAGGTCTGAGAGACCTACCCTGTACACTTACGTCCTACATGGATGCTTAGTTTATGCTTAGCTTTTATTTTAGCATACATTCAAATTTCATGTATTTATTTATGTTTGGGTGGGAGCATCGCTCTAGTCCCTGGCATCCATATATTCTAAGACTCTGGAATGTTTGAATGGAAGCCACACCCTGGCCCCAGGCATCCATATACCCAAGGCAAGAGTCTCCAGCCCAAGCCCCCTCCCCTGGGTGTTGCCTCAGTCCAGACTCTGCCCCCAAGAAAACCTGCCAAATGATGACCCCTCCCCAGAGATGCTCAAGACCACTCCCACAGGGTATTTTCTGGTCTTCCTTACTGTCTCCTCTCTGGGGGGGGGGGTTGGGGCTGGAAAACCTTCTGAGAGCATTTGTATCCATTAAACCTGGGCTTTTTCTAATCTGATTTGATTTGGTCTAATAAGGATTATTGCGTCGGTGGAGAAGCTTTTTGGGGTGAAGAAACTTTTCAATTTAGTGTTTATATGTGCTTATATGTGGGAGTGCAAGTGTCACAGTAACATGTGGAACTCGGAAAACAATTTTTGGGAGTCAGTGCTCTCCTACCATGTGGGCCCCTGGGATTGGGGCAACAGACACGTTTACCACGGCCCCTTTCCCGAGCCACCTCACCATCCCTGGTCAGGCTCCCTCCCTGTGTAGCTGAGACTAGCCATGAACTCCCGATCTCCAAACCAAACCGCTGGGATTAGAGGTGTACAGCATCAAATCCAGTTTTTT
>NC_022010.1:68017350-68019403 GCF_000317375.1 Microtus ochrogaster
GAAGTCTGAGGACTCATAGAGATAGGATCGCCCCTTCAGTCTGAGGATCGGTAGAGGTAAAAGGTCTCTCTAGTGGCTGCTGCTCTGTTTCTCTGATCTCTCAGCTTTCACCTCTAATATCTGACTCCAGGTTTTTATTATTAAGAACTCAGAGATCGGCCTGCCTCTGCCTCCCAAGTGCTGGGATTAAAGACTTGAGCCACCATGCCCAGCTCATGAGTGTTGCCTTCAATTACTTAGAGGATAATTAGTTTAGCTATGCAGTCATGAATAACTAGTGGAATAATTATCTATTTTTATCTTGTGGATTATGTTTTTGACTTTATGTCCAGGTAACCTTTGCCTAGCTGAGGGATACTGCTGGTGGGTTGAGCATTTTCCAGCTTTCATGACACACTGGGCTTGATGCCCCCAGGACAGGATGTGTATGTTGAACAGGCCTGTGATCCTAGCACTTGAGCGGCTGGGACTGGAGAATCAGAGCTAACACAGGACCGTGCTCCTAGCTGTTTGGGAGGCTGAGACAGGGAACTCATGTGGGCCTTAGGAGTTTGCTGTCAGCCTAGGCAGCACAGCAACATGCTATTTCAAAACCAATTAGTTAAAGGAAAAAGTCAGGTGGTGGGTGGTAGTGCTCTCCTTTAATCCCAGCACTCAGGAGACATGTGGATTTCAGAATCTGAGGCCAGCCTGGTCTATACAGTGAGTTCTAGGACAGCAGGAGCTAAATAGAGAAACCCTGTCTCAAAAAAACAAAAAGTGTGCCTTTAATCCCAGAATTTGGAAGACATAGGCAGGTGGATCTCTGAGTCTGAGACGAGCCTGGTCTACATAGTGAGTTCTAGGACAGCCTGGTCTACATAGTTCCCGGACAGCCAGGACTATACATAGAAACCTTGTCTTGAAAAACCAGGAAAAAGGGGGAAGGATAGCATATTTAATAAGAAACATAGGGCTAATGGGATGACCTGGGGTAAAGATGATTGACATCAAGCCAGATGGCTGAGTTTGAATCCTGGGACCCACATATTGAAAGAGAGAATCAACTCCCAAGAGCTGGCCTCTGGCCTCCACATGTGCACTGGGAGCATACACTCATACACACGCACACACACACAAATTAAAACAACTCAAAATTCAAATGATTCAATGAAATATTGATCTTTACTCATGTATGTGACATATATATATATATCATATATATTCAAATATGTCTAAACGCTAACACCTGCTCTATGACATGAAGTACCTGGATTCCTTTGTACCATCCTCCCAGCTTACTATCTACAGGCTGGAGAACACTCAAGGACTGAAAGTTAAGCACTGGGCAGAGAAGGCAAAGCAATGCTGAAGAGTACAGTTCCCGCATCCATTTGGAGTCCTGAAATAAAGACATTGTAGTCGTTTTGGCTGAGAGGTTTAAATTTAAGTAAATATATTAAACCAATTAAACCAATAGAGAGGTTTAAATTTAGATGACAGTTTAACCACGGAGAAATGTTTGTCCCATGAGTCAGATGTCCATAGAGCAGGGTTTCCTTTTGGCAGGGTCTTCTTTACCTACTGACCAGAAGAAATCATACTTCATACCCCTTTGCTAATCATACTGGAATCTCACAGAACAACTGTTGAGAGAACAGGCTTGCCATCAGGAAGCAGGGCAGAACTGTCAGTCTTCTGGGATGAAGGACTGGGATGAAGACAAGAATGCAGGTATTTATTTATTTATGTTGGTTTTTCGAGACAGGGTTTCTCTGTGTATCAGCCCTAGCTGTCCTGGAACTAGCTCTGTAGACCAGGCTGACCTCAGACTCACAGAGAGCCACCTGCCTCTGTCTCCCGAATGCTGGGCTTAAAGGTGTGCACCACCACTGCCTGGTTTCAGAGCACTTTAATGGACTGGAAGAAAGGATTTGTAGGGTTGGGGAGGAGTTAAGTGTTAGAACTCTTGCTTTCTGTGACCTCGGCTCTATTTATTCCCAGTGCTGCAACTGGGGAGGGGGCTCTAAAACAATTATCTTTTGAGACAGTGCCTTAGTTAGGGTTTCTATTA
>NC_022010.1:68020588-68022880 GCF_000317375.1 Microtus ochrogaster
GACCAGGCTGTTCTCGAACTCACAGAGATCCGCCTGCCTCTGCCTCCCGAGTGCTGGGATTAAAGGCGTGCGCCACCATCGCCCGGCCTCTTCTTAACTCTTAAGTCGAAACAACACGACTGAAGCTTCCAAGTTCAGCTGCTTGCTAGGACTGGCACATGGCCCCTCATTCAGTTACATCTTTACTACCTTTTTGGTTTTGGTTGTTACCTCTACTGCCTAAGCTTAGCTGTCCTTGAACTTGCTCTGTAGATGAAGCTGGACTCAAATTCACAGATCTGAGAGCCTCTGCTTCTGGAGTGCTGAGATTAAAGGCCTGCACCACCACACCTAGTTGGAAGCTTTTCTTTAATTCCTTTTCATAAGATGGGTAGGACCTTGCCCTGAGGTCATCACTCCCTTTATTCAATTTCTTAATCCATTCATCTCTTTGAACACAGGATTTAGCTCTATTCCACTTCCTGGTGTCTTTTCTCAAATCTGTACATTTTTGCATTTTTATTTGCTCGACTCGCTCCTTTTCATTATATATTTTCATTGGTGTTACTACTAGTAACTCCCTGACAGAGTCTATACTAGGATGATTTAAGATTTCCTCTGCCAACGGAATTAATTCAAAACTCTCCACTTTAGTCTTAAGCAGAGTCTTTGGACAAGGGCAAAAATCAGCCACATTCTTCACCAAAATATCACAAGAACAATCTCTAGGCAACATACTGTAGTTGTTTCAAAGAGTTCCACAATAGCCCGGAATGGAGGATAACAATGATTTATTTATTTGGGGATAAACAGACAGTAAGGGTAGCAATCAGTAGCAATCTGCATGTGCTGAAAACTGGAAACAAATCCCACAGAAAGAAGGGGGCTGTGCATGCTTTTCATCTGCACTTATAGTACATGAGACCACACCCAAAGCAGGCTGTTATCTTAAAGGCTATTGTCTGAAAGAGATCCCTCAACAACATAATAAATTCTGCTCCTCTGAAACCTCTTGATCCTCAAAGTTCAATTCCTTCTCAGCACCACTGTCTTCCATGCTCCTACTGTACGGCCCATTAAACAGCACTTACAGAATTCCACTGCTTTCCTAACTCAAAGTACCAAAGTCCAAATTCCTCCAAACAAAAACATGGTCAGGCCTAACACAACAGTACCCAGTCCTGGGTACCAACTCGGTTAGGTTCTCTGTTGCTGCGCAGTGACACCGTGACCTCAGCAAATCTTATAAAGGAAAGCATTTAATTGGGGTGGCTCCTTACGGTTCAGAGGTGCAGTCCATTTTTATCATGATGGAACATGACTGCTTGAGGGAAGGCATGGTGCTGGAGAAATAGCTGAGTGTCCAACATATTGCCATGCAGGCAACAGGAAGCAGACAGAAGTACTGAGTGTGGCTTGGGTATACGTGAGACCTCAAAGTCTGCCCCCACAGTGACACACTTCATACAACAAGGCCATACCTCCTAATAGTAGCACTCCCTATGAGCTTATGGGGCCAATTACATTCAAACTATCAAAGGCAGGATCTCAACTGTGTAGCCCTAGCTGGCCTGGAAACACAGATTCACCTGCCTCTGCCTCCAGAGTGCTGGGCTTAAAGGTGTGAACCATCACATCTATCTCAATCAAGTCCCCTCCAAACTTAACTTCTCCCAGTGTGAGTATGTATGTGTTCCTATGAGGGTTCGATTAGAGCAGCATGCAATTTAATGAATGATCACATCACTGAGGAAAAGTATCCCCTTCCTTAAGAGCTTTTCTGTTTTGTTTTGTGTGGCTTTTGAGACAGAGCATCTCTGTGTAAGTTTTGGCTCTGGCAGAGGTTTCTGTGAAGCAGCAAATTTCAAAGATAGTTCTGCTTATATTGGCAGTTTGTCAGTCACTTTCTTATGTGTCCTGCAGAATGTCTGGCAGACTCTTTTATGAAGCAGGAACCCCGAAGGACCGTTTCACCTTTAGGCAAGTTCAGCAGTCATCTCTCCATGGGTCCCACATGTCCAGCTCACACAGCATAACACCAAGCACTCCAGGCAGGAGTATTTTCTTATCCAAATGACTAGCAAACTCCATAAGGAGTCTCTTCAATGACCATCTTCCTCTTGAAGTAATTGGTGCTGCCAGAGGCAGATGTATCTCATGTCATAAAAAGTCCTAAGTTATTTAAATGCCATATTCTGAAGGTCTCTGAAAGATTTTAAGAATACCTATCTAAATGAAATGTATCTCTATATATCTTGAAAACCTAACTAACATACTACACACTTGACTATTACAGATGATTATATATTAACT
>NC_022010.1:68024757-68025346 GCF_000317375.1 Microtus ochrogaster
GCTGGTCTCGAACTCACAGAGATCCGCCTGCCTCTGCCTCCCGAGTGCTGGGATTAAAGGCATGCGCCACCATCGCCTGGCTAATTTAACCCATTTCTATTAATCTGTGTATCAGCATGAGGTTGTGGCCTTCCAGCCAAGTTTCAGCGCATCTATCTCTGGCGGTGGATCCATGGTATCTCCTGACTCCTCCCTTCTTTCTCCCAGCATTCAGTTCTGTCTTCCCTGCCTACATAAGTTCTGCCCTATTAACAGGCCAAGGCAATTTCTTTATTCACAGCACACAGAGGGGATTCCCACAGGTATGGGAAGTCCTTCCGTACATGTGTTGCTTTTATTGGTTAATAAATAAAGAATCTGGCAAGGCAGAATAGAGGTAGGCAGGGAAAACTAACCTGGATTCTAGGGGGAAAAAGGCAGAGCCAGGGAGACTCCATATAGCTAGCTGCAAGAGTGGAAAGACATGAGCTGCCAGCTGGAACCTTGCCAGTAGGCCTCGAGCCTCATGGTAAAATATAAAATAATAGAAATGAGCCGGGCGGTGGTGGCGCACGCCTTTAATCCCAGCACTCGGGAGGCAGAGGCAGGC
>NC_022010.1:68026206-68029581 GCF_000317375.1 Microtus ochrogaster
TGCGCCACCACCGCCCGGCTTCCTTCAAGTTTTATAAAGAACAAGTTTGACCAAGGGAGACATCCTGAAAATCTTGGCTATGGGCATAAAGAGATAAACTAAGAAAGACTACAAGACAGGGGATGGATGTGCTGATCCCTGTGTATGGAAACCCATGCAACTCCTCTAAAAATGCATTAAGAAATGCAGGTTAGTAGTTAGTCATCTATAATAATCAAACTTGTAGTCATATTAGGTACACTTTCAAGGTTAAACATATATTTTAGAGGGACAGGTGATCTTCAAATGCTTCAGAGACCTACAGAATATAATATTTTAGATGTTTCATAACCTAAGGCTTTCATGACAGTGGGACACATCTGCTCCTGGCAGCCACCAATCTACTTCACAAAAGGATGATGGACATCAAAGAACCTCCATATGGCTTTCTTTCATTGTGGCAAACCTAGCCATTTGGGCTCTTGCCTTGACTTGTTGACAGTATACCATCCAAACTGGATGTACAGAATACCTAGAACAACAACTGCCAAACATTACCAAGAAAAGATGGGCTAGTCCTTCAAAATTCTTGTTCCATAGGAAAGTCTGCCAGATGAGGAGAGTTAATTGAGCAGTTAAGAGCGCTGGTTGTTCTTCCAGAGAACTCGGGTTCATATCCCATATGGCAGCTCACAACTGTCTACAACTCCAGTTCCAGAGGATCCAAATCCCTCACACAGACATACATGCAGGCAAAACACCAATGCACATGCAATAGATAAATAAATCTTTTTTTAAAAAAAGAAAAGTCTACCAGGTATTCTAGGTTTATATGCCAAAGATGGATGCCCAATGTTGCAGAGAAACGTTGGGTGAGTTTAGGCAGTCAGATGTCTCTATAGTTTCTATAGTTTTGAAAGTAGGTTGCACTGTACTTCCTGTTTACTTAGATAATATTATAATCCCTCTGCAATCTTGATGGAGTTGAAGACTAGATAGTTAGAGTTACAGATTTCCTTAGGTATGATAGAAGGTAAATTAGGTACAGAACTTTGGATTCACCAAGAAAGGATAAATAATGGAGTAATTTTTTTTTCTGGAATTGCCAAATACAAAAGGACTGGATTGTTGACTGAGTTTTCTGCCCTGCTGGTTCCGGCAGTTGTTAAGTCCCAAAGAAATCAGAGAAGTCTACGTTAATTATAAACTGATTGGCCTAGTATCTCAGGCTTCTTATTAACTCTTATAACTTATATTAGCTCATAATTCTTGTCTGTGTTAGCCACATGGCTTGGTACCTTTTTAGGCTGGGTAGTCACATCTTGCTATCTTGTTTTTTCTATGACTGGGTCATGAATGCAGACTGAATCCTTCCTCTTCCCAAAATTCTTGTTGATCTGCCTCTACTTCCTGCCTGGGTGACCTGCCTATATTTCCTGGCTGGCTGGCCAATCAGTGTTTTATTGAAAATAATACAAGTGACAGGATAAAGACCATTGTTCTACAGTACTTCCCCCCCTTTTTTTTTTCAAAAAAGAACTCTGAATTTAATATTCTTTGCGTAGCTTTTCTCCTGGCCATTATCCATAACAACTTGTAACCAACATTCTAAACAAAAGAAAATATCCATAGTCCATTTTTGAGGAATATGGACAAGGTTTTCCAGGCTACTTCCTGTTGATTGGGGGCACTGATAATCTTACAGGGACCTAAAGAAAATTTAGAATTATGGTCAAGTCCTGACTGGAAAATTCTGTGAGGCTTGATCATTTCAGGCAGCAGTCTTGAATCTGTTCTAGATGTAGAATTTAGACATCTTGGCCATCCACTCCTATTGGAGATTTCTCAGGAGGTCTTCCTTGATCAAATCTAGTTTTTCTTAACCTGGAATGAATACACACCCTCTCCCCTGTGGAAACAAAAGCAAGACCTCTTCTTTAAAGTAACATACCTTTTGACTTCAATTTTGAAGTCAAGCCTTTTTAAAAATACCTATCTTGGATTAATTCAGCAGCATTTATAAACAAGTATATTTTAGCAGCTGTAAACGAGAGCCCAGGGACAGCACACAGATAAACAGAAATGAGCTAAGTTTTTTGTTTTTTGTTTTTTTTTTTAAAAAAGCTAGCTAGGAACAAGCCTAAGTTAAAGCTAAGCATTCACAATTAATAATAAGTCTCCATGTCGTGATTTGGGGGTTGGCAGTCCAAGAAAACCTACGACAGGGGAGAACTTATCCTAAATGCTTAAGTTGCTGGATGTGGTGGCTCAGGCTTGTAACCTTGGCATTCCTGAAGCTAAGGCAGAAGGGGAAAGAAGTTTGAAACTACAGTGAAAGATCCTGTCTCAAAAAGAAAAATAAGAAATAAAGAGTGAATGAACACATTAGAAGTTGAGGTTTGGTAAGTGTCCCAGAAGGCACATGTCAAGGATCCGTCACCAGAATGCAGCAATGTTTTAGGAAGACATGCCTGGAGGAATGTCAGGTCATGGAGGAAATGTCTCTGAGGAACCCAAGAATAATGGTATATGATTTGTCCTTTAATAAATAAAGCTTGCCTGAAGATCAGAGGGTAAAACAGCCACACTAGTTAGCCATACAGGCCAGGGAGTGGTGGCTCACACCTTTAATCCCAGTTCTCAGGAAACAGGCCGAGGGATCTCTGTGAGTTCAAGGTTACCCTGGGCCACACAAGATTGAATCTAAATGAGAAACAGAGCTCACAAAAGGTGATCCCTGCATTTGGAATTACACATCTTTAATCCCAAGCAATAGGGAGGTGGAGACAGGAGTGATAAGCCTGGGCAGAGAGAGGAATATAAAGGGGAGGAGACAGGAACTCAGTGGAGTGTGGAGGCTGAGGATTCGTGGAGACAGGATCTCGCCCTTCGGTCTGAAGATTTGGTAGAGGTAAAAGGTTTCTCTAGTGGTTGGCTGTTTTGCTTTTCTGATCTTCAGCTTGAACCTCAATATCTGTCTCTGGGTCTTTATTATTCATGCTACTCCCAAACTCTTTCCTGTCAGTCTTTGCTTCCTTGAGGGGAGCATTTCCTTTTGGATCCTCTGGAGCAGAGCTTGGGACCAGGGGCTGAAACTCTGAACTCATATGAGCCTTCCTCAAGAGTGCAGCATCTCAGAGACCGTGCTGCTGTGTTGGAATGCCGACTGACATCGGTCTCACAAAAAAGCAAGATGAACCTGATCTCCCTTCCCGTGAGCGCTGTCTACACAGGCAGCATAGCTACCATGGCCTTAACTCTCCAGTCCAGAGACTGGGCTGGGCACTTCCTTTCCCCAGCTTCTTTGATTTCTAAATATAACCCAACCATTTTGGTTACATGGCCCTTTTTGGCCCCTTTTGGGAAGCAGATCTTCCTTCTGCTTCCAGCCTGAGC
>NC_022010.1:68029681-68033354 GCF_000317375.1 Microtus ochrogaster
TCTCTTCCTCCCTCTCTCTGTTCTCTGTTTTCCTCTCTCTCTCTCTCTGCCTCTCTTTCTGCTCTTCTCACTTATCCCCTTCCCCGCTTTTCCTTTCCCCTCCATAATCCACAAAATAAACACCCTTTCTCTGCATGGCGTGCCTACCTGTCTCTGTCTTTCACCTGCTCTGCGGCTCCGTGCCTAGGACGGGCTGCCTTCGTAGCCCGCTGTGGTCTCGTGGCCTCATGTCCCGCCGCAGGCTCGCTACCACCACTTGGGACCTGCAGTATTTTGCCATAACACCTCTCCTCACATGGCATGGCTCAATTGGCTGGTCATGTCTGCTCTAGACTCTCCCAGATGTCTTTGCCCCTGCCTGTATTCTCCCTTGTATCTATAATAGAAACCTCAGCCCTTAGGAGCAGTAATGTTCTCCTTTTATCTCTTCTCTCTTTTTCTTTTTTTTTTTTCATTAAGAAGCCACTCTGGTCGGATGGTGGTGGTACAAGCCATTAATCCAAGCATTCGGGAGGCAGAGGCAGGTAGATTTCTGTGAGTTCGAGGTTAGCCTCGTCTACAGAGCTAGTTCCAGGACAGGCAGGGCTACACCGAGAAATCTTGTCTTGAAGAACTAGAGAGAGAGGGGCTCTTTCTCAAAAATCTAAAAAGAAGCTGGATAGCCGTGGTTCTCAGCACATACATAGTGTTCTTTCCTTTTTTCTAGACAGGGTTTCTCTGTGTAGCCTTGGGTGTCTTGGAACTCAATCTGTAGACCAGGCTGGCCTTGAACTCACGGAGTCCACTTGCCTCTGCTTCCCCGAGTGCTGGGTTTAGAGGCGTGTGCCACCACCGTCCATCTCATAGTGTACACTTTTAAATGTAGGCAAAACATTCTTCCACAAAAAGTAAAAATAAAGCCGGGCGATGGTGGTGCACGCCTTTAATCCCAGCACTTGGGAGGCAGAGGCAGGAGGATCTCTGTGAGTTTGAGACCAGCCTGGTCTACAAAGCTAGTTCCAGGACAGGCTCCAAAGCCACAGAGAAACCCTGTCTCGAAAAACCAAAAAAAAAAAAAAAAAAAAAAAAATAAAAAATAAGACCAGCCTGGTCTACAAGAGTTAGTTCCAGGACATGCTCCAAAGCCACAGAGAAACCCTGTCTCGAAAAACCAAAATGAAATAAAATAAAAAATATACTAAAAAAAAAAGTAAAAAAGAAAAAAAAGAAGAAGCATATCTGAACTTTGTGGTGGAAAACTTTTTCTACAAAATTGGATAAAATATGCATATCTGGGAGGGCGGGGCTTGGCTGCGCGTGCTCAGTGCAAACGTTCCTGTTGTGCTTTGCAGACTGCAGCATGGACTTCCGCTCGGCTCGTCGAACTGTGCTTCAACTGCTCCGGACTACGGCTCCAGCAGATGTCTCGGCACTGCTCCACTGGATGAGAACTACTCGGGATTTTGACGAATTCACTCAAGATAATAATGACATTGTGCTGAAAAACATAGCCGATGACCTTCGGGGCTGTTTGCCCCCAGAGGCGATGCTTTGCTCGGAACAGCTAGCTCTCCAAAAAATACGACAGCAGCCAGAACCCACGGTTCACGTTGATGCATTCCTTTATGATGAAGACTTTATTGACTCATTATGTGAGGAAGGAAAGATGAGCAGAAACTACTGTACCATGTGTGGCTCGCACCAAACGGCGCCTTTGGGCTTTATTTCCCATTCCTTCTCACTCACGGAGCTGAAGTTCCTCTATCATCACGTACTGCCGGACCTGTCGGGAAAGGTCTTGGTTGACATTGGCTCCAGACTTGGCCCAGTTCTTTACGGGGGCTACCTTTACAGCTCAGCAGCGCAGATCTATGGAGTAGAGCTGAACGGAGACTTTTGCCAGTTGCAGGAAATGATCATCGAAAAATACCAGTTCAGCGACAGAATAAAGGTGCTTCATGCAGACATCTGTACCCAAGGTCCGCTTCTGCAGAGTGCTGATGTCATTGTAATGAACAACGTCTTCGAGTATTTTCTTACTGAGGCTAAGCAGGCCAGTGCCTGGGACTACATCATCCATAAAGTCAGAAAACAAGGCTCGCTGTTAGTGACAGTACCAAGTCTCCAAGATTCTCTCTTAGGTCTTAAGACTAATATGCAGCTGTCCTCCTGGGTGGAAGAGATACCACTGAACCTTGATGTGTGCCAACAAACGGACATTGACAGGGAAGCTCTTGCACAAATTCATTTATATAAGGTTCTCTAGCACTGAAGTAACCCTCTGTGTGTGATATGATGATACACATTGCTTTGTGTATTCTCTTTAAGTTTTTATCTATGATGCTGTTCCTGTAAATAGTTGCATATGATTTACACATTCAGTAGTATATATAGATTTAAACCGTGTAATAAGATAATTAAAATATTTATATGAAAAATATGCATATCTGGTAAGGGTTATTTCTACAGAATTGGATAAAGACTAACTTTATGCTCATTTTAAATTTACATGAATAATTTTTAATTTGTGAGACTGGGGTCTTGACATTTCCCAATGTTAGCATTACTACAGACGCAAACCACAGAGCCTGGCTTACATATAATCATTATCAACATTTCAAAGAGATAATTTTTATGAGTTTAAGCCAAAAGCAGATTCTTTGAGTCTCTAATTTAATAAAGAGATCAAATGATTAACTCAACAGGGCAAGGTGGTGCGTGTAAGGCCAACATTTGGTAAGCCCTAGACACAGCAGCCAGGACATATTTCATGTAACTCTCATGGGTATTGATGGGTAGCTATCATCAGTTACATTTTTGAGATGAAATGAAGGGAGGTGCCACGGCTAGTCGGGGTGCAAGCAGGCGGCCTCTCCCCAGGAGCTGAGGCTAGTTCCTAAAACTCTCTTGCATATGTGGGGTAGCCACAGAGGGTGACGATGCGCACCTCACACCAGACCGACCAGAGTGACACTTGGCACTCCACAGCCCAGGGAGTGACGGTGTGCAAGTTTGTGGCTGTTTGGTCCGAGGTCACTTCTGCATCCCAGCTGACTGGAAACTGCTCTGAAATGGCCGCCTCTCCGGGATTTTCCTGAGGCTTGGGTAGAGAGAGCTTCCGGGCCACGAGAGACACTGATATTCTCAAAGCCAGAAGCAGAGAGACTGATTTCAGGACCTGTAGATGTCTGTGACCGATGATGCTCCCTCCCTTCCCAACTGCCTGCCCTGGGGACTTATATCCCAGCATCAACAGAAAAATGACTGTAGAGGCTTAACCAGCCTGTGTTGTCTCATAAGCTCGAGTGTTTGACATCTAGCAATCCACTTGTGCGTGAACTAATTACCAATATAAGTCACCACAACTTATTTAGAAAAAGAAAAAGAAATTAGGGCTGGGGTTGGTGGTACACGCCTTTAATCTCAGCACACAGGAGGGAAAGGCAGGTAGATCTCTGTGAGTTCGAGGCCAGCCTGGTCTAGAGTGAGTCCCAGGAGCCAAGGCTTCTTATTACAAAGGAACCCTGTCTTGGGAAAAAACAAAAACAAAAACAAGGCTTCTTATTACAAAGGAACCCTGTCTTGGGAAAAAACAAAAACAAAACAAAACCCCAGAAACAACAACAAAATTAGGGCCATTAAGATCCCTCAGTTGGGGGCTGGAGAGATGGCTCAGCGGTTAAGAGCACTGGCT
>NC_022010.1:68033779-68045725 GCF_000317375.1 Microtus ochrogaster
CAAAAAAAAAAAAAAAAAAAGATGAGAAATGACTCCACAAAATTGTTCTCTGACCTCCTCATATGCTCCTGTGTTCCCAATAAGTGTTATTTAACTAAATAACATTTAATTAACATGAACAAACAACAAAAACCCAGACGGTGACTACATAAACATATGGAAACTATAAGGGTATTTTTTTTTTAATCCCTGGTGTCTTTTAAGTGACATGGCATGTAAAACCTGCCGTATTCAAGCCCCTACACCATGGGATGCTGCTGTTTATGACTGTCCTCCAAGTCAAACAACTGCCATCATGGGCGTTCAGCCGTGCCTGCTGGCAAAAGATTATCCCAGCTGGGCTTGATGATTGCTTATATCCTTTCATGGGGGGGGTCACAGGGTTCCCACCTGAGGATCCAGCCACCTGCTGAATGCTGCTCTACCCAGGGAAGACTGGGGGAGAGAGCTTCATCTATTTGTCTTGGAGAAGCCATCATCACTGCTGGAGTTTCCAGTGTGGCCTTTTGGGGGAGAAGTACCTACCAGTCCCCGTCACGTAGATGGAAGGAAACTCGCTGGGTTTCCAGAGTGAACATTAGTAGAATCATGCTTTTTTTGTCGCTGAGACCTTGGAAGGAACATTAGACATTGTTTATCCCACCCCAGGGGAAGGAATTTTAGCCACAGATGTGTTCTAAAAAAGATGGGATGTTTTGTACTTGTTGAAAGATGACTAAAACTCCAAAGAAGGAACATGTGAGGACGTGGACATGGAGTTACAGACTCCCAAGACTAGACGGACGGGTGATGGAGAGAGGGAGAGAGACAAGAGAGAGAATGAGGGAAGGGGGAGGAGACAGACAGACCCAGAGAGGCAGGAAGGAGACATAAAGAAATAGGGAAGGGCTGGAGAGATGGCTCAGTGGTTAAGAGCATTGTGTGCTCTTCCAAAGGACCCGAGTTCGATTCCCAGCAACCACATGGTGGCTCACAACCATCTGTCATGAGGTCTGGTGTCCTCTTCTGGCCTACAGACATATATGCAAACAGAATAGTGTGTCCATAATAATAAATAAATAAATAAATATTTAAAAAAAAAAGAAATAGGGAAAAGAAACAGAAAACAAGGACACTGGATTGCTCGCTCTCCCACCCCTGGGAGTGCTCACAGCAACCAGGGCTCTGGAGGGCTCTGGAGAGGATCAGCCTGAGGGCAAGTGGGCAGATGGCTGAGCCTCCTGCTTTAGTCAACTCTCACGTGCTCTTTGAGGCTGACCGTAGGATGGTAGATAATTCAGAGTGGTGGCTTAGTATCTACTTTTTGGTAGAAAGTCAATTTTCTTAATGCTGACAAATCTTTTAGTAATTCCCAAACTACTAAATAAATAACATCGGTCACAGGGCACCAAGATCTGGTTCAAAGTAAAGCTGTATCTTTTCCAGCATGGGGCAGGAATCCCAAACTGTTTATTTATAGGAAAGAACAAGCTCCTACTAGAACCTGCTCTCTGCAGACTTTCTATCCAGTGCAATGATGTGTAACCTCAAGGCAAGAGTTTTGGCAAATCTTGTTTTGAGTCTTGTTCTAGCAAATTTTATCTCTTATCTCTTATGAAAATTAATCCCCTAAGTTATAATGAGCATACTTCATTTTTTTTTAAAACTTTATTTTGTGGCTGGCAAGATGGTTGCATGGTTGAAGATGCTTGCCTCTGAGCCTAATGAGTTTGATTCCCCTGAGCCACTTAGTGGAATGAACCAACTCCTGCTTGCTGTCCCCGACCTCCACACAAGTGCTGTGACACACACCCCATAAGTAAATAAATAGTAAACAAAAATTGTGTATGTGTGTGTGTGTGTGTGTGTGTGTGTGTGTGTGTGTGCGCGCACGAACATTCCATGGGTGTGTGTCGAGGTCAGGGGACAACCACATGAATCTGCTCCTCTTTCCATCCTGAGTCCTAGATACCAAACTCAGATATCAGGATTCTACAGCCCTTTCTTCTGCAGAACCACCTCACTGGCCCCGGGAACATACTCTCTTGCCACAATTAGCTATCCGTGCTTTCATGAACTTGATCCTGGCATCACCTGTGTTAAACATGATGTCCCTGGCCTGGCTGTAAACACAGCACACGTGTGGCACACGCCTTTAATCACGGTACTCAGGAGACAGAGGTAGGTGGATCTCTGTGAGTTCAAGTTCAGCCTGGTCTACAGAGTGAGTTAGTTCCAGGACAGACTGCAAAGCTACACTGAGAAACCCTGTCTTGAAAAACAAGCAAATGAGCAAAAAACAAAACAAAAACAAAACCACGATTACACTGGCTTATCAATGAGCTGGTCTCTGCTATCGTAAATTCTGTGAGAAACCAGTTCTGTCCCTGCCCGGGCAGAGTCAGGCTCTACACGTCTTGCGTGCTCACATCTGCTGTCCAGATGTCAGGCCTTTGGCTTAGCCTTGCCAGGCCTGGGTTGCTCTGGATTTAGTGTTTGGAGGCTGCCTGACTGTGTCGAGCTGAGTCTCTGCCTGAAGCTTACGATCACCAGGAAACAGAGTTTGGACTGATCATGTGCATCCTGCACCTCAGGCTTTCCAGGCCTTTAGGAGGCAGGCAGTGAAGATGACAAGACCGAGCCTCCGGTTTCTTGTGTGTGTGCACTGGGAGGCAAAAGGTGAACTTTGGTGTCTTTCCTCAGGCAGCTAACTGTGTCTCACAAACTGGCCTGTAGCTCCTTAAGTAGAAGTAGGCGGAGGTAGGCAAGCCCCAGGACCCTTCCCCGCACTGGGTTGTCCTACTCATACCTGTTTCTCAGGTCCAAAGTCTCACATGGTCAGGGCCTTGCTGACTAGGCTATCTCCATGACCCACGACTCTGCATCCTTGAGTCGAAAAACATCTTAAGTTCATACCACGACCAATATTCTTATTATTTTATTTCATTTTTTTAAAACAGGGTCTATGTAGCCCTGAAACTCTCTACATAGACCAGGCTGGCCTCGAACTCACAGAGATCCGCCTGCCTCTGCCTCCCGAGGCTATGATTAAAGGTATTTGCTACCACAAAGCAGGTGGGTCTCCTGCTTTTAGATAATATAAGAGCAGAGAGTGCTGTGCCTCCTTGGAAGAGGCTGAAATGAGGCCAGCAGTGTGCTCTCTCTTCTGTGGGGCTCAGTGGAAACCTGCCATTAAGTGGCTAGGTCAACTCTTGGGGATGAGACCCTGTGTCCTCAGGAGACTGGCAGAGGTTCTGCAAGTCCCCAGAATCACAAAGACCTGGTGTACCATCCCCACAGCTCTGAAATGCTCTCCCTCCAGGGGTTTCCAAACAGCACTGTCATCCCCTGCAGGGCAGGGTCAGCTTCGTGATCCCAGGCAGGCAAGAGAAGGGTCACAGGTATATTAGTGGCTCACAGGTTCTGACTGACTGTCTTTGGAGATTTTTGTTGTTGTTGTTTATTTGTTGAGACAGGGTTTCTCTGTGTATCTCTTTCTGTCCTGGAACTCACTCTGTAGACCAGGCTGGCTTTGAACTCAGACATCAGCCGCCTCTGTCTCCCTAATTGCTGGGACTAAAGGCTTGCGCCACCACCGTCGGCTTGTCCTTGGAGATGGGAGTGAAGACTGAGAACAGGGCTCATGTTTTCACTACCTGGCATCCATTTTGTCAGGTCCAAAGGAAACTCCATTTCTCCAGACTCTGAAAGGGTGTTCGGGAAGATCTCACTGTAAATATGACGTTTCACAGGTGGCTTTCCTGGGGAAAGAACATTCCAGTAGACAACAAGGAACAGCAAGTGAAAGGCCCCAAGGCAGCATTGTGCCTCTGTTGCTACCAACATAGAGAGGGTCGGAAGAGCAGAACCAGGAAGAGCTAGAGAGCAGGGGAGGCCAGGCGACATGGAGCCTCCCCCGCTGGGTAAAATTTTGGCCGTCGAGGGATTCTGAGAGGGGCAGACTGAGCTGAGGTCGATACCGGGTGGAAGAAGCTGTCTGTTGGAGGTTGAAGCAGGACTGCGCGTGGATAGATTGCAGCCTGGTGCGAAGAAAGGGCTTAGCGTCCAGGAGTCCTCTGCCAGAGGTTTTGGTTTACACTAACTGCACAAGTGCCGTTCGGTGTGTGGGGAGGCGATCCTAAGGTTATTTGAGCTTAGCCAGAGGGAAGTGACTCAGGGAGGGCCTTATGAAGGGATCTTTATGTATGAGGGCTTTATTTGGGATCTGGGTGGCTCCTTTCAAGTAGAGAACTTGCAGATCACGTGGGAGTGCCTGGAAGCGGACAGAGTGCGTTCTGGTGGCTGCAGGGGATAGGCGCAGACCTCGCAGGCTTCGGAGCCCGATTATCAGAGTAACAGTTCCAAGGAACCAAGGTCTGCGTGAGCACAACTGAGGAGAAGTAAGTAAGGAGGCTCCTGACGAGGGTGTGGGCAGGCTTCACTCAGCAATGGCAAGCAGGCTGCACCCAGGTTCTCAAAACTGCAACCCTCAGGAAAGGAGTGATCCGCAGCAGCTAAGTGGGAAGGGAGCAGGAAACCTTTGCCTCTTTCCTCCTCCCTGTCCACCTCCACACTAGCTTCCTGCAGAGGGTGAGAGAGTCCAAGTCGCAAGGCGCTGACAGCTTTCCAAAGTGTGGAGTTGGGAAAGGTTAAAGAAACGGGCTGCACGTGTCCTTTAATCCCAGCACTCAGAGGCAGAAGCAGGTAGACTTCGCATTTGAGGCCAGCCTGATCTACAGAGTAAGTTCCAGGACAGCCAGGGCTACACAGAGAAACCGTCTCGAAAAACCAAACCAAACAAACAAACAAAAAACCCAAGCAAAGCAAAACAAAACAAAAACAACTAATGAATTTGATTTTGAAGTTGTAGGAAATAAGAAGGCTTAAACAGACAAGAAACATGTTTGGCTATACTCCAGGAAATGGACACTGCGGGGCTGGGGTTCAGAATCAGGGAGACCTCTGAAGACTGAGGAACCAAAGAAGGAAATGGAAAGAACAAGTTTGGGGGACAGGGGTTCATGAAATCCAGCTGGAAATGTAGAAACAAGAGGATTGGGGCTCAGGGGCCAGTCAGTGGACCTGAAAAGGCCAGCATCAAGTTCTGTAAGAAACCCTGTCTGGAATAAAAGGAGGGTAAAGAATAGCACTCTGCGGGCTGGAGAGATGGCTCAGTGGTTAAGATCATTGCCTGCTCTTCCAAAGGTCCTTAGTTCAATTCCCAGCAACCACATGGTGGCTCACAACCATCTGTGATGGGGTCTGGTGCCCTCTTCTGGCCTGGAGACATACAGACAGAATATTGTATATATAACAAATAAAAAAATAAATATTAAAAAAAAAAGAATAGCACTCTGGAGCCAGAGGCAGGTAAATCTCTGTGAGTTCAAGGCCAGCCTGATCTACAGAACGAGTTCCAGGACAGGTAGGACTTTTACAGAGAGAAACATTGTCTTGAAAAAACAAAAACAAGAAATAGGGGAATATACCCAAAGTCAACACTTGGGCTTTTCATATCCACACACAGAG
Organism: Microtus ochrogaster; assembly: GCF_000317375.1. NCBI lineage: Eukaryota > Metazoa > Chordata > Mammalia > Rodentia > Cricetidae > Microtus > Microtus ochrogaster. Next base: position 68,039,288 of record NC_022010.1, read on the forward strand.
ACAATACATTTCCACAAACACATGCATACGGACACATTCATCACATGTACACTCAAAAATAAGAGTTTCTCCTAATTTGAGTGTATGGACTTTTTCTGCCACATGCAAGCATTATTTTTTTTAAGTTTATTTTATGCAATTGTATTGAGGACTGATTAAGTCTTGGAGGCAGCCAAGAGGTGATGGATGAATACACCTTCAATCTCAGTGTTCACGAGTCAGGGACACGTGGATCTCTGTGAGTTTGAGGCCACACGTTGGTAAGTTGGAGATGGACTCAGGGCCTACACATGCTCGACAAGCACTCTAACAAATGTGTTCCATCCCAAGGAATTATATACATGAGCATGGTGTTGAAAGTAGGCTATTACAATTTCAAAATATTTTTTGTGTGTGACTGTTTACCATGGTATGTGTGTGGTGGAAGTCAAAGGACAATTTTCAGGAGTCAGTTCTTGCCTTTCACCATGTGGGTCCTGGGGATTGAACTCAAGTTCTCAGTGTTGGTAGCAAGGACTTTTAATGCTCGCTTTCTCGTTGGTTTCTTTGCTTTGAAACAAGATCTTGCTATATAGCCTTGGCTGGCTGGCCTCAGACTCTCAATCCTGCGTTAGTCTCCTGAATGAGCTGGGCATTGCTTAATGCCCATATAGGTATTCACTCTGTACACATAGCCTAGCTAGCTACATCATGAGCACTATATTTTACCTGTGTGAGGATGGATCAGAAGTATCCAGGATAGAAAAGTTATTACATAATTGACAGTTGCTAGTCTCATTTGGAGATCATTAAACAGGGATAATGAGATGACTCAGCTGGTAAAGACTTGTGCTGCCTGTAATGGTCTACTTTGTCCCTTTAAGAGACAAGCCACGCCCACTCCCACTCCCACCCCCACCTGCTGAGGCAAGCTGATTTCAGCTTCTAGCCTGAGTCCCTTCCTTTTTCCATCTCTCCCAAAGAGGCAACTTCTGCCTCGCTCCATTCTCCCCACTTCTTGCCCCGCTTGTTTCTCTCTGCTCTTCCCCCTTTCTCCCCTTCCCCCTTCTCCCTTTCCCTTCTATAACCCACTAAATAAATATACAACCTCACTCTCCATGGCGTGCCTATCCTGAGTCTCTGTCTCTCGCCTGCCGCCCTGTGGCTCTCTACCCCCGACCAGTCGGCTTTAGGAGATCTGCAGCGTGGTCTTGTAGCATGCTCATCCATCCGTCTCTCCTGGTGGGACTCGCTGCCTCTCATGGCCCACTGCAGCCGCTTGGGGAACTTCACTGACCCTGCCTGGGACTGGCTGCTCTCGGGACCTGCTGCCCACTGCCTGCCACCCGCTTGGGGACCTGCAGCGTGGTCTCATGGCCTGCTGCCTGCTGCAGCCACTCGGGAACCTTCAGCATTTTTACTTAATCTGTAACACTGCCAAGACTGATGGCTTGGGTTTGATCCGTGGGACCCACACGGTGGAAGGAGGCGACTGACTCTGAAAATTACACGCAAGTTTCCATCAATGAATATAAACAATATTGAACAACTAGTCAAAAACGGGCTCCTCAGTAGAGAGGTTGCAGCTTAGCGGTACAGCAGGTCTTTGGCACGTTTGCAGCCCGGGGTTTGATCTCTGGCACCATCCAAAAGCACCACGCCCATAGAGAGCTTATTCAGCTCTGACGTGCAAGCACAGACCCATTCTGGATCCCGCTCCCCATTCCTAAGGTCTTATCCCACCACGCTGTGTTTGTTTTAATGCTGTGAAGAAGGTTTTCAAAGACTTGGGGATAGGCATGTGCCAATACCTACATGTGGGACGAAATGGGGACAGAAGCCAGTGACTAGGGAGAGGCCGGAGCTGGAGAGGGAGAGTAAACGTGGAAACAATTTGCTGAGGGAGGCAGGAACAAGGAGCATGGAGGAACAGCTGGCTGGTTAGACTTGACGGGAAACATGATACCTCCAGTGGGTGGATGAGGGGCTTCAGGGAGAGCGGCAAGGTCTGTGAACAACTCAGGGCCTCACGACAGATCCGGAAGGGTGCAGTGGTGCTCTTGGTTACTCTAAGAAGACAGACCTTTGTGAGTTTAAGGTCAGTCTGAGCTACTTTGAGAGTTCCAGACCCATCCAGGGCTACAGAAATGTCAGATACTGCGGCTACAGAAATGTCAGATACTGCCATTGTTTCAAATTCTTCTGCAAGTCTGTTAAAACGTTAACTCCCATTCCCTGGGAATTTACTTGTACAATAGAAATCTGGAGGCTGCATCAACGGACCACAGGCTTGGAGAAGACCTTCTAGGCAGTAGTTGTGGAATGAATAACAATAGAGGTGTTTGGATGCCAGGTTTCACCTCCAGGCGCTGATTTGGTTCTGTGTGTGGAGCTTCCCACTTCCTGACCCTCAGAACTCCACTGACTTTATGGGCTCATTGTCAACCCTTGCCATAGGAACCTAAATTCAGTTAATATAGCCAAGTGTACTGGCACATGCCTTTGATCTCAGCACTCCTAGTGAAAGGCCCGGATAAATTCAGACCCCTCTAGCAGAAAGAATAGAGCCAAGGAAATCTAGCAGGGAGAGAAGAACCAAAAACCTAGGTTAGCCGGTTCAGTGACTCTGTTCCAGGAATGAGCTGACCATAAAGTTTGATTATAACACCCTTGTGATTATCACTGGTATTTTCAGAATTTTCCAATTATGCCTCCCTACCCCCTTTGGGTTATTGGGTTGTGATTTCTTCCCTTAAATACCCCTTCTTCCAGATACTCGGGGTCGAACTTTCTTCTCATGCATGGGAGATGAGTTTCGGCCCCAGCGCACTGGTTCCTGTCCTGTCAATAAACCTCGTGTGATTGAAGCAAGGATGGTCTCTTGTGAGTTCCTGGAGGGTTCTGTTATCCCGAGACTTGAGTGAGAGTCTCCCAGCTCTGGGGGTCTTTCACTAGAGGCAGAGGCAGGAGGATTTCTGTGAGTTTAAGGACAAGTCTGGTCTACATATGGAGCTCTAGGCCAGTGAGAAATAAAAAGTGAGACCTTGTCTGAAAAATCAAAAATAAATCCAGTTAACATCAATTTCTGCTTGAGGTGGTGGTGCATGACTTTAATTCCCGAACTCAGGAGACAGAGGCAGGACCTCTGTGGGTTTGAGGACAGCCTGATCTGCAGAGTGAGTTTCCGAACAGCAAAAGATCCCGATAGAGAGATTCTGTTGCAAACCAACTAATTAATTTCCATTAGCCTATTATTAGACTAATTTGTGTGATCTTTCCTGCTTAGAGACTTCCCTATCTCAATTTTCAGTATTTCAAAATTTGACTTCTCCTTTATGGTTTTGAGACAGTTCTGTGAGGGAGTCCAGGCTAGCTAGAAACTCTTTTTTTTTTTTTTTTGTTGTTGTTGTTGTTTTCAAGACAGGGTTTTTCTGTGTAACTTTGGTGCCTGTCCTGGAGCTCACTCTGTAGACCGATATGGCTTCGAACTCAAAGAGATCCACCTGCCTCTGCCTCCCAAGTGCTGGGACTAAAGGCGCGCGCCACCACCGCCCAGCTAGAAACTCTGTTTTAAAAATTAAATCAGCCGGTGTGTGCGCATGTGGGTGTGCTTATGCCTGGTCCATTTGCAGAGGCCAGAGGACAACTTTCAGGAGTTGATTCTTTCACTGTTGGGTCTGGATCCAAGGCTTGAACTTGGGTTTTCAGGCTTGCATGGTAAACACTTTCACCTGCTGAGAGCGACTTTGAACTTGCGATCCTCCTGCCTCCACTTCCTGAGTTCTGGGAGTTCAGGAATGTGTTATCATACCTAGTTTATGCCAGTCCTGGGAATGGAATTCCAGGCCTTGTTTGTGCTATGCAGGTATGCTAGACTGAACCAAGTCTTCTCTTTTAGAAATTTTGATTGTCACATGTTAAGTGTGTGTGTGTGTGTGTGTGTGTGTGTGTGTGTGTGTGTGAGGGATTACAATGTGTAGCAGCAACCTTAACCTACTGTTTGTCTTTTTGGGGGTTGGAGGGGCAAAGAAGTTTAAGGCTGAATTCACACATGGTAGGCACACTGAACCTTCATTTCCTGAACATCTCTCAATGTGCGGTTTCTGTGGTCAGACAGATTTGCCTCCACTTTTGTTTTGGTGTGTGTGTGTATTTTAAGACAGGGGTTCTCTGTGCAGCCTTAGCAGTCCTGAAGCCAGACTGACCTTGAGCCCAGAGATGTGCCTGCTGCTTCTTGCTGGGGTTAAACGTGTGCGTGCTCTACATCAACCCAACAACCTCCACTGTTTTTTCTTTTCTTTTCTTTTCTTTTCTTTTCTTTTCTTTTCTTTTCTTTTCTCTGTATAGCTTTGGAGTCTGTCCTGAACTCACTCTGTAGACCAGGCTGGCCTCGAACTCACAGAGATCTGCCTCCTGAGTGCTGGGATTAAAGGTGTGTGCTACTACTGCCCAGCTCCTCCACTGTTTTTTAATTGAGACCAAGTCTCATTTACCCCATGCAATGTAGCCAAGGATGCCCTTGAATTTCTGGTTTTCTCTATCTACCTCCTCGCTGCTGGGATTATAGGCATGGACCACCGTATCTGGTTTTATGTATTCCCCTGGATCCTTTGGAGCTGGGATATCTAGTGTAGGACCCAGCCACAAGCCCAATAGAAGCCCGAGTCTCAGTACCTGGATCCAAGAAAGCCCACAAACTGAGACTACTCAGGCACCAGGAACAGACCCTCGAAAGGAAATTCCTAACATTCCAACCATTGCAGATAGGATCACCTGCCAGCACACACCCATCGCTTTTCACCAGGACACCCCTAGACAAATATCAATCAGGGGTCCTGAACCTTAGAAATCACTCATCCCAACCTTTGCTACTATAAAAACCCAACCCCAAATGCACTCGGGGCACACTGAGAGTCTGAGTTCAAACTTGAATAATAAAGGTTCTTTGCTTTTACATATAGGACTTGGTCTCTTAGTTGGTTTTTTGGGTACTCTGTGATTTGGGCATAACATCTGGCTTGTCATGTGGGTGCTGGAATCTCAATCCAGAACACCTCAGGATTGCACAGCAGGTTTTCGTAACTGCTTAACTCCTTTAGGCCCTGGGGAAATTAAAAATGTGTGTGTATGTGTGTATAGGGTGCAGGTCTGATTGAACTTAGGTTGTCAGGTGTTTATTTACTTATTTAATTGTGTACAGTGTTCTGTCTGCATGTATGCTTGCAGGCCAGAAGAGGGCGCCAGATCTCACTATAGATGGTTGTGAGCCACCAAGTGGGAATTGATGGGAATTGAACTCAGGACCTCTGGAAGAACAGCTAAAGCTCTTAACTGCTGAGCCACCTCTCCAGCCACCCCCCACCTTAGGGAAATTCTTAAACTCCCTTGCCTCAGCTTCCTCATTGTTATTACAGGAGAACTGACAACAGGCTTGCATTTATCACTCGGTCTTTCCAATTTTTCTGATCGCTTGTGCTGGCTGAGCGACTTCATGGAGCTTGCTCTTCAGACCTGCTTCCCTGTGTGGTAGAGGGAGATACTGTGTCAGGGTGGTGCTGGCTCACTTGTTTGCTTCCTGCCTGCCAGTCACTGGCATGACTGCCCTTGGGTTGTTCTCCAGCTCTCTGGCTCCCCGCTATGAAGTTGGTGCAGCTGGTGCCATTGTCTGGACTCAGTGTGTTTGCCTAGAAAAGGAACGGGCTTCAAGATGTATCTCAAAGTGGAGATGGGTGACGTTACACATGGCCTGCTGTTGGGACTTCTCCAGGGCTAGCCAGGCATTTGGGGTAATTCCAGCATGGCTTGTATTCACTTGTGTTGGAAGCACACAGTTTTTGTCTTGTTCAGAGGTTTCTCTCTGGCACTACAGGCTGATAGTGCACTCCTTCCTTGCAGGTGTATTATGAATCATCAGGGGCTCTGATCCGAGTTGAATGGGGATGACATTCTGCCCTGTTAGGAAGTCCATGCATGTCTGTGCACGTGTGAGGTATGGTTCAGGGGTGAAGCTGCTTGCTGCTGAGCCTGATGGTCTGACTTGATCCCCAGGACCCATGAGTGAGGGGAGAGCCAACTCTGACGGCTGTTCCTTCCTCCCTTTATTCTTCACGGGGTGCTGAGAGCAAATCACAGGGTAAATGCACTACCACTGAGTTACATCACCGCTTTCAGGTCCTCTGATCTCAGCAGGGTAACCATGCTGCCTGCCCAAGATTAGAATTATTATCCCGACAATGACCAGCATTTGGGGGAAAAACCACTCCTGTATCTATTTGGGAACTACATTTTATTTTATGATACTGTCACAAAATGAAATACATAACTCTGTGGTCAATCTTAACATTTAAAGGAACTGCAAGCCGGGCGGTGGTGGCGCACGCCTTTAATCCCAGCACTCGGGAGGCAGAGGCAGGCGGATCTCTGTGAGTTAGAGGCCAGCCTGTCTACAAGAGCTAGTTC
>NC_022010.1:68046037-68048127 GCF_000317375.1 Microtus ochrogaster
AAAAAAAAAAGGAGACAGAGGAGGGATGGCTCAATAGTCAAGAACACTTGATTTTCCAGAGGACCCAAGTTCAGGACCCACTTGGCGTGGTTCAAAACTGCCTGTACCAGCTCTGGGGAATCTGATGCCTTCTTTTGGTTTTCTACACACACACACGAGCATTTACTCTCACACATATACACATAGAAAACAAATTTTAAAGTGTCCCTGTAATGTCTCCTCCAACCCCATCTTTGTTACTTGGGAGCTTCGTATAGCAGCAAGCAAAGGAATATTCAAGTCAGAATGTAAGGTGTTCCAGAGTTACGCATCTTTGACAATTTTTCAGTTTATGTGAATGACTGTTTTGCCTACATGTGCAGGATGCAAATCAGCAGGGTAGAATAGGGCATTGGATTCTCTAGAGCTGGAGCGATAGATGGTGTAACTTTGTTACACTTGTAGGTGGTGGGGACCAAACCTGACCTGAGTTCTCTGCAAGAGTAACAAGTGCCCTTAACCACTGAGCCACGTCTCTTGTCCCTATCTCAAACAGTTTAACTACGGCTTGGATGCCTTATCATTGGTGGTGGCAAAGGTGCCACCAGATTCCACCCGAGATTCTCCGGCGCTGCACCCACCCTCATCCCTTCTTATGGTTACAGCTCCAGGGCATTCTTCTTTTGTTTACTAAGTAATATTTTTCTGCACCTTCGTCTCAAACTGCCACCCCTCTCCTTGATTGGAACTTTCTAGTTCTCTCAATTTCAGGTGGAAATTTTCTGGTTCTGCCTACCAGACACCCAGGATACTCGGCCAAAACTCGTTTTTTAAGGAGCTCATGTATCCTGGGGCTGTCTTCAAAGCTGCTGTGTAGCTAAGCATGTCCTTGAACTTCTGAACCTCTCACGTCTGCCTGAGCTGGGATCATCTGGTGTTCGGTTTACGTGGTGCAGTGGTGCGGGGTGACGTCCTTTGGTTTTCAGGGTCTTATGCACGAAGTCCCTGGAACAATGAAACTTTCTTGCCTTTCCCTCAGGCAAGTTGCTCTTTAAACCTGTGCCCTAAATCTTATCATTAGAGTTCACATTTACCCTAAAGAGCACCACACTGTTCTGATGGGGACACTGGAGCTCAGTGTTCCAACATTTTATCTTATCACTTGGTGTTTGTTGAGTTAGCAGTACGCTAAACAGGTGCGGGTCATCTATGTATTCATATATACTTTCAGTATTCCATGTAATTATCCAAAGTCAAGACAGATGCTGGAAACGCTAATAGCTCATTAAATCCTCACGCTAGGAGGTAGGTGCACTGTTGGCTGCTATTTACAGGCAAGGCCCTTTGAGACGCAGGGGTTAAGTGATTTGCTTAAGATCAACCGCCTGATAGTCGGAGCCTGTCCAAGGTCCAGGCCGTGAATCCTGTCCGGGCGTGACAAGGACACACAGTTCTGCCTCCGTGCTTAGCGGAGGCTGTGCTCGCGGGTAGGTATGAGAATGGCTGTTAGAAAGCTGTGGTCACAAGGCACAATTCCCACAATTGACCTTGATGGGTCGTCGGGTCGTCGCAGAGAGTAAGGAAAGACAGAACCCCCTCTCACTCCCTCACCCCCCCCGCCCCCCCGTAGCTGCATCCTAAGCTGGGTAAGAGACTCGGCGAAACCACCCTAGACTCTTTACGGATGCAAACATCCCCGTTAAGAGTCACCGCAGCCTTTCCCGTGGGAAGAGCGTCCGTCCTTCGCTATTTTGGAACCAACAGTCCGGTCGATTGGGGTCAGGCTCTAGTCTTTTTCTGCTCGCTGCCTAAGAAATCTTAACAATGGCCATGTTTAGTTCTGTTCACCCCTCTACGTCAGAGCTCAAGTCAGCGCACACTGGTCGTGGTGAAACAGATCCGGTTAGGTCAGGAGCCTGGCGTGGTAATTACGAGAATGGTCTGGAACTCTTCCACCTCTCCCAACTTCAGGTCCCATCAGGATCGACACCCGCGGTCCCAGCCCCCTTTCCACGGGCCAAGTCATCCCCAACCCGCAGACTCCGTCATCCGCACTGCACAGGGCATCTCTTAACGCTCCGCAGGTCCGGCCGTCCTCCCGCGCGGCTCCT
>NC_022010.1:68048264-68052237 GCF_000317375.1 Microtus ochrogaster
GCCTCCGCCGCACAAAGACGGGCGGCCGCCTCACCGCGCGCAGGGATCCGGGCCACGCGCGCTCCCCCGCCTCGCCCCGCCCCGCTCCAAGGACGCAGGGCCTTGTTGGCTCCACCGCCCCCTCGCGCTTCACGATCCCGACACGCAGGACGCGGAGACTAGGCCCGCCTCCCGAGCCAGGGCGCCCCGGCCTGCGCGCGCCCGTCCACCCGCGCTCCGCCGCTCCCCGCCGAGGGACTACTTCGCGGCCCGACTCCTCGCCCGCGCTACTTCCTGCCGCGGACGCGTCGGCGAGCGGCGCGCACGGCATGGCGGCGGCGGCGCGCGCCTGAGGAGCTGTGTCGGGGTGGGGGGTGGGGGCGGTCCGCAGGTCCGCTCAGGCCTCGGCGCGGCCTAGACGCTTCGCTCGGCTCGCTCGCTCGGTCCCGCCCGCCCGTTCCCGTCCGTCCCGCGCCCCGCCATGGCGGAGCCTTCGCCGGCCCGACGTCCGGTGCCTCTCATCGAGTCGGGTAAGACGCGGCCGCGCGTCCCCTCCGCCCGGCGCCGCGCGGCCGCCGCTGACCGTCCCTGTCTTCTCCCCGCAGAGCTGTACTTCCTCATCGCCCGCTACCTCTCGGCTGGCCCGTGTCGCCGAGCGGCGCAGGTGAGTGCGGGCGGGCGGGCGGGCGGACCGGCGGGCGCAGAAGCAGCCGCAGCCGCAGCCGCAGCCGCCCGGGTCTGACCGTGCGTCTCTGCCGCAGGTGCTGGTGCAGGAGCTGGAGCAGTACCAGGTCGGTCATCCGCCCCCGCGTCCCCTGTCCCCGCGTCCCCGTCCCGCCCGGCCGGCCGGCCTCCCGGCCGCGGTGGTCACTCGGACGCCTCTCGTGTCTCTTTCCAGCTGTTGCCGAAGAGGTTGGATTGGGAGGGCAACGAGCACAACAGGAGCTACGAGGAATTGGTGAGCACCGCCCGCCTGTCCGCCCGCGTCCTCCGCGCGCTCGCTCGCTCGCTCGCCCGCCCACCCGCGTCCCCGGCCGGGTCTCTGCTCCCGTGCGGGCCCCGCGGGGACGCTCTCGAGGGGTCCACGGTTGCCCGGGGCGACCGGCCCGATTCCCCCTCCCCCCCAGGCTCGCGGTTGGGCCGGGGGAAAGATTTGGCAGAAAACGGTCCTGGGGGCGGCGCGGGCACCGGCGGGGGCGTCCCTGGCTCGCGGCCCGGCCCGGTCTCCAGGTGCGCCTCCAGCCACTCAGAGGGGCGCTCTCGTCGCCCTCCGTTCGGACTTGTAACTCGAGCTCTCATTGGTCTCCCCTCTCCTGCCCCGCCCAGGTCTTCAGACCACTTGTTCCCTAGGAATAGTCATTAGGTGGAGAAATGGCCCCTTGCGGTGTTCTTGACGTCCACTTTTTCCGCCGCGACGTGATGTGCGGCCAGCGTAGTATCTTTGCTTCTCCTAGCCAGGCCTTAGGACGTTGGCTCACGCTTGGACTTGCTGTATGTAGTGCTTATGTAGTACATACATAGTGCTGTATGTAGTACAGGCTTTCAAGTTGACATTTCCTCCGACCAGCTATTTTTTGAGACTGGGTGTCTTCACTCGCTGTGTAGACCAGGTTGGCCTTGAACTCGGAAAAAGCGCTGGGACTAAAGGCCTTCCTTCGTGCCTGGCTTTCTTGGTTTTCTTGAGGAGTGTTAATGTGCTTTTTATCACTTCTCATTATCCTCCCTACACTTGCTTAGACGTTCTGTGGTGGGTAATTGAGCTTTATGCAGTTAACGGAAGTTTTGATGGGGGGTAGTTTATCAATAGTGGAACAGAAACGTTCCAGGAAAACGTTTTTGACAATTTAAGATGAAAATTTTGTCTTAATATTTGATTTGCTAGCCCATGTTGAGCATGTTGAACACAGAAGATGTAAACGGTCTCTGAATCTTCACTGTTGATTTTTGGCTACATAGGGCCATTTGGCCTCGGCTCGCAGTCCTGCGTCACTGAACCTCAGTCCTGGGCCGGGATTACTCCAGAAGAGAGCTGTCCCACACCTGTGAGCACTCATAGTCCTGAGGCGTTAGCAAGAAGTCAGCCAGGGCATTTGTCGCTTGTGAGCACTTAACCATAAACAGTTGGAGTTTTCAGAGTAGGGATTTAACCCAGAATGCTCAGTCGTGCTGGGCAGGTGCTGCAGAGGCTCAGCTCCTGTTCTGTGCTTAGCCAGGTGTTAGCCATCACATTGGGAGCTGCTGAATAGAACAGCGTTGCTGGGTTGTTTAATTTGTCTTGTTAGGATTATTTTTAAAAAGCAAATGCTTCAGACTGAGGTAGCTTTTCATTTAAAATCACTTCCTGGCAATCGTGACAACAGGATTTGATCCCTGTGATCCCTGTGGAGGAAGGAGAGAACCTACTTCCAGGGTGGGTCTCTGCCATCCACTGTCAAGCGTGTGTGTGCACATATGTACACACGTGTAATATTAGTGAATATTAGTGAATATTGAACCACATTTGTTCTCCTGGGCTTGTGGGTGTGTGCATGCTGGGGTGTGAATCCAAGGCCTCTCCTGTGCTGTACCCACAGCCAGGGTTTTATCACACTCCTTCCCACCAGACAAGGGCTGGGACTTTGATTTACAGCTCCAGCCAGACAGAGAATTACTTGGGAACTACCTTCCCCCCCTTCCTAGCTATCTCCAAGTGTCCTATAGTATGCATCCATCTTTTCCTCTGTGTAGCCTTGACTGTCCTGGAACTAGCTGTGTAGACCAGGCTGGCCTTGAACTTAGAGATCCACCTGCCCTGGCTCCCAAATGCTGGGATTAAAGGTGTTCACCGCCACAACCTGGCATCAGGTGTTCTTTTTGAAAGTCTAGGGAACGTTTAAGTAGTTTGTCTCATAGTTTTGCTCCTGTTAATGTAAGTCTTTGAAGGGGGGTGGGAACAACCCAGACCCATTGTTGATACTGCCTTCCTTTTGGGATGAAGCCATGTTGTAAAGTCTGGAGAGGAGTTTGCTTTCTTTGACTTTTGTTGGTAAGAATTGCTTGAACCCTACTTCAGGTGCTGGTATCTACTTCCTGTGGCTGAATAGCCACCTGACTGATTCCTATCCGAGTATCCTTTCTCTCACCATCTCACCCCTGACTGAGTCGGGGACACCTGTGGCTTACCTGCTGAGCCTCTCACTTCAAGGCCTGCACAGCCACCTGGCTAAAGAACCATTTCTTTCTAAGGGTACGGCCAACATGGAACTCCCCATCACAGATTGTGTGTTGGTGTTTTCTGAGTCCTTAATACTTTTTTTTTTTTTTGATTTCAGAGATGACCAATGAAGTGCTTTATACTTGGGAAGACTGATTCTCAGTATTTCTTAATTTTTTTTGAGTTTTTTGTTTGGGGGATGAGCTTCTTGAGCTGTCTTCTTACACGTTAGCTTGAGTACTGGTGTGGTCCTTGTTGAGATCTTGGTTAGGCAATCATACTGTTGAGGTATCATGGGTAAAACTTTCGGGAAGATTCTAGCCTACGTCCATCCTGGGTCGGAGCTTCATCACGTGTGCCTCAGAGAGCAGAGCTCTTGCCTCTACCCGCAAGAGTGGAGCATCGTGTCTCTCTGAGGCATCTGCCCCCGAGAGGAGAGCTGTTGAGTCTCAGTCCTTAATACTTTTATAACGTTTTTTGCAGGGTGGGTGGGATAAGGCTGGGTCTGATGTAGCCCAGGTTATCTGGCCTTGAGGTCTGTAGCTGAGGATCCTGATATTGTTGGGCTTATAAGTTTGTAAATATAATTTTAAAACCTTTAATAGTTTATTCCCTGTGCTGTTATTTTACTGAAGAAGACCAAAAGATTTGTCATAGTATTTCCCATGTTTATTTTCTCAGTGGTTCCAGTCCTTTGATAAGAATCATTTGGTGGACCAGTAGGTGGTAGTGTACACATCTTTTTTTTTCTTTTTTTTTTTTTTTTTTTTTCCAGATCATGATGCTGCAATTAACAGATAT
>NC_022010.1:68052648-68057245 GCF_000317375.1 Microtus ochrogaster
GAAAGACTGAAAGTGAGGACTGAAGAGAAGGCTCAGTGGTTAAGAGCCCTGGCTGCTTGCTGTTTCAGAGGGACACGAGTTCAATTCCCAGTACCTATGTGGCAGCTAAAAATTGTCTGCAACTCCTAAGATCTGACACTCATGCATACATGCAGGCAAAACACTAATACAAATAAGATTTAAAAATACTTGGAATTTACACATTCTGAATGTCCACAGTGGTACCAAATCAGTCAACTGGGAATCTACTATGGTACATCTGGGCACTAGTAATTTTATAAGCTTTCCAGGTGGTTCAAATACAGCTTCTGCAAAGTTATGCTTTATTTTAATTTGTGACGGTACTGTTAGTCTGACTTGTATTGAGGAACAAGAGTACCTTTACCTATTAAGAATTGAGACCAGCTGGGCGGTGGTGGTACAACTTTAATCCCAGCACTCAGAAGGCAGAGGCAGGCAGATCTCTGAGTTGGGGGCAGCCTGGTCTACAGAGCTAGTTCCAGAATAGCTAGGACAGTTATGTAAGGAAACTCTGTCTCAACTAAGAAGATGCTGAGGCAGAGGCATTGGTTGGCCAACTTGGGCTATATAGAGAAACTGTCCAGGACCAAAGCCTAGCCATAGGAGGTCTTCCACCTCACTGTGCTGCAGATTAGGATTGAGTCTTGTTTTAGATTTATTTTTTTAAATAAATTTTAAAATAATTTTTTAAAGGTTTGTTTATTATGTATACAATGTTTTCCCTGCAAGTGTCCCTGCAGGCCAGAAGAGGCATCAGAGCTCATCATAGATGGTTGTGAGCCACTATGTGGTGCTTGGGAATTGAACTCAGAACGTCTGGAAGAAACAGTCAGTGCTCTTAAGCACCGAGCCACCTCTCCAGCCCCGGGATTGAGTCTTGACTGGATGACATTAAAAATCTTTTGTTTACTTTGTGTATGTGCATGCCTGCCACATTGTGCCTATGCAGGTCAGCCTTCTCCTACAGTGTGAGTTCCAGGAGAGCCATCACGCAGTATTTGAACAACATTTTTATAGACTAGTGTTTCCTTAGCCAGGAAGAGAAAGCAGTTCATCCTTATATTGTACTGTCATTAGGAGATCATGATTTTGAATGTTTACATAAACTTCTCTTAGAAAACTGTAGTGTGTAGTCCTGGCTGACCATGGTGGACCTTAAATTAGAAATCTGTTGAGGAATTTTGTTTTCGGTTTGTTTGTTTGTTTTGAGACTGGGTTTCTCTGTGTTACAGTCCTAGCTGTCCTGGAACTAGCTCTTCTAGACAAGGCTGGTCTCGAACTCACAGAGATCTGCCTGCCTCTGCCTCCCAAATTTTGGGATTAAAGGTGTGCGCCACCACCGCCCAGCTAGTAAGTCTTTATTTTATTTTTTTAATGTATTTGTGGGATATGACTCAGTGGTTAAGAGCACTGTCTGCTCTTTCATTAGGACCTTTCCAGCACAGTAGTTCACAACTGTCTAACTTTAGTCTTAGGGATCCAGTGCTGTCTTTTGACTTCCAAGAGTGCAAGACACGTGATACACAGATGTACATGCAGGCAGAACACATAAGCAGGATTATTACACATGGTTTCTGTGTGTATGTGCACGTGAGCACAGAGGTGCTCTCAGGCAGAGTTAGATCTGCAGTGCAGTGCTGGAGTGAAGAGCCTGTCTGACATGGTCCTGTGAGTCCAGCTCTGGTCCTCTGCAGCAGTAGCACTTACTCTCCAGACCTCTTAAGAGCTTTTTTATTCTTTGGTAAATTAGTTCATCTCTGTCCTAATCTCTGCTTTGCCTCTCCTTCCTCTGTTTTCCTCTCCCATTTCCTTCTTCCTGTAACCCAGGGATTTGTTCTGTTAGTCCTGGCTGATCTGGAACTTGATGTAGACCAGGCTAGCCCTGGGTCTTGATGTAGACCAGGTTAGTCCTGGGTCTTGATGTAGACCAGATGAGCCTTGAGCTTTCACCCAGCCCCCTGCTTCTGTCACTTTAGTGCTTGCTGGCATTTTGGTGGTGTGCCATTTTGCCAGTCTTCTATCCCAGCTTTTTGTTGTGTACATATAATATTTAGGTCTAGTCATTTTTCCTAAAGACATGATGTGCATGTAGGGGCTGGGAAGATGGCTCAGGTTTGGGAGCACTGACTGTTCTTCCAAAGGATGTGGGTTTAATTCCCAGCGCTCACATGATGTTACAACTGCCTGTAGCTTCAGTTCCAGGGGATCTGACACCCTCACACAGACACGCATTGGGCAAAAACACTCATGAACATAAAAATAAATAAATCATAAAAAACGTCACGTGCATGTGATAGACAGTATTTGTTATTTTGTTTGTTTTGAGACTCTGTGTAGCTCTGGTCGGCATAGAACTTGGAGATCTGCCTAATGAATGCTGGGATCGAGTCATCAGTATCTGTAAGATGGCAGGTAGAAAAGGCATCTTTTTAATTAATGTCCATTGTAGGGTCTTAGGACAACAAGTCTTTATGAAGCAGGAGCAGCTGATAGGACCTACTTAATGACACTAAGTAGGATAAGCAGCAGGCTGCCTTGTGCTTAGTGCTGCCAACTGGGGGTGACACTGTCATTTCCCCATGGCTTTCCTGTGTCCACAGGCTCACCTGGTTATTGGTAAAGTGCCCTTGATTTGTTTATTTATGTATGGATTTTTGTTCTGATGCTTTTTATATAAGTATAAATTTGTCGTCATTGTCTTTTTGGTTCAAGACAGGGTTTTTCTGTAGCTTTGGAGCCTGTCCTGGAACTAGCTCTTGTAGACCAGGCTGGCCTTGAACTCACAGAGTTCTGCCTGCTTCTGCCTCCCGAGTGCTGGGATTAAGGCATGTGCCACCACTGCCCTGCTTTTGTCTGTCTGTCTCTCTCTCTCTCTCTCTCTTTGTTGAATTTTCTTAGTTCTTAAGTGTAAGACACATTAGAATTTCTTGTCTTCCTGTTGAATTGACCTAATATTTTAAAACTAGGAAATGACCCTTATTTAGGTGACACTTAAAAAAAAAAATCACTAAAATTTATTTTCATGTGTTGGAGTACTTGTTAACCCATGGAAGTTGGAAGAGGACATGAAATTCTTTGCAACTGTAGTTAACAGTCGTTGTAAGCCACCATTGGTTTCTAGGAACTGAATCCAGGTCCTCTGTAAAAGTAGCAAATGCCCTTAACCTTTGAGCCATCTCTTCAGCCCCAAATGGAGACACTTTGTAGCAGTTGAGTATCTAAGTCTGTTTATGTTGAACCTTGTGCATGCTAGGCAAGTGTCCTCCCACTGAACTTCAGCCCCAGTTCATTCTGAGTCTAAACAGTGGGCGGTATGAAGAGGTTAGGTTGGTTTACCAGTTCTTGAAGTGTGCAGAAACACAGCTCTTTTTTTTTTCCCCCCGAGACAGGGTTTCTCTGTGGTTTTGGAGCCTGTCCTGGAACTAGCTCTTGTAGACCAGGCTGGTCTCGAACTCACAGAGATCTGCCTGCCTCTGCCTCCCAAGTGCTGGGATTAAAGGTGTGCGCCACCACCGCCCAGCACAGCTCTTTCTTTAAAGGAAATAGAAGCTTTCATCCTGTTGCCAAATAGGAGTAACCATGGCTTGGGAATAAGATTTAAATTTCCCTACATACCTTGTTCTCACTGTGGCAGCAGTTGTGTGAAATTTTTGTTGCAACAGAATAAAGTAATAAAGGCAGTTTTCTGATATGTGTAGAAACTGGCTGATGTTTCTATCCCACCAGCCAGCTCCCCAATAATCACACAGAGACTTATTAATTATAAATGGTTGGCTGGTAGCTTAGGCTTGTTACTAACTGCATCTTTCAATTTAACTGTATTTATCTGTGCTCTACCATGGGGCGGTACCATTTTCAGCATTGGCATGGTCATCTTCTCTTCCAGTCTCCTTGAGACTCCATCCTTCTTCGCCCTACCTAACTTCTTCCTCTTTATTGCCCCTTAGCTCTTTCTTCAAATCAGAGCAACACTACTTCACAGTATACAAAAAACTATTCCATGTCAGGAAACATCAGGTGATTACAGCAGGGGGGTGATCTCTGTGAGGCCAGCCTGTTCTACAAGCGAGTTCCAGGACAGGCTCCAAAGTAAAACAGAGAAACCCTGTCTCAAAAAACAAAACAAAAAGTAAAAATTCCAGCCCACTGTAACTCCAAGATCTGACCCTCACACAGACATGCATGCAGGCAAAACACCAGTGCATATCGAAAAGAAACCAAAAATACCAAACATTTTTAGATTTATTTTTGAGACAAAGTCTTGCCATGTAGACCAGGCTGAAACTCTCAGATCTTCCTGCCTCAGCCTCTGAGTGCTGGGATTAAAAGGTGTGTGCCATAATACTTGGCTAGATTTACTTACTCTGTTTTATGTGTTATGGGTGTTTTGTCTGTACTACAGGTGGCTTGGTGCCCACAGAGTCCAGAAGATGTGTCAAATGCCCTGGGACTGTGGTTAAGGATAATTGTGGAGCCGGGCTGTGGTGGCGCACGCCTTTAATCCCAGCACTTGGGAGGCAGAGGCAGGCGGATCTCTGTGAGTTCGAGACGCAGCCTGGTCTACAAGAGCTAGTTC
>NC_022010.1:68057345-68070770 GCF_000317375.1 Microtus ochrogaster
ACTGCCGGAAAAAAAAACCAAAAAAAAAAAAAAAAAAAAAGATAATTGTGGATGCAGGACATTGAACCTGGGACCCCCTAGGAGAGCAACCAGTGTTCTTTACTGCAGAGTTAAGATGTTTGAAAAGTGATACTTGGTTGTGAAGTTGAGTTGAAAAGGCCAAACTCATAGCCAGGTTTGTTTACAAGGTGCTGCTGTAGCCGTGAGGTCGTTTGTGTCGTGGAGAGTTGGCTCCTTTCTGTTGGTTCGCATCAGTTGAGACGTTGAGTTTTTGTGCATCACATGCATTTTCTGGGCTTCTCAGATGCACGAATTTGTCAGCAGACCACCCAGTTGAATGTGGCCTTTTTGTGCAGATTTGACTTGGATGCTTCTTTACAGGTCGAGTGAGCTGGTTACTACCGGTTCACTTTCTGTTGTAGGTCACAGAGCATTTGAGAAACGGTTCATTTCTACTCAGGATAAAGGACAGCAGTTCAAAGGAACATTTTCACTTTTCCAGCATCAAATGTTGAATGTCTTTTGAAGGACCATATAGAGGTTTTTTTGTTGTTGTTGTTGTTATTTATGTTTTGTTTTTTTAGATAGGGTTTCTCTGTGTAGCACTAGCTGTCCTGTAAAACACTCTGAAAATCAGGCTGACCTCGAATTTACAGAGATCTGCCTGCCTCTGCTTCCTGAGTGCTGTGCTACCAACACCTGGATGCCTATAGAATTCTTTGCTAACTGCTGTTGTGGTTTAAAGTGTGATGCTATCATGATTGCTTTTGGTTGGTTATATCAACTTAATGGCCAACCTCTGTGCTTCTCATCTTCAAAGCTGAAGGTGAAGGTTCTTGTTTACTTTGCAAAACAACATATCATGTTTGATATTTTGTTTGTGTTCTGACAAATAAAGCTTTCCAGGAGGTCAGAGGGCGGAGCTAGCCACTAGTTAGCTATAGCATTCTGGAGGTCAGTACAGAGAGGATACAGGAACTGACCGTGTGGAGCGCGGAGACAGGAAGGGATAGTGGAGCGCGGAGACAGGAAGGGATAAAGCGGGATGGAAACAGGGTCTCAGCCTTTTGGACTGGAGGAATGGAAGAGGAAGGAGGTCACTGGTGGCTGCTCCTCTTCTGATCTTTTAGGTTTTAACCTGATCTGACTCCTTGTTTTTGGAAGATTAATTAGATTTACATTTCATCATCATTTTTTATTAGTATTTTTATTTTGTGTACGAGTGATTTGCCTGAATGAATGTATGGTAGCATAAGAATCCCTGGTATCTTTACAAGTCAGCATGTGTCAGATTCCTTGGAACTTAAGTTGGAAATGCTTGAGTTGAGCATCTTGTGTGCTGGGAACTGAATCCAGGTCCTCTACAAGAGCAGTCAGTAAGTGCTCTTCCTGCTGCTGACCCAACCACCTGCAAAGCTTCTCCACCCCTGCCGCCTACTACGCTACATTCTTAGCAGTTTCTGCTCGAAGTATGCTGTTGATGTTAGGAGTTGTCATCTTTGCTTTCCAGCCCATTTTGTTCTCAAAATGACCAGGTGAACTTCACTTTTGTCTAACCCCATTTCTGTGTCATAAAACAAATATAAAATAGCAAGTAATAAGTCATTAACAAAAAAGATAAGTATTTGTTAAAATCCTGTGTAACATACTCACATTTGTTAAGGGTGTACGCCAGTACAATAGGCATGTCCACATTGAAGAACCACTGTTACTGGTGTTCAGCCTAGTGTGAAAGCCTCTCAGATGTGTATTGACTTTGAGAGTGTTTGGTTTCTATATATCCTCAGTGTAGTGGCCGTGAGAGAAGTAGGAGCTAGTCTTCATTTCTTCAGCTCCTTAATCTAGCTAGCTTCTTAGGGACATGTGAAATTACACATCCGAGAAGAGAGGCAGGTGCCTGCACTCGCACCTCAGACAGCTGAGGCATGGGATCTCAAGTGGAGGCAACCTAGACTTGTATTCATAGCATAACCCTGTCTCAAAACCAAAACTTACATCATTGCATCGTCATGGTACTTACTAGTGATGGAGCTTGGTCGTAGATTGCTTCCCGTTCATGTATGAAGTCTGGGTTACTCTCCAGATCTATAAAACAACACCCACCCCGAGCAAGTAAACCAAATCTACAACCTCTGAAGTAGATTTACGATTTACACAAGTCTATTGCACGACTGCCAAGTTTATTGCTGACTATTGAGAATCATTTTCTGAAATATCTTTGACTTGTTTTACTGGAGTCTGTTTAGGTTCTGATTTGTCGTCATTGGGGTGTGTGTGTGTGTGTTTTTTGAGAAGATCTCACTATAGCTTAGGCTGGCCTCCTGCCTTCCTCTGCTACCTAAGTGCTGGGATTAAAGGTGTGTGCTACCTGGCCGGGTGGTAGTTGTGCACGCCTTTAATCCCAGCACTCGGGAGGCAGAGGCAGGTTGATCTCAGTGTTTTTGAGGCCAACCTGGTCTACAGAGTGAGTTCCAGGACAGTTAAGAGCAGAAGTCTGTTAACTAATAGGTTTTTTGTACCCTCATAATAGGTCTGTCTGCTGATGCAGTAAGCCACATCAGACCGAATTGAAAAAGTAAAAGAACAGGTTTATTTGAGCAAAGCAACTCCTGGGTGAGTTCTCTAGCTCCAGAGATGGAGGCAAAAGGGGTCAGACTCCCAAACTAAATCAGGGAGCTTATATACCTGTAGGCAAGGAGTGATGACCTGTCCACAAGTATGGACAAAAGCTGGGATGTTTAGGTGGGGTCTTGGACTGCTGGGCTTTTTGATATCTTTGTTAAGAGACTTCTGAGTGGGTGGAGTTTGGAGAGAGGAATGGGGCTTTCTGGATCAAACAGGAGTGACCTGGAGGTTCCAGCTGACTAACTAATAGTTGAGGTCAGTGTAGATCTGTAATCACACATGTCAGGGTTTCTCTGGAGGAGTGTGTCCCAGAGTTTGAAAACGTTGATGTTACAGTAGTGCCTGCCTGAGTGGGTTTATCCTGCCCAGTTCAGATAGGCAGTGAGAGTGAAGTTGATTGGGTGGTTTACACCTATAATCCGAGCACCCTGGAGGCCAAGGTGGAGGACTGATGCATGTTCAAAGCCAGCCTGATTGGGCTAACAAGTTCCAGGCCTGCCAGGGAGGGATACAAAGGGAAGCTGTCTTAAAAATAAAAAAAGAAACCCTAGGCAGGCAGCATTTATTTTTATTCCAGATACATTCATGTCTTTTATCAGTGTGTAACTTCATGAGTTAAAAACTCCAATTCTCTTTGTGCTTGATCTTGTCCTTAACGAGGTGTAATTAACATTCTGTCTAATTTTCTTACTCCAAGTGTAAAATCTAAGTGTTGTCACCATAATGAACAGTGAAGAGTTCTCCTGGTACCCTTCATGCATTTTCTGATGTTCTCTGACTGCAGTCTTCTTAAGCACAATTGTTGTATTATATAATTTGAGTTTCTTTGTCCTTTGATACTTGAATGCATGTGTACACTGTTCCAGCTCCCTTGATTTCCCTCTCCAGTGCTTCCCCTTATTACTGTCATCACTTCTTTCCTTCTTTTTAATGCTTTGCTGAATCTAATTAGTGCTGTCTACATGTGCAGACGTGTGGGGCCATCTTCTATTCTGGTTTTAAAAACAGTCAACTCTAACCCTGGCCTGGAACTTGATGTGCAGACCAAGTTGACCTTGAACTTGAGTTCTGCCTGCCTCTGCCTTCCAAGCAATGGAATTATAGTTCGGAGCTACTGTGATTGGCTTAATTTCTTTTTATTGCTACATATTATAATAGTATTGTATAGCATATTTACTTATTAACTTGTTGCTGGAAATTGATTTTTAAATAATTGAAGTCGTTAGCACTCATAGGGCCTGGAGAGATGACTCAGTGTCTGAGAGTGCCTGATGATTTTGCAGAGGACCGGGGTTTGGTTCCCAGCATCCACATGCTGACTTCAGTTGTCCTTCCCTCCAGTTCTAGGGCAGTCTTAACTCCAGACAGACGTGCAGGCAAAGTGGTTATACACAGATATCTTCAAAAACATGTATGAGTATGTGTACTGTTACTTAAAAGTGGAGTGGCAGAACTGTTTTCAAAAGCTCTAGTACCTATATACCTGTCAGACGTTGCTTCCTGTTCTTATTTTTTATTTTTTTGTCTGTTCTTAGAGATGGGGTGTCATATAGCTCAAGGTGATCTTGAACTGAGTAGCAGAGACTAGCATTCTGTCTCTGCCTCCCAAGTGCTGGACTAGTTTCTCTACCTAGCCATGGCCAGTCTTCAAGTAGCCAGGCTAGTCTGCTTGATGCTAGCAAGAGCTCCTGGTGGTCTGAGTCTGTTTCACTGCTCTGCTCTCTGGTGTCTTTATGCCCGTTTGCCCCCGGGTTCACGTTCTTGGCTCAAATAGTTAGGTCAGAATTGGGTTCTGACAGGGGAGTGCTGGGTAGTGTTTGAGTGTGTTGTTGGGTACTGCTGAGAACTCTGGCCTTTCTCATCTGTTCTAGATGCAAGTTTCTCATCATATGTGTGCAGTATTTCTTTTGCTTTGTGACTTCTTGACTCACTCAACAGTGCCTTTTGAGGGAAACACTTAAGAATAGCAGTTTTCTCTTTGATTTGTTCTGGTGTCCTTACAAATCTCTGACACCCCCCCCCAACCAAAGGATTTCTTTTGTTTCTATAGCTGTAACTTACAAAGTAACAGTTGTATTATATGATGTCCTGTCTGCTGTTTATGTTTTGTTCTGACATGGTCAGTGTTGAGATGCTGAGGAAGCCCATGTGCATTCCCATGTGTAAGCACAACAGAAGTAGACATTGAAAGTTGATTGATGCTGCCGGGTGGTGGTGGCGCACGCCTTCAATCCCAGCACTCGGGAGGCAGAGGCAGGCGGATCTCTGTGAGTTCGAGACCAGCCTGGTCTACAAGAGCTAGTTCCAGGACAGGCTCCAAAACCACAGAGAAAACCCTGTCTCGGAAAAAAAAAAAAAAAAAAAAAAAAAAGAAGATTGATTTTGAGAAATTGTGTGCATCGTCGTTTCAGCACCAGTTATGTGGGAAATGTTATCTGCACTGAGTAGCATTTGTACCTTTATAGAGTGAGTCTACAGAGAGTTTCCTGTGTAAAGTGTCTAATTTTTCTTACTATGTTCTGTAGTTTTCACTGTGATCTTCACGTTTAACAGACTACCATGAATTAAAAAAAAAAAGTTTGCGTATTGTGTATCCCTATATGCAGTGCTGTTCTTAAAACCTGCCTTTCCAACCAGGTATTGTCCAATAAGCATGTGGCTCCTGATCACCTGTTACAGATCTGTCAGCGCATCGGCCCGATGCTGGATAAAGAAATCCCACCCAGTATTTCAAGAGTCACTTCTTTGCTTGGTGCGGGAAGGCAGTCTTTGCTACGTACAGCAAAAGGTACCTTAATTTGAAGAAGTGTTCTGCTTTGTATTAGTAGCTCTGTTATAATTGTGAAGATGTGTAAGCGTTGTGGAAGGTAACAATGTATCTAACGCCATGGACTATAAATTTTCTGCAATTAGTGTAGATCTTTGAATTTTATCATGTGTTTAATGGGTCCTTCTGCATTTCAGAATTGATAAAGACATAGATGTTAAGCTAAAAGCTTGAATTTAAGATGTGTTTGAGGGTTTTTATCAATGTTAGTTCTTAATTTTTCCGTTTTGTAGCTCTCATAACTTCAATGGATGTAATTGTATGTGTCTAATAAACTCTTTAAATACTAGAATTATTACTTTTGATATTTAGATTCTGAAAGTCCTTTGTAATAAGGAGAAGTGATTTTAAAAAAATGGTAGCAGCTTGAAAAACATGCACCAAAAATGTAAACTTGCATGATTCCTTTTATTTTTTACTAACAATTTTTTTCTTTTGCTAAGTTATGTGCTAGCAAAATGTTTGGAATTGCTACACTTTTTCTGTTAGCTTCGTATAATTGACTTAGACTAAGTACCTGTGTGTGATATGCTCTATGTATATATGTGGCTAAACTGCTAATGGCAAGTGTGTTGGTTCTGATCTCAGCAGACTTGAAATTTCATTGTGATTATTTTGTTACAAGCTGATGTAATGCTACCTCTTAGATGCTCCACTAGGACAAAGCTTGACTGAGAAAGAGTACCCTGCTTCTTGGTTTCATGCCAGACCAGCTTGCCAGCCTTAGTTGTTTCTTAGTGCCCTATAATCGTGCCACTGTGGCTCTAATCAGAAAACTGTCCCATCCTCCTTTTCGGCATCCTGTTCACTTTGTAATTATTTTCATCACTAGTTGTTTTACAGCAGTTGCTTGGGTAGCACATTTTCTTTTTCCTTGTGTCAATCTCAAGCTCAATGTTGTTTTGTGATGAGACTTGTGTGAGGACTGGCAGACTTAGACGAGACTTCAGTGAGGGACCCTATTTCTGCTTGTGTTTTGTGTTAGTGCCAGAGGATGCCTTCTGTTAGTGTGGGTACCCTGGCTCAGTGGAGGTGGTTCAGTACGGTGCCGCTCCCGTGTTTGCAGCTGTGAAGCAACTCTTTGTAGCTCAGCAAGAGTGGGGCACGAGGCCTGTGTCGGCCTGTGTACTTCTGTGTCTTCTTCAGATCTGGGTGGGATGTGGCTTTAGAAGGCTCACTCACACACTGTATGTGCTCTTCTCTGGAGAGCTGCCTTCCACCCTAATGTGGGAAGCTAAGTTAACTTGAACTCGCTAATTCTTCCTGATGAGTTCAAGGTAATAGTACTGGCTGAATGAATCTTAAACTGAATGAATCAAGTCAAAGATGTTTAGAAATTCTCCTTTTGAAAACTGGGCTCAGTTGTGATAAGACTGCTCATTTTAAATGTTGTATGGTATTTTGCATTGAAAAATAAACAGCTAACTTGGTATCCATCCCTCTTACTACTCATCTGCAGTGGATCTCTCTAAAGGTCCTGGAGCCTTTGAGCCTCAGTGGGAACACCTACCTCACAGGGTTGTTGTGAGGACGCCATGAGCTGATGTATGTGGAAAGCACTTGGTGGACTGTAAAGTGCTGTGCTGTCAGTGTTACTGCTGCTGTATCTGAGCTGTCTCCAGAATAGCACAATAAACCTGCAGGCTTTTCTGTTAAAGTACAGTAGTTGGTAAAACTTTGAATAAACAGTTATTACAATGTACGTAAGTATTCTATAAGATCTTTCTTTGGATTAACTTTCAAGATTTTATGTGTATCTAAACTTCATTTTAAAGACTGCAGGCACACAGTGTGGAAGGGCTCTGCCTTTGCTGCTCTTCACAGAGGAAGACCTCCTGAAATGCCCGTGAATTATGGCTCCCCACCAAGTCTTGGTGAGTGCGGTTGGCCTGTGAGACTTTATAGATGCAGTGGAAGTCCTGGTATAGTGTGATCGCAGTAGCAAAAAGTACCAAATTTCAAATTTCTTGTTGACTTAAAGTAACTAAAAATGGTTCTGTTATAGTACAGTAGAATTAGGACAAAGTGTGAGTCATTTGGATTTCTCAAACTCTGGAAATTGTTTTGGGATCTTTTTTAATTTTTACATGCTGGCTCCCCCTTAACCATTTCCGTTGTTTTTATTTCCTAGTGGAGATACATCGAGGAAAACAGCTCACAGGGTGTTCCACTTTTAGCACAGCGTTCCCAGGAACTATGTACCAGCATATAAAGATGCACAGGAGGATTCTCGGACATCTGTCTGCTGTGTACTGTGTAGCATTTGATAGGACAGGACATAGAATCTTTACAGTGAGTGAACATCTTACTCAATTTGGTACTGCCTGGAGTGCTGTAGCATCCTTGACAAGGAGCATGGAGAGGCTCTTACTTCCCATCCACAGACATTTTGATCATGAAGATGTGGTACAGGGTCTAAAATTTTGTAGTTTCTTAAGTATTACTTCAAGTGATTGGGCAATACAGTCAGGTCTGGGCCGTGTTGAGAGTGGAGGAGTCCTGTATAACTCCTGGGGAGGTGATGATGAGTTGAGGCCTGCTTCAGAATAACGGTGCTCTCTCTCTAGCTCTGTTGCCATGCACTCTTTGTTTTCAAATAATAGAAAGTACATAACTAAAACTTTCTCTTCTAGGACATTTGAGACTAAAGGAATTAAGTTACATTGAGATTAATCCTACGTTATCAGTAAAAAGCTCCCTCTTACTCTCAGGAAATCCCAGATCATAGGTGATGACTCATACTTACATGGATTAATCAGTCACTAATTGATTATATTCATTTCTGTATTCAAGGGGTTATTTGAAAATTAAGAGTATGACTGTTCCAATATTTTTAAAGACTAAAATAATTTTTTAAGTGGATTGAAAACATACTTAGCTGTGTTGATTGAACAGTATCTGGTTTGAGATTGTAAATTTGAGACTTGTTTACTCCAAAGGAGCGTGCTTTCCCCACTGTGGTGTGTAGTCTGGTCCCAGGAATTTAGGTCTGTCCCAACTTTGATTTGTAGCTTGGTAAACTAACTTGCTCCTGTAACTGGTATTGGGGAGTGGGAACTTAGGGTTGGGCCCACTACATTCTTGGGAGAGAACTTTGTGAAAACAGTAGTATATGGGAGAATCTGACTCATAGATTTTGTGTAAGCTTTCTGCTTTGAAGAGAAATATTAAGTCTGTGTGTTCTGGTGGTAGCAGTAGTAATTACAGTATTTGGCTGGAAAGGAGAGGAATAATAGTAAGGGTGGTATCATTCCTGTTTCAGTTTCGTGGATGCTGTGTTAACATTTGTATTGGGGTGTTGCTTTTTCTTAGGGGTCAGATGATTGTTTGGTAAAGATTTGGTCAACACATAATGGCCGCTTGTTGTCTACGTTAAGAGGCCATTCTGCAGAAATTTCAGACATGGCTGTGAACTACGAGAACACGCTGATTGCAGCAGGAAGCTGTGATAAGATCATCAGGGTGTGGTGCTTGAGGACCTGTGCCCCAGTTGCTGTGCTGCAAGGACACACGGGGTCAATTACATCTTTGCAGGTAACTTCTAGCCCACTGACACCTCAGTTTAACTTTTGGAATGAAATAGTAAGGTGATGTGATTATGATGTTTTAAAAACTTTTTGTTTCTTTCTTTCTTTTCTTTTAGTTTTTCCGAGACAGGGTTTCTCTGTAGCTTTGGAGCCTATCCTGGCACTAGCTCTTGTAGACCAGGCTGGCCTCGAACTCACAGAGATCCAGCTGCCTCTGCCTCCCGAGTGCTGGGATTAAAGGCGTGCGCCACCACTGCCCGGCTTTTTGTTTCTTTTTTAAAATTGATTTTTATTTTGTGTGTGCGTGTTTGGCTTGCATCTACGTCTGCACCATTGTGTGTGCAGAAACCTGAGAGGCCATCAGGGGGTTGCTTGTGAGCTGCCATGTGTGTACTGAGAATTGAACCCATGTCTGTGTAAGAGCATTGAGTCACTGAGAGCGCTTGACAGCTGTATCTTTCTACAGATTATGGATGCAGAGCTTTCAGAGTGATGTACTGACCGCTTTGAAGTTTATGGTTGAATTGCATGAAAGCCTGTTACAAACTGGCAATGGGTTATTTTTCTGTTTAAAACTGGTGCATTTTGATGAGTTGATTAAATTAGATAAAATCTTCCTACAATAAGTGGGAAGTCGTTTTTAAATATATACATGAAGTGTAGAAAAATGTAGTGGGTCTCTGTGGCCTGTCAGCTTAACTTTTATTTTAATTTACTTTTTTAAAAATAGATTGTTTTGAGGTCTACGTTTTTCTCTGCTCCCCTCCCCGCCTCGCCCCTTCCCTTCATCCTTCTCCCATGGTCCCATGTTCCTAATTTACTCAGGAGATCTTGTCTTTTTCTAGTACTCATGTAGATTAGGTCCATGCATGTCTCTCTTAGGGTCCTCTTTGTTGTCTAGGCTCTCTGGAATTGTGATTTATAGGCTGGTTTTCTTTGCGATATGTTTAAAAACCATTTATGAGTGAGTATATATGATATTTGTCTTCCTGGGTCTGGGTTATCTCACTCAATATGATGTTTTCTAGCTCCATCCATTTTCCTGCAAATTTCAAGGTGCTATAATTTTTTTCTGCTGTGTAGTGTTGTAAGTGTAAATGTACCACATTTTCCTTATCCGTTCTTTGGCCAAGGGGCATTGAGGTTGTTTTCAGGTTCTGGCTATGACAAACAAAGCTGCTATGAACACATGTCCTTGTGGCACGATTGAGCATTGAGCATTCTTCGATGTGTACCCAAAAGTGATATTGCTGGGTCTTAAGGTTGTTTCCTAATTTTTGAGAAATCGCCACACTGATACCCAAAGGGGCTGTACCAGCTTGCATTTCCACCAGCAATGCAGGTGTGTTCCCTTTACCCCACAATCTCTCCAGCATACATTGTCATCAGTGTTTTTGATCTTGTTCATTCTTACAGGTTTTTAGATGGAATCTCAGAGTTGTTTTGATTTGCATTTCTCTGACTGTGGATGTTGAGCATTTCCTTATGTGTCTTTCAGCCATTTTAGATTCCTCTGTTGAGAGTTCTTTGTTTAGGCCAGTACTCCATTTTTTTTTTTTTTTTTTTTTTTTTTTTGGTGTCCAATTTCTTGAGTTCTTTGTATATTTTGGAGATCAGACCTCTGTCTGATGTGGGGTTAGTGAAGATCTTTTCCCATTCTGTAGGCTGTCGTTTTGTCTTGTTGACTGTGTCCTTTGCTTTACAGAAGCTTTCCAGTTTCAGGAAGTCCCATTTATTGTTTCTCAGTGTCTGTGCTGCTGGGGTTATAGTTAGGAAGTGGTTCCCTGTGCCAATGCATTAAAGTGTACTTCTACTTTCTCTTATATAAGGTTCAGTGTGGCTGGCTTTATGTTGAGGTCTTTGATCCATTTGGACTTGAGTTTTGTGCATGGTGATAAATATGGGTCTATTTTCATTCTTCTACATGTTGATATCCAGTTATGCCAGCACCACTTGTTAAATATGCTTTCTTTTTTCTATTTGATATTTTTTACTTCTTGTCAAAAATCAAGTGTTCCTAGTTGTGTGGATTAATGTCCAGGTCTTCTTCGATTTGGTTCCATTGGTCCTCCTGTCTGTTCTTATGCCAATACCAGGCTGTTTTCAGCACTGTGGCTCTGTAGTAGAGTTTGAAGTCAGGGATTGTGATGCTTCCAGAAGTTTCTTTCTTTTTTTTCTTTTTTGCGGAGTGAGCTCAGAAGTTTCTTTATTGTACAGAATTGTTTTGGCTATCCTGTGTTTTTTGCTTTTCCATATGAAGTTGAATACCATTCTTTCGAGGTCTGTGAAGAATTTTGCTGAGATTTTGATGGGCATTGTGTTGAATCTGTAGATTGTTTTTGGTAAGATTGCCACTTTCATTCTACCTACTCAAGAGCATGGGAGATCTTTCCACTTTCTGGTGTCTTCTTCAGTTTCTTTCTTCAAAGATTTACAGTTTTTGTCATACAAGTCTTCCACTTGTTTCATTAGAGTTATTTGGAGATATTTTATGCTATTTGTGGCTATTGTGAAGGGTGTTGTTTCTCTTAATTTCTTTCTCAGCCCATTTATCATCTGTGTATAAGAGGACTACTGATCTTTTTGATTTAATCTTGTATTCTGCTACATTACTGAAAGTGTTTGAGTTGTAGAAGTTCCTTGGTAGATTTTTTAGGATTGCTTATGTAAACTATCATATCATCAACAAATAGTGAGAGTTTGACTTCTTTTCCGATTTGTATCCCCTTGATCTCCTTTTGGTGTCTTATTGTTCTGGCAGGACCACAAGAACTATTTTGAACAGATATGGAGAGAGTAGACAACCTTGTCTTGTTCCTAATTTCAGTGGGATCGCTGTGAGTTTCTCTCCATTTAGTTTGATGTTGGATGTTGACTTGCTGTATATTGGCTTTGTTATGTTTAGGTATGTTCCTTCTATTCCTATTGTCTCCAAGACCTTTATCATGAAGGAATGTTATAATTTATTGAAGGCTTTTTCAGCATTTAATGAGATGATCTTTTTTTTTTTTTTCAGTTTGTTTATGGTGGATTATGTTGACAGATTTTTGTATGTTGAACGTTCATTCTCTGGGATGAAGCCGACTTGATCATGGATTATGGTTCTGATGTGTTCTTGTATACGATTTGCCAGAATTTTATTTAGTATTTTTGTATCAATGTTCATGAGTGAGATTGGTCTGCAATTCTCCTTCTTAGTAATGTCTTTATGTGGTTTGGATATCAGGGTAATTGTAGCCTCATAAAAAGTGTTTGGCATTGTTCCCTCTGTTCCTATTGTGTGAAACAATTTGAGGAGTATTGGTATTCGTTCTTTGAAAATCTTGTAGAATTCTGAGCTGAAACTATCTGGACCTGGGCTTTTTTTGGTTGGGAGACTTTTGATGACTGTTTCTATTTCTTCAGCAGTTATAGGTCTGTTTAATTTGATCATCTGGTCTTGATCTAATTTTGGTAACTGATATTTATCCAGAAAGTTAATCCATTTTCTTTAAGTTTTCCAATTTTGTGGAGTATAGGTTTTCAAAATATGACCTGATGATTCTCTGTATTTCCTCAGTGTCTGTTATGTTCCCCTTTTTATTTCTGATTTTGTTAATTTGGATAATTTCTCTCTGCCTTTTGGTTAGTTTGGATAAAGGTTTGTCTATTTTGTCGATTTTTCTTTAAGAACCAACTCTTTGTCTCATTGATTCTTTGTATTGTTTTCTTTGTTTCTATTTTGTTGATTTCAGGTCTCAATTTGATTATTTCCTGCTGTCTAGTTCTTATGGGTGAGTTTTCTTTTGTTCTAAAGTTTTCAAATGCTCTGTTAATTCACTAGTGTGGGATTTTCTTTATGTAGGCATTTAGTGCTATGAACTTTCCTCTTAACACTGCTTTCATTGTGTCCCATAAATTTGGGTCTGTTGTGTGGTCATTTTCATTGAATTTTAGGAAGTCTTTAATTGCTCCCTCTATTTTTTCCTTGACCCATTGATGATTCGAGTGAGCATTTTTTAATTTTCATGTGTTTGTGGGCTTTCTGAAATTAGTGTTGCTGTTGTATTCTAGTTTTAAGCCATGGTGATCTGGTAAGATACACGGGGTTATTCTATTTGTTTTCTATCTGTTGAGGTTTGTTTTGTTACCGAGTATGTGGTCAATTTTTGAGAAGGTTCCATGAGGTGCTGAGAACAAGGTATATTCTTTTCTGTTTGGATGGAATATTCTATAGATGTCTGTTAAGTCCATTTGAGTCATAACTCGTTAATTCTCTTTATATCTTTGTTAATTTTTTTTTGTCTGACTGACCTGTCCAGTGGTGAGAGTGGAGTGTTGAAGTCTCCCACTATTAGTGTGTGAGGTTTAACATATGTTTTAAACTTTAGTGTTGAAATAAGAGCAGCGGGGCTGCGTCCCCAGTACCCAGGCGCCTGCACGGCTAGGTTTATACCCGAAATAATT
>NC_022010.1:68073415-68083103 GCF_000317375.1 Microtus ochrogaster
CTTTGAGGTTGAGGTGTGTTTCTTGTATGCAGCAGGATGGGTTCTGTTTTCGTATCCAATCTGTTAGCCTGTGACTTTTTATAGGTGAGTTGAGTCCATTTATATTAAGGGATATTAATGACCAGTGATTGCTGTCTCCTGTTAATTTAGTTTTCATCATTGGTGATGTTAATTTTTGTGTTTTTCTCTTCTTTGGGATTTGCTGCTATGAGATTATCTATTATCTGTGTTTATGCGGATGTGGTCAACTTCCTTGGGTTGGAGTTTTCCATCTAGTACTTTGTGTTGTGGGTTTGTGGCTAGGTATTATTTAAATCTGGTTTCTCATGGAATATCTCTGGTGATTGAAAGTTTTTCTGGGTATAGTAGTCTGGTCTGGCATCAGTGATCTCTTAATGTCTGCATAAGGCTTGACCACGACTTTCTGGCTTTCATTGTTTCTAATGAGAAGTCAGTTGTAATTCTGATAGGTCTGCCTTTATATGTTACTTTTTCCTTTTTAGCTCTTAAAATTCTTTCTTTATTCTGTATGTTTAGTGTTTTGATTATTATGTGGCGAGGGGACTATTTTTTATCCAGTCTATTTTGGTGTTGTGTAAGGTTCTTGTATCTTCATAGGCATGTTTGTCTTTAGGTTGGGAAAGTTTTCTTCTGTGATTTTGTTAAATATATTTTCTGTGCTTTTGAGTTGACCTTCTCCTTCTATTCCTGTTATTCTTAGGTTTGGTCTTTTCATGGTGTCCCATATTTCCTGGATATTTTGAGTTAAGTAAGCTTTTGTTAGATTTAATGTTTTCTTTGACCGATGAATCTATTTCCTCTATTGTATCTTCAGTGCTTGAGATTCTTTCTTCCATCTCTTGTATTCTGCTGTTTATGCTTGGATTTGTGGTTCCTGATCATTTCTCATGATTTCTGTTTCTAAAATTCCCTTGGCTTGTGTTTTCTTTATGGTCTTTATTTCAGTTTTCAAGTCTTGAATAGTTTCTTTTATATGTTTGATTGCTTTTTCTTGGTTTTTCTAAGGGATTTGTTGATGTCTTCCAATTTTTTGTTTGTCTTTTCCTCTTTTTTAATTTGGAAATTTCTCATTTCCTCTTTAAGAGTTTCAAACATTCAGACATTCTCCTAAAGTTATTTTTTAGGTCATTTTCTTGTGCTTTATCTGTATTTGGTTGTTTAAGTCTTGCTGTTAGAGAATCACTAGATTTACTGGTGTTGTGCTGCTCTTTGTGGTGTTGCGAGTGTTCTTACCTGGTCTACTCGTCTTTTCCTCCAGTTTGTGTTGTTGGGGCTGTGACTCTGGTGAGGAATCCTATAATGATCCTGGCTCAGGTCTACTCCCTGGTCCCCGACTCTCCCCCAGACCTGCAGAGGTCTCTGGACCTGCTCCTGTGGAGTTGGCTGTCTCAGAGCAGTGGTACTCTTTGGTGTTCATGAATGGACCTGCAAGGCCTGGAAACATCAGCTGTCCTGTTAGAACCCATTGATTGCTGCCTTAGGATTGACCATCGGCTCAGCAGGAACTGGAAATGTTGCTGTTTTCTGTTTTTGAGGCGGTTTCTGTGTGTAGCCCTGGCTGTCCTGGAACTCAGATACCCACTTGCCTTTTGCCTCTTGAGTGCTAAGAGCAAAGGTGTGCACATTACACCCAACCTCTGATTATTATTATTCCTCTTTAACTCACATTTCTTAGGGTGAGTTAAATTGTTAGATTTATGAGGCTTTTAACTACATGTTGTTGCCGTTAAGATTTGGTTAAATGTGCAGAGAGGGTTCCATTTTCTTATGCAGCTTTGGTGTAGAGTTCTGTGATCAGAGTGACTTGATGCTTCTGCTGAGTGTTTTCACACATACACTTAAAATGTTATTCTTGGCCTGGAGAGATGGCTCAGTGCATAAAGGCAATTTCTGCCACATCTGATAACCTGAGTTTGAGCCCTGGAAGGAAAGAACTGAGTCTCTACCCGTGTGCCATGATGTACAATAAAGCTGTTCATTCTCATGTGAAGATAATGTTTCAACTTGAAATTCATTAAGGTTTTTAGGCGCCCATTATTTCTAGGCAATAGATTATTTTTTGGAAAAACTTTTTTTTTTTTTTTAAGTTTTGAGACAATCTCCTGTTGCTTTGGTTGATCTTCAACCTGGTTTGTTACTAAGGGTGACCTTGACTTTATAATCCCCAGCCTCTACTTCCAGAACTGGAATTACAGGTGTGTATTGCTACACCTATTGAATTACTAGCGCTAGAAGCACAGGTACATCTGGCAAGTACTCTGCCAGCTGAAATACATTCCTCACCCCGAGAAGTCTTTTCCGCTTAAAAATTAATAAAAACTAGCATGTGTCATAGTTATTATGTTCTGACAGACCTCCAGGAAGTAGAGCAGCTACGGAGGAGCCTTGTGCTCTTTGATAAAATACATTTGAGCAGTGCTGGAGCACGGAGGAGTGCTAGCTTTGCCTGGAGCCATTCTGTTAGTTACGTGGGGCTGGCCACATGTGTTTGCAGTATGCTGGGTAGGCCTCAGGACTGACTGTACCTCCTACCAGAGCACTGGGCTGGGCTCGTGGTTTCCTTGAGTTCTGTGCTTCCTGTTATTGGTCCTTTGAGAGGATCCTTAAAATTCAGTGACAGCATCATTCTGTTTGTTGAGATTACGACCAGTATTTAGGCACTTGGTATAGCCCTGGCTGGCATGTAACTGAGCCCAGCCTGTTTGTGTTGAGATTAAAGGCATTGATTATGGTGGTGCTTATAGGAAGATTAGGTAGAGGATCAGAACACAAAGGATGACAAGCCTGTTTTAGCTAAGAATAATGACAGATTTTAGCCGGGCGATGGTGGCGCACGCCTTTAATCCCAGCTCTCGGGAGGCAGAGGCAGGCGGATCTCTGTGAGTTCGAGACCAGCCTGGTCTACAGAGCGAGTTCCAGGACAGGCTCCAAAGCCACAGAGAAACCCTGTCTCAAAAAAAACCAAAAAAAAAAAAAAATAATGACAGATTTTAGTATTTGCCTTTTAAAGAACTCCAAATAGTCTATTTTCATTTAATATAATTTACATCCTGAAAAATATAAGTATTAAGGTGTAGTTACCACCAGAGGCAGAGTATTCTCTAGGAATGGAATGTTCAAAGTTTCCTGGACTTCTTTTTATTTTAAAGATTTTTTTAAAATTTTATGAGTGTGGTTGTTTAGCCTGCATGTATCTCTGCACACCAGTAGAGGGCATCAGTTCCCATAGTACTGCATTTCTAGACAGTTGTGAGCTGCCTATGGGTGCTGGAAATTGAACCCAGAATCTGAGAAAGCAATTAGTGCTCTTTACTGCTGAGCTACTCCTCCAGCCCCCAAGGCTGGACTTACTTTAAGACTTGTAGAAGCACCGCACAGGTGAGACAGGTGAGGCTTTGTCGTGGGAAATGTAGTTGTCATTATGAGATAAATAAGGAAAGCCCAGAGAAGGAACTTGTACTAAGAGGTGTTTGGTGCTTTAAAGGGGCTTACCTGGGATGTTGAGCAGGATGTATGACAGGAATCATGGGTTAAGGGAGGTAGTGAATAAAAACTAGGGTCTGTTGTAGAGGGTTTTAAAGATAAGAATGACCCTGTTGTAATCAGAAGAGTTTCATCCTAGAAATCAAGATGATCCAGAACTAAATTTACCTGCCCAGAAACCGAAGCCCAGTTTCAAGTAATCTGTTCTCCTGAATGAGGAATCACCAATATGGTGCAGGCTAAAAGCATAAGTTGCTTCATTTAGAGACAAGCAAA
Source organism: Microtus ochrogaster (assembly GCF_000317375.1). Taxonomy (NCBI): domain Eukaryota; kingdom Metazoa; phylum Chordata; class Mammalia; order Rodentia; family Cricetidae; genus Microtus; species Microtus ochrogaster. The sequence goes on from NC_022010.1 coordinate 68,077,196, forward strand.
CATAAGGCATAAAAAAGGAATATTAAAGAAAAATGCAAATAAATAATAAGAGCCGAGCTTTACTGGACAGGAGAAACGCAGTGGTAAATGTAAATAAGACAGAATGAAGATCTACAGGTCTGAGTTGGGACTGCTTGTGCTTAAATACAGTTAGCCAGTATGAATAAGTAGAATCAATCCACCAGTGAGCCAGAAGTGCAGAAGCAAACTCTACAATTAAAATCTGTAACTGACTTTTAAGAACCCACTGGCTGAAGCTCAGTGTAGTGACTCAGGCCTTTAATCTCCAGCTGGAGAGTCATGGGTTCAAAGCAAGCCTGGGCTGTATAGCAGGATCTGTTTCTTAAAAAAATCAGAACTCCAACTCTCAATAGGAATGCAGTGGATAAATTTAACAGAATATGGACACAACAAGAAATTGGAGAAAGAATTAGTGAGTTGAAAGGTCAGAAGAGAAGAGAAGAGATAGCGTAAGAGGTAGGTTTTGACTAAGTTAGGTACTCTATTGTAATTGACATTCCTCCAGGGGAATGACAGAATGAAGCAAAAAACACATTTAAAAAGTGTGTGGATTATGCACATACAGAGTAAATATTAAAATGTGTGGATTATGCACATAAAGTATTAAAATATGTGGATTATGCACATATATCAGATTAAATATTAGAAAGTACAGATTAGGTGGTGTGGTGGGCAGTGCTTGCCAATACCAGTATTCAAGTGGCTGAGACAGGAGGATTACTGTAAATCAGAAACAGTGACTTAAGAGTTAAGTAGAGACCCTGTGGCAGCAGTACTGCCATAGAAGTGTTAGAAATCAGTGTCTTAGTCCAGGCAGGAGTTGGCAGGCTAGAGTGGAGTAAAATGTGTGTCTGGAGGTTTGCTGCAGAACACATATATATGACTTGAGTAAAAATAATTTGTTTGTTTTTAAGAGATGATATCTATATATAACAGCTCTGGCTGTCCTGGAACTTGCTCTGTAGACCAGACTGTCCTTGAACTCACAAGAGATTTGCCTGTCTCTGCCTTCCTTAGCTGCTGGCCCACAAATGTCTTTCTTACTCAGATGTTACAGTAGCACTTTGTTTTCTTTAGTTTTATTTTGTAAGATGTGTAAGTCACTGAGTTTGAAATGTATTATTGTATTCTCAAGCATGACCCCATCTCCTGTACCACCTATAGTTTTCCCACATGTGAGATATCTTGTACTAGCCTGGCAGTGATGACTTGAATCCCAACACTTGGGGGGGGGGACCGCAGAGAGGCAGGCAAATCTCTGAGTTTCAGGCCAGCCTGGTCTACAGAGTGAATTTCAGGATAGATTCCCCCCCCCAAAAAAAAATATGCCTTGCACTTTGGTCTAATTTTGTTTTTTCCATTTGTAATTCTACCCTTGTCCTTCTTACACTGAATAGTGCTAGTTACTGAAGCTCAGGTTTGGCGTGTTTTAGTGTTTTAAAACTAGATCTTGACTTTGTCAGAGTTACTCTTGTTCTTGTTTGCTTGTTGTGAGAATTGATCAGAATCACGTGTGAGTTATGTGCACTCTTAGAGTTGTCACTGTGCTGATATCACCTTCATCAGCGTGTCAGCTGATGTGAACTTGGGACCTGCTAAGCTGTAACTAAAGAGAGACTAGACAGAGACTCATGTGTGTTGTTGACTTTCAGTTTAGCCCAATGGCCAAAGGACCTCAGAGATACATGGTCTCCACTGGTGCTGACGGCACTGTTTGCTTTTGGCAGTGGGATTTGGAGTCCTTGAAATTCAGGTGAGTGACTTACATAATGTTTTAATGTGATGGGGACAGTATAAAAGGAAAATACTCTCCTGAGCTCAGTTTGTCACTGCATCAGCTTCAGTGGAACAGGAAAGCTTAACTTTTTCATTGCTCACATTTGTAAGCAAAATCAAACAACAGATAATTTAGAAAAGACAGAGACGGAGAGTTAGGTGTGTAATCAGAAGCGTTGACAGGAGCACTGGGCTCAGGGACTTTGCTGTTAGAGAGCAGTGGCTACAAAGACAGGTGGATCTGTATAGGTGGGTCTCTGTGAGTTCAAGACCATCCTGGTCTACAGAGTAAGTTCCATCCAGGACAGCTAGGGCTACACAGAGAAACTCTGTCTTGAGAAAAGGAAAAAGAAGCAAAACTTTTTTAAAAAAAAGATTTACTTATTTATTATGTATACATTGTTCTGGCATGTACACCTGTAGGTCAGAAGAGGACACCAAATCTCTTACAGATGGTTGTGAACCACCATGTGGTTGCTGGGAATTGAACTCAGGTCCTCTGGAAGAGCAGTCAGTGCTCTTAACCTCTGAGCCATCTCTCTAGCCCTTTATATATATATATTATAATTTTATTTTTAAATGCAGGCATTAATATGTTTCTAAGATTTATTTTATATATGTGTTCTATCTGCATGTACATCTTTAGGCCAGAAGAGGGGGGTCAAACCCCCATTATAGATGGCTGTGAGCCATGATGGGGGTGCTGGGAATTGAACCCAGGACCTCTGGAAGAGCAACTAGTGCTTTTAACCACTGAACCCATCTCTCTAGCCTGAGAGATTTTATACACATGTACACACATATTTTGTTATTGTTGTTGTTATTGTTGCTTGTAGACAAAAGTTTCTGTCCAGCCTGGTCCTGTAGCTGTTCGGTCCCAAAGAAACACATAGAGGTGTATATTAATTAAAAACTGTTTGGCCTGTTAGCTCAGGCGTATTATCAACTAGCTCTTACAATTTAAATTAACCCATAATTTTTGTCTTTGTTTAGCCCACATGACTTGGTACTTTTTCTCAGTAAAGCATTCTCATCTTGCCTCCTCTGCATCTGGCTTTGACTGGCTCTCTGCAGTTCCTCTTCCCAGAATTCTTAGTATGGTTGCCCTGCCTATACTTCCTGCCTGGCTACTGGCCAATCAACATTTTATTAAACCAATATGAGTGACAATTTTTTTTTTACAGTGTACAAAGGCATTATCCCATAACAGTCGCTATGTTGGTATATCTGAATTTATAATATACCCCAGCCCCAACTTAAGTATTTTTTGATAAAAATTAAAGATTAATATTGAGATGTGTTTTGTTGTATATGAACTAAAGACTCTAAAAGCCTTTCATTGAAGTTGTATCAACATAGAAATATGTTGATATGGTACACTTGGGTTTGTCCCATTTTTATGTTGACCAAATCCAAACTTGTTTAGGCAAGCAGGTAGGTAGTCTACTAGCTATGATAGTAATGTTAATTAGGCTATGTTTAAGGCAGTATTTTAGGGCCACCGAGATGGCTCGTGGGGTAATATCTCTTGCTGTGGAAATCTGATGACTTACTTGAGTTACATTCCCAGAACCCATGGTGTTCTGACATGGTCCTGACAACTGTCCCTTTGCCTCTGGTGGTGTGCCATGGCATGTGTGCACTCAATGTACACACATCATGCATATTTAGTAGTGATGGATAAAACTCCCCAGTGCTCTGATTAAATATGTTAGCATGTATTCTAAAAGCATATCATCTCTTTTAAAGTCCACGCCCCCTGAAGTTCACAGAAAAGCCGAGACCTGGTGTTCAGATGCTGTGCTCCTCATTTAGTGTTGGTAAGATAACACTTGATGCTTTTCCCTCAGTTTAAAGCAGCGTTCATCACGTCAGAAAAGTATCCCATGAATTCTATTCTCTATATTAGCTTAATTTGTGTTGATAATTTCTAGAGTTCACTATGTGATTTTTAAGTATTTGGGTTCAGTGGAACAAAGACAAACCTGAGAACATGGGTGTGGGCTTGTCAAAGGAGAGTGACATCAGCGAGGTTCAGCCCACTGCCTCTTTCTTCCCTCTGTTGACTAACTGTTCAGTCACTAATATGTAAGAGAATTCTCAGCAGGGAGGCTCATGGTATCATGTAAGTAAGTTGTTCTCGGGTCATGCGGCCATGTGTAGGATATTATTCTCTAATAACCTGCTTAGATATGTATTTTTGTTTAAATATGGCAGAATCTTGGAGATATTATTCTCCTCATTCTTTCCTGGACAACAGACTTATGACAAATTGTGCAGACTAGGCCCACTCCATTTCCCTTTAGCTATGACACTGTCCTAGGGAACTCTGGTTGTGGAAGTGTTATTTGCTCAGGAGACAGAGCCTGTTGGGGACTGATGCTCGGGGTGAAAGCTGAGTGAGATAAGGGAGTGTTCCCAGTTGGATTAGATTTTCTACCAAAGCTGAGAGTCGAGCTTTGTAGGCGTGTTTAAAGAGCCGGAGGACGGGCTTGTAGCGATGCTCCTGATGTGGAGAAGTGTGTTCTGTTGGTATGTTTGTTAGAAGCTACACATTTAAACTCTTAACATTTTTATTCCAGGTGGTATGTTTTTAGCCACGGGAAGTACTGATCATGTGATTAGAATGTACTTTTTGGGGTTTGAAGCACCTGAAAAAATCGCCGAACTTGAGAGCCATACTGTAAGCATTCATTTTTTTAAAATTCTGTAAATGTGTTAATCATTGTTTCACTGCAAAGGCCAATTTTACTAATTTAACTGAGGGTTTTGTTTTTTTCCTCCTCCTGTTTAACAGATTACTTTTATTTTAAAAACCGTTTTTTACCCATTAGGCTTTTTGAGACAGGATCTGGTCTTCCTTTGTTGTGTCAAACTTTCCAGTTTCTTCCACAGCCTATTTAGTGCAAGGATTATAGGTGTATGCCACCTTGCCCACTTACTTTTCTTTATTTTTAAAAGTAGTGTGTATATACATGTGGATCTGTTAGGATGGGTTGATATGTCCCCTAGAGGGCAAGCCAGAGGAGGCCAGAAGGAAGGGCATTAGGTCCCCTGGAGCTGGAGTTGCAATTGGGAGCCCCCTCCACATTGGTTGGGTGCTGGTTTCTCAGGTCTTCTCAAAAAACAGTATGCGCTCTTAATCAATAAGCTGTCCTTCTAGACCTGCCCTGCTTATTTGTAGAGACATGATGGCTATAATTCTATTCGGTCTGTCTGTCTGTCTATCTTCTATGAGAATTTGTGTATATTTTGATGCTATTCACCCCACCACACCCCCCTCCAACTCTCCATACCCACACAGCCAGTTTGTCTGCTCAAGTATTCTTGGATGTGTGGCCTTCTGCTGGTGCATGGTCATCTTTACTCATAGAGAAAACTCACCTTTTTATCCTTTTAGTCAGTTGTTGTGCATAGCTCCTTTGCTAGGGTGAGGCTCTGTGGGGAGCTCACTGGGTAAAGTGCTTGTTGTGTGAGCCCAGTGTAAAGCTAGAGTCAAGCTTTGGTGAGCTTGAGGTTCAGTGAAAGACCCTGACTCAGAATATAAACTAGATACACTCTGTCCACCTGACCTTCACATACATGTGCTTAAGGACAAATATGGACACACATATTTACACAAGCCACACAGACAATTTAAAAAAACACCTTTTAATTTAAAAATTAATTTTTATGCTGGGCAGTGGTGGCATACACTGTTAATCTCAGCACTTGGAGTCAGAGGTGGGTGGATATTGGAGTTCAAGGCCAGCCTGGTCTACAGAGCTAGTTCTAGGACTGTACAGAGAAACCCTGTCTCAAAAAAAAAAATTAATTTTATAAATTTAAGTGGTTTGTTTTTTGTTGTTGTTCTTCATTTTGGTTGTTTTTGTTTTTTTCTTTTAGAGATAGTGTTTCTCTGTGTAGCTTTGGTGCCTTTGGTCCTGAACTACCTTCTTGTAGACCAGGATGGCCTTGAACTCAGATCTACCAGTCTCTGCCTCCGGAGTGCTGGGATTAATGGAGTGTGCCACCACTGCCCAGTTGAAGTGTGTGTGTTTATAATCACTTGTTACCTAGTGTTTTTTTTTTTTTTTTTTTTTTTTTTTTTTTTTTTTTTTTTTTTTTTTTT
>NC_022010.1:68083225-68084758 GCF_000317375.1 Microtus ochrogaster
CCACCACCACCACCGCCCGGCTGTTACCTAGTGTTCTTTGAGGACAAAGGAGGGTGTCACATGGTTGTGAGACGCTGTGGGCTTCTGTTCTGCCCATTGAGCCGTCTCTAGTCCCCTGTACCATACAGTCTTACTGAATGCGGTCCATACCCAGAGCTGATTTAGTGAATGGATTCCGGTTGTGCTTAGAGAGAACATGTTTTGTACATAAATAAGAAAGTGCTGCACCTTTTGGCTTCGCTGGAGTCTGTTTTGATCTTTTTAATTGCAGTCAGAGTCAGTTTTCAGAGTGATTTTCAGCACAGCTGGTTTTGTATGCCCGTCTTTTTCTGAGTGTGGTTCTCTTGGAAAGGTTTCAGTACTCTTAGTCTTAGTGAACCCCTAAAGCCTTTCCATAGGTGTGACACATGAATAGTGACTGGCCACGTCCGTTTCTTGCTATTAAACCATTGAATTTTTTCTTTTTTCTTTCTCTCGCTCTCTCTTTTGAGAAAGGGACTCTGTGTAGCCCTGAGCTCACAGAAATCCACATGCCTCTGTCTCCTGGCTGCTGAGATTAAAGACATGTGCTGCCACACCTGGCCCCCAGTGTATTTTTTAGCATATAAATTTGTTCATTGAGTAATGTAGATAAGTTTTCATATTTGCTTTTTCCTCTTTAGGACAAGGTTGATAGTATCCAGTTTTGTAACAATGGTGACAGGTAAGTGTGTGCTTGCATTTGTATATGTCTTCAGGCAAAGAAAATACACTCCTTATTGCTCTAGCTGCTAAATAATTTCTACTTCATATTAAGTACAGTTTCGTTTTTATTTGTGAGTCTAATGGCACATCTTGACACTTGGAATGATAGACTCAATCTAATGGACGTACCGCTTATGAGCTGGTTGATGGTGATCAGTTCTGGGAATTGAGCTTGACCCTGTGCATGGTAGACTAAGGTCATCCTGTATTTTCTCTGACCTTGAAAGTACTCGATTTTGAAAACATCACACCCTCCTGCTGTCTGTGCATTGCAGGTGCTTTCAGCAGACAGATTGAATAGAGAGAGCATGGTGTGTTAGATTTTAGTGTGCCTTGCTGCTTTGGCCAAGGGTTGATTCCTGAAAAAATTAAGTCCAAGAATGACATTTTTTTTTTTCTGAGTAGATTAAAAAATCTTAAAGCCCTCACGAAAAAGCATTTGATTACCCATATTACAGCTGCCTTCTGGCCTATAGGATATGGCTGGTTCCTTTCCAGAGCAGGTTTTGTGTTTGGGTTTTTGGGGACAGGGTTTTCTGTGTAAAACCCTAGCTGTCCTGGACCTAGCTCTGTAGACCAGGCTGGCCACGAACTCACAAAGATCTGCCTGCCTCTTCCTCCTGAGTGCTGGGATTAAAGGTGTGCACCACCATCACTGGCTTTTTTTCTTTCTTTTCATTTTTTTTAAAAGATTTATTATGTAGGGCTGGAGAGATGGCTCAGTGGTTAAGAGTGTTGCCTGCTCTTCCGAAGGTCCTGAGTTCAATTCCCAGCAACCACATGGTGGCT
>NC_022010.1:68085071-68095365 GCF_000317375.1 Microtus ochrogaster
TTTTTGGTTTTTCAAGACAGGATTTCTCTGTAACAGCCCCTGGCTGTCCTGGAACTCAAGAGATTCGACTGTCTTTGCCCCCCCTAGTGCTGGAACTAACATGAGCTACCATGCCCAGCCCCAAAGTATACTTACAAATTTTAAGTTTTTCATGGTTTATATTTCAGAGTTTGTTATGAGTTAGAATTTAAAACTGACATGCTTAAGATGGAGTTTCTGGTGCTGCTTATCTTTCTACATCTTTTTTTTTCTTTAACTCTTTCTTGGTACATTTCCCCCTCTTATATTTTATTGTCTCCCTAAAACTCAGTGTATTTGTGATAACAGCTGAGTTTATAATGTGTTCTGCTTTGTAAGGCAAGGAAACCAATAGTAAATCAGGGTTTCCCTCTGGAGCTTTGCCTTGAGTAATCCGACCTTGACTAACACGTGAGATCACTCAACAAGATGCTGTTTGATACATTGTGTTTCACTTAATGTTAATTGTAACTTTTGGGATAGCCTGTTGAGTGGATGAGTTTTCTGAATGTTTCAAGGTTCTTAAGTGGTAGCAGAGATGGAACAGCTCGCATTTGGAGGTTTGAACAGTTGGAATGGAGAAGCATCCTACTGGATATGGCTACCAGAATCTCAGGGTAAGTCATTGGGATTGTTTATTACACATAGGTGAACTGCTGGTGTGTTTCTTCTGCGTGTGGTTAGTTTTGTTGGGAGAATTTTAACTCCCTCCTACGTAGTATGAATAAAACTCTTCAACCTCGTAACCAAATTAATGCAAGAAAGTTCACATGTATATTTCCGGAAAATAAAAGAGCAAGGACTTATTATGGTTCACATTTTGAGGGGCTTGGGTCTATCATGGAACCAAGGATGTGACAGAGCAGAATAGTATGTGCTGTGTTGGGTCAGGAAGCCGAGAACAGAAGAACAAGGGAACATCTAGGACAATATGGGCCCTATGTCAAGCACCCAATGACCTACTGCCTCCCATTAGGCCCACCTGCCAACCTTCCCCACCTCCAGTTTCATCATAAGAATCCATCCTGTGGTTAACCATTGCAGGTAGGCTAGATAGAGTCCTCTTGGTGTCCTTCTTGTCTTTTAAAGTGTGACTCATAGAAGTGTCCTTCACTCCAGTCAGTAGAATTCTTCTTCACTTTGTACTTTTATTGTTACATTGTTTTTTACATTTACATTTAAAACCTACAGTTTAGAGGGAAAAAAACCCCAACCAAATTATTCAGTGTTGCAAATTTGCATTCTAAAGATAGGATTTTAAGGACAGGTGTTGGTGGTGCCTGCTGTTGGCAGATCTCTGAGTTCAAGGTCAACCTAATCTATAGAGTCAGTCCCAGGACAGTCAGAGCTACACAGAGAAACCCTGTCTCCAAAAACAAGCAAAATAAAATAATTTAAAAGAAACTTTTGTTTGTAGGTGGAGTTGGCATAGGTGGGGGGAGAATGTCTTTGTGCATGCCTGTGGAGGCCAGAGATCTGGAGTTGGAGTTAGAAGTTGTTGTGAACTGCCTGTTATGAGTGCTTGGAACAGACTTGAGATGATCCCCTCTATAAGAGAAGCAAGAATTCTTAACTGTTGAGCCATCTTGTCACTCCCACCCCACCCCCCACCCCCTTTCTTTTGAGGCAGCCTGTCTAGTAGCCAAGCCTGGCCTTGAATTTCTCATCATCTTATTGCCCCTCCCTGATGCTGGGTTTATAGTACTACCTCTGCTGCCTGGCTAGAATTCTATTTCTGTTTGTTTTTTTTTTCTTCCTGTATTCTATATTTCTGTCCTGTCTTCCTTTGTGTTGCTGGATAAAATACCCTGACACAAGCAGCTTAGAAGAAAAAGGATCTATTTGGCTTATAAATTTATGGTCCATTGTGGGAAAGTGATGGCAGGAACTCTAACCAGGTATTCACATCCACTATCAAGAGCAGGGGAGAATGAATGAATGCATGCAGGCATGAATCTCAAACTCAGAATCCTCTCTCAGCTTATAGAGCTCAGGGTCCCCTGCCTGAGAATGGTGCTGCCCATATTGGGCACATGTTCCCTCAATTAAGATGACAGATGATTCCTCTCCCGCACGCTTTCATGCCCCCCCTGATCTAGGTAGGCCCTCACTGAGACTGTTCACAGGTGCTTCTGGATTGCCAGGCAGACAATGTAATCCACATAGTACACAAGGTGGTCCTTGCTGCTGCTGTTATTTTTATATATCCTTTGGATATATATATATATATATATATATATATATATATATATATATGCTTTCTTCGAGCTAAAACTGGATAACATAATAAGCAAATACAGTGCAAATACAGTTTATTACAATGAAAGTAATTTGGGTCCATGTGGAAAGTTTTGCATGCTACACTTGTTGATTATAAAGTGGCTTTGCTGCTGAGTGTGGGGTCGTCTAATGGGGGTGAGTGCTTAAGGCCTTGCACTTGAGGAGGCAGGCAAACCTTTGTGAGTTTGAGGTCAGCCTGGTCTATGTAGCCAAGTTCCGGGGCATCTTATGGCTGCATAGAGAGAAGACCCTGTCTTACTTTCCACTTCAAACAAAACAAAAACAAGGTGTCTTTTGAAAGGCATATGCTATTCTTTGTCTGGCTAGTTTTGTGTTTTGTTCTCAGTCTGTTGTAAAAAACACTCACCATGTCTTAGTTTCCTTAGTGTCACTGACACACACACCCTGACCACAGCAACCAGTGAGACAGGTTTATCTGCTACACAAGTCCAGGTTGTAGTCTAAGATGCAGAGGCTTGAAACAGGTAGATATGACCTACCCTCATAGTTGAGCGGAGAGGAGTGTTTTAATGTATGCATGCTAGGACTCACCTCGCTGTCTACACTCTTCCAGTCTAAGATCCTCTGCTTTGTCTTTCTCCGGATAGAAAGGCAGTGGTGGCACATGCCTTTAATCCAGGCAGAGGCAGGAGGATCTCTTGAGTTTGAGGCCAGGTTGGCCTACAGAATGAGTTCTAGGACAGTCAGGGCTACTCTACAAACAAACAAAATCAAACCAAAAAGGCTGGGTGGTAGTGGCACACGCCTTTAATCCCAGCACTCAGGAGTCAGAGACACTCAGGAGTCAGAGCCTGGTTTACAGAACTAGTTCCAGCACAGACTCCAAAGCCACAGAGAAACCTTGTCTCAGAAACAAAACCATGAGCAGGATAGTTGTTGTAAGTAGCGGTGGTGTCCTAAAGTCCGCCCTGACTGTATTGTTAGTTATCCTCTGCTCCTCTGGATTTTCTCTGACCTACTTACAGATAATTTATTTGTTGATAAATAGACACATGAATTAGATTCCTCCCAGCCATGTTTCCCGTTTTTTCTCTCTGTAACCTGGACTGTTATCTGAACTCAAGTAGTTGAGGATGACCTTGATTTTATGATTCTCCTTTCTCTTCCCACCTACTGGAATCACAGGCTTTTATTGGCGTAGGTGGTATTATAACTTTATGTACTAGGGATCAAGCAGTTCACCAACTGAGCTTCATCTTAGATTTCTTTATTAACGTTTGTATTAGTGATGGACTGTACCTTGTGTGGTGTGCGTTCCAAGTGAGTTTACACAGTGTCTTTGCTTTGTTAGAGACACATCTTCTGAAGAGGAGAGGTTTATGAAACCCAAAGTTACAATGATAGCTTGGAATCAGGATGACAGCATTGTAGTCACAGCTGTGAATGACCATGTCCTCAAAGTGTGGAATTCCTACACTGGACAGCTGCTTCATAACTTACTGGTAGGTAGTTCCAATAGGGTATGATAATTCAGAATTTTTAATTTAATTTTTGTTTACTCTTTAAGTTTATTTATTAATTGATTGATTGATTGATTGGAGACAGAGTTTCTCTATGTAGCCCTGACTATCCTGGAACTCCCTCTGTAGACCAGGCTGACCTTGAACTCAGATCTGCCTGTCTCTGCCTCCCTTGTGCTGGATCAAAGGTGTTTGCCACCACACCAAACTCAAATTTTTTTAGTCTTTGAGAGAAGTCTGGGTTAACTTTCAACTTGGTGTATATGTCAGAAAGACCTTGAACCTGTGGTTTTGGGTTTTGAGGTAGGGGATCTCTCTGTAGCCCTGATTGTCTTGGAACTCCCTATATAAAACAGCCTGGCCTCAAACTCACAGGGTCAGTGACCCTGAACCCCCCCTTTTTTTAAAGCCCCCTTTTAAATCATAACACTGATGTTATGAATATACTGAATAAATCATTATTTAAATGATTCAAATGACTAGGAATATTTATATGCATGTATAAATCATTGTTGATAGTATATTTTAAAGTTAGTAAACATGACTTTATTAATTTCAACATATAAGTTGCAAACTATTCTTAATATTATGACTTTGTTGAATAAAGGGACATGCTGATGAAGTGTTTGTTTTGGAGACACATCCCTTTGATTGCAGAATTATGTTATCTGCAGGACATGATGGCAGCATATTTATATGGGATATTACAAAAGGCATCAAGATGAAACATTATTTTAATATGGTAAGTAAAGTGAGTTTTTTAATTGTGCTTTTATGGGCTATGAGAATTAGTTAGAAGTTGATTGACTTGCAGTGGCAACTTTTATACAAATCAAAATAGTAGAAGCTTAGTCTGATAGCTTCATACACATATGTTCATGGCATTCTGTAAATTTACAGATATTCGTAAGTTTTGCTTAGATAGCTTTTTATTTCTATATGTATGCCTGTCAGTGTGTTTATTTTGTGTATGCGGGTGTTTGGCATGTGTATAATGTGTGTGCAATGCCCAGTTGGCCAGAAGATGGCTGCAGATTGTCTGAAACTAGAGATAAAGATGGTTGTGAGCCACATTGTGGGTGCTGCTGGAAATTGAGCCCCAGATCCCCTAGAAGAGGTGCCTGTGCTCTTAACTGCTGAGCCCTTTCTCCAACCCTGTTGGTCAGTTTATATCCCAGTATAAAACTAAGTCAGTAGTTAGACTCTAGAACCAAATGAGGATCCAGTGAAGAACTCACTGATGTGCCCATAACCTGAGAAAAAGGCAGTATTTGATCTGGGTCTAGATTGGCTGCCCTAGTGCCATTCCTGGTGCTTGGCTGCTGCTTGAGTCTAGATCCACTGCAGGTTGCTATGCACTGTAGTAAATGGCTGAGCTGTCTAGCTCTCTCTCTGAACTCCTGACTGGTGTGTGCTACTGTGGTTAGCCCAGTGTGTTGTAGTTTGAATTTAAACAAAGCTATATTAATTCAGACTTTAGTGGAATATATTTAATCTCTAAACAAAGAATAATTGACCTTGTATGATGAGGCCTCCTTACCTCACTGCCCATTTGAGAGGCCTAGGGTTTTTGTTTTTTCAAGATATTAATTGAATATATTGGAGATTGTGATCCATGTTCAAGAACTTTCCATAGCAAAGTTGTTTGCTCAGGGCTGGATAGATGGCTCAGCTATCGAGAGCTTTGTCGGTTCACCAGAGGAATCGGTTAACTTGAGTTTCCTGGATCTGGTGTCTTCTGACCTGACACATTAGGCATGAACTTAGAGCACATACACACATGTAGATAAACCACCCACACATCCAAAATAAAGAAAATCTAAAACCTTTCATAATGCTTGTATAGTAGCTGGAGAGACAGCTGTCGCACAAGAACTGAATTTGGTGTTTTTTAGTACTCGGCCTGTGCTGACACATGCCTGTTCCTCTTGTTCTGTTGACCAAGGCTCCCGCAGTCATTTAAGTCCCAAAGAAATCACACAGAGGTATACATTAGTTATAAACTGATTGGCCCATTAGCTCAGGCTTATATAACTCTTATAACTTACATTAACCCATTATTGTTATCTGTGTTAGCCATGTGGCTGGTACCTTATTTGGTGGAGCAGTCACATCTTGCTTTCCCTGTGGCTGGGACAGGACTGCAGACTAGGACTTTGTTCTTCCCATAATTCTCCTGTTCTCATTGACCCACCTCTACTTCCCTGTCTGGTTGTCCTGTTTATACTTCCTGCCTGGCTACTGACCAATCAGAGTCTATTTTAAAACTATTTAACAGAATACAGACAATTGTTCCACACTGTTGTAGATGGTCCTATGCCCCTCTGGCCTGTGTAGGCCCCCATGAGCATGTAGCATAAATTTAAGCAGACAGTCATAGAGCATGTTAATGTGCTTAATGTTCTTTCTCCCGGGCTTTCCTAGATTGAAGGACAAGGGCATGGAGCCGTGTTTGACTGTAAGTTCTCGCAGGACGGACAGCATTTTGCCTGTACAGACTCTCATGGGCATCTTCTGATATTTGGTTTTGGATGCAGCAAACCATATGAAAAGGTCATTCTTATGTTTCTTATAGCCTATGAATAGTTGGGAGAGGTTTGGAAATAGTTATTTAATTTCCTGTTTATAATTTTACATACCTTTAATACTGTTTGTAACAAATAAATATCTAAAAAATGTCATTCCATGATCTTTACTTTCCTAGATTCCTGATCAGATGTTTTTCCATACTGACTACCGACCACTGATACGAGATTCCAATAACTATGTCTTAGATGAGCAGACACAACAGGCACCTCATCTTATGCCCCCACCATTCTTGGTAGATGTAGATGGGAACCCTCATCCAACCAAGTACCAGAGATTAGTACCAGGTCGAGAAAACTCAGCAGATGAGCACTTGGTTCCACAACTAGGCTATGTGGCCACAAGTAAGTGCAAATTCCGTCTTTGTCTATGTGTCTGTCTTGTCTGTCTCTCTGGTTTCTCTATTTATCTCTGGCTTGTCTGTAATTTCCTATGTAGAATAGGCTGTCCTGCTTCAGTAGGAGTGCTAAGACTGCAGGCATGTACCTCTATACCTGGTCTCTGGGCCACCACCCAGGAGGCCGTGGGTTGTTCCAGACCTCAAGTGCCGCACAGTGTGTGCAGCTGAGTCAGAGGAGTTCCACAGGGAGCTTGTTTTTCTGTGACTTAGTACTCCAGTCTTTTTGCTTTTAATCCTTTTGTTAATAACCCATCTGTTGTATGTAGGTTATTTTCCTACTAGGTTATTTTTTTGAAAAGAAATTCATTGTAGTACTGTGTTTTTGTTTTCCTTAGTTCAGGGTACCTGGAGTCCAGGGTCTTGTTCATGCTGGGCAGGTGTTCTACCACTGAGCTTCATGCCCAGCTCTGTTGATGTGTTTTAGTGAAGATTTTAGTTTCTCTGCTCTCACAGAACATGATTACAGAGTAGTGGATGACTTTGTAGGTGATGGAGAGGTGATTGAACAGATCATAAGCCTACAGACCAATGATGTTGGTGAAGCCAGCCCCGAATCCAGCATTCTTGATGGGATGATCCGGCAGTTGCAGCAGCAGCAGGACCAGAGACTGGGGCTGGATCAGGATGCGACTGCAGACGGAGTTTCACATGGGGAGGAGACTCCCCGAAGAGGGGGTGAGTGCCAGTGAGATATTTCATTTAACATGATAGTACTGAAGCAAAGAGAGGTGAAGTCTTTGCTAGGTACATTCATTGCAAAGAAACCAATGAGCAACATATTCTTGCACCTAGTGTTCTGAAAATTGTTAACTCAAAAAATGGAATGATAGTGGACTTGAGATTTTTCAAACTCTGAAAGGCTTTTAGCCTTCTCAGCTATAAGACGGAGTTTGTTTAAAAATGTATCACATGAGAGCAAACTGTATCTTTAAGGGAAAAGTATGTTCAGCCTTCCCTTGCTTTGACATTCACGTCTTTCCAGAAACTTACTGGAGTGGAGACTTACTCTCTTCTAAATCAGCATTTCAGGATGAGCTGGAAGTAAGTCTCCACTCCAGTGTTGATGTGTCTATTAGGTTGCCATCTTAACAATCATAGTTGCAAGTCCACATTTTTTTGCACCTTGCCTTTTGTCCTAATCTAGGAATCACTGCATACTAATGATTTGGTTTTGTTTTTTGTTTTTTGTTTTTTTCTTTTCCAAGACAGGGTTTCTCTATGTAGTCCTGGCTGTCCCAAAACTCATTCTGTAGACCACATTGGCTTCGAACTCAGAGATCCACCAGTCTCTTCCTTCCAGTACTGGGATTAAAGATGTGTGTTACATCTTTAATATTTAATATAGGTATTTATATGTAAGGTGTGTTCTTTGGGGCAGTTTAGGCAACTTATGGCAACATAGTGCTTTTAGCTCATAGTGGGTTGCCCTGTCTCCTGGCCTCCAGCTGAAAGTTTCACTGCAATCTGTGCCATCACCTGTCACGTTCCACTCCCAGTGTCCAGGCATTGTCCATAGAATTTCATATGTGTAGTTTATCCCTATTTATTACTAATGTGTCTGTGTTGAATACATGCCATGCCATGCTCTTGTGCATGTATGTTTATGCATATGTGTGTGAGTACCCATGGAGGCCACAAGAGGGCCAGAGTTAGAGTTAGTTGTGAGCTGCCTGACACGGGTGCTGGGATCTGAATTTTAGCTTCTCTTGGAGCACATCTCTCTTATTTATGTCTATGTGTGTGTATGTGTTGGCCTGTTTGAGTGTTTGCCTTTTGTGTTTAAGTGCTTGTGGGACCAAGAAGAGGGTTACCAATTCGAGCCACCTGACATGGGTGCTAGGAATTAAACTTGGGGCCTCTTGACGAACACCAAATGCTCTTAACTGCTGGGCCATCTTTAGCCCTTTGTGGGAATTAAATAAAAAATATTGTTGAAATTATACTAACTTCTATGTATGTCTATGTGAGAGTGTTTGTGCTGTGGTGTGTGTCTCACAGAGGCCAAGATCCCCTGAAGGTGGAGTTGAGGTTGTTGACATTTGCCTGCCTGGTTGCCCAGGTCATAGCATTGTTCTTTTTGTGTAGCCATCCCAGTTGGGGAGGGGGCGTACATCCTTAACAAAGGCTTTCCCTAAAGTTCAAACTGAAGTTTATCAATTAATGTTAAGTATTCTTCAGTGTGTCAAAAATTTTCTTCTTGCAAGTTACTTTTAGAATGTTTACTTTCCCTGATTTGGGGTATGTGTCCTACTAAGAAGAATTCCCTCCCTCCCCCTCTGTCTCCCTGTCTCCCTCCCTGTCTCTCTCTGTCTGTTTTGAGGCAGGGTTTCACTCTTGCTCTGTAGACCAGGTTGACCTTGAACTCTGCCTCTGAGTGCTGGGGTTACAGGTGTTACACCGCCATCCGCCACCTGGTGGAAGAATGCATTTTTGTTTTATTGTCTTAAGGTTTCTATTCATTTGAAGAGACGCCAAAACCATGACAGCTTTTATAGGAAAGCATTTAATTGGGTGGCCTACATTGTCAGAGGTTCAGTCCATTATCACGTTGGACATGGCGGTATGATGACAAAAATGGTGCTAGAGAAGGAGAGGAGAGTCCTATGTTTTGACCTGCAAGGAACACAAGTGAACTGCTTGAGTAAAGGAGACCTTGGCGCCCACCCCACAGTGATACACTTCCTCCAGCAAAGTCACACCTCCTAAAAGTACCACTCTCTTGTGGGGCCACTTTCTTTCAGATCATCACATGTTAAGTGAAAAATAATTTTGAAATATTTTCTAACTAATTTTCTGATAATTTTTTCTAGGTTTTAGAAGACCGAGTTTAGACATTCAGTCTCCTCCAAACATCGGTCTCCGCCGGAGTGGACAGGTTGAAGGTGTTCGTCAGATGCATCAGAATGCTCCCCGGAGTCAGATTGCCACAGAGCGTGACCTGCAGGCTTGGAAGCGGAGAGTGGTTGTTCCAGAGGCACCACCAGGCCTGTTCAGGTCTGCTGAAGGATGTGCTCTTAGCTGTCGGATGTTTTCATGTCGTTATCTACACACCTTGTAGTAGAAATAGCCATTTAAGTATATTTCAGTAATGTATGAGTATCTATTTTAATTGTGGAGAGGACTCAGAATTTAATTTCCCAGCCTTGTTACATAGTGAACTATGTCATTGCCAGTTTTGTTTTATCTCTGAAGTCGCCGTTTCTCCTTCAGCGTCATTTAGCAATAAAGACACATAATGTCTTCTTTGGTAATTTAGCATGTGTTCCTAAAAGTCAACAGTATTTTCTCTACCACATCATTAAACACACACAGTTCTCCATATATGTTGAAATAAGAGCAGCGGGGCTGCATCCCCAGCACCTGGCCACCTGTATGGCTAGCTTTATACCCGAAATAATTACAGGGAAACTGTATTCTTTTAAACACTGCCTGACCCATTAGTTCCAGCCTCTTATTGGCTAGCTCTTACATATTGATCTAACCCATTTCTATTATTCTGTGTGGCCCATGAGCTGGCTTACCAGGAACG
>NC_022010.1:68095465-68119821 GCF_000317375.1 Microtus ochrogaster
GCCTACCTAAGGGTTGGCCTATGAAATGGGCCTAGGCAGTTTCTTTATTAATAAGAAATCATTCCCACATCACATATAACCAAAGGTTTAGTCAGTTTTGAAGTTACCAGCGGTTTGCAAGGCTGGTGTAATGTAATTTATCATGTGATAAAAATCATAACATGTTTTTATTCTGTCAGCACCTATAAATGCTACATTCATCGATTAGGTAATAATGCAATCAGGGTCTTTTTGTTTAGTTTGTCATGGGTACTCCTTTGTTTTGGCTTTTTGAGATGCGGTTTCTCTGTATAGCTTTGGAGCCTGCCCTGGAACTCACTCTCTAGATCAGGCTGGCCTTGAACTCACAGAGATCCACCTGCCTCTGCCTCCTGAGTGCTGGGCTTAAAGGTGCATGCCACCATTGCCTGGCTGTCATGGGTACTCTTAAAAGAGAGGTTTCCTCTTAATAGTCTTGATCATGCAGTTGTAACAGATCTGTAAAAAGCTGGACATGTTCTTGATTCATTTTTTTTCTTCTTTCAGTTTTGTTTTAATTTAGATTTTTAAATAATACAAAAGTCCAGGCTGGAGTGGTGGCTCATTGGTAAGAGCACTATCTGCTCTTCTAGAGGGACCTGGGTTAGATTCCTAGCATCTCATACTGGCTCACAGCCCTCTGTAACTCTAGTTCCAGAGAATCAGATGTGGTACACACGCATAACTGTAGGCAAAACACTCATGCCCTCCACCATTTTATTTTATTTTTTAGTGTTCCTTCAAAGTCAGTTTTTGTTCCTTGTACATTGTTACATAGGCAGCATGGTTAAGACACCAGCCTTTCTACATTGAGACATTACAAACATCAAGCCAGATATTTCGGTAGTGTTCAAGTTAGAATCACGGTACCTTAAGTCTGTTCCACAGAGAAGACACATGCTGTTTTTAACTTCATTGTAACACGCTTCCCACTTTAACGTTACCCTCCTCCAGTCATGTCCCGTGCAGTGTCAGTGATGTGCACACACAAGTGAGCAGCAGTGCTGTGTTAGTGTGGGGTACAGAGCATGGAGTCGAATCATTTGCATAGGAACATGTTGCTTTCACTTTTATTTACATAAAGGAAGTGTAAGCCTTGAAAATGACGGGAGACACGTGGGAGCACTGAAATAGGATATCCTGTTGAAGTGGTCCTGATAGAATCGCTTCAAGTTAATGAGTGCTTTTGTATTTAGTGAGTAGGTTTCACTGAGATTTTGTTTTTAGTGATATTAAAAAGTTAAAAAAAAACATAAAATGTACAGTTCTAGGCAGTTTGAGGTATGTCTCAGGTAGGACCTCACCTCCATGGCCTGAGTGAGCCTTGACTTTGAGGGCCTCCATGTGATGGAAAGAGTCCAGCTGCATGTTTCTGAGTTTAATCATTTAATGTATCTTTTAAAGGTTTATGAGTGGTTTTTAAAACTGTAGAGATTGACTATTTATATCAGTCCCAGAGCCTGTAACCACATACTTAATTTTGTAGGCGGTTGGAAGATTTTCGCATTGAGAAAGGTGAAGAGGAGAGAAACCTGTATGTGATAGGGAGGAAAAAGAAGTCTTTCCAGCTCTCACCAAAGGTACTTTGACTCTCCTACCACAAAATTAACATTCAGTGTTCTTTGTGGCATATAAAGATGTCAGTTGCTTGCCGGGCGGTGGTGGCGCACGCCTTTAATCCCAGCACTCGGGAGGCAGAGGCAGGCGGATCTCTGTGAGTTCGAGACCAGCCTGGTCTACAAGAGTAGTTCCAGGACAGGCTCCAAAGCCAAAACCACAGAGAAACCCTGTCTCAAAAAAACCAAAAAAAAAAAAAAAAAAAAAAAGATGTCAGTTGCTCTTTAAAAATATGGTGTTAATAGCTTGAGGTCTGTGGTTGGGGACTTAAAGCCATTATAGAACTGTTGATTCTCAGTATACGGTTCTGTAGCACTAAAGCACCCTTTGACAGTGTCCAGTGACCGTCCGTCAGGATCCCTCACGTCCCTTCCCAGCTGCTGTCTGCTCTGTCACAGCTTGTGTAGCTGCCATGCGAGCTCTTGGAGCTCCAGCAGTCTCAGTCACATACTGTCTTGGTTCGTGCCCCTCTAAAGCTCAGTTGCTGGAATTTTTTCTTATTTTCAGTGGTGGTGGTGGTTGGATGGGTCATAGTGTCTCAGTTAACCAAGCTCTGTCTCAGATAAGCTATATAGCCAAGGATGACTTAAAATTTTTGACAGCTTTTTTTAAAGTTTATTTTATTGTGTGTCTTTGTCAGCTGCAGTTCTAGGAGGGTGGTAAGACACTTGGCATGGGTGTGGAGACTAGAAGATGTTGGGTCACCTGGACCAATGCCTGGCGTGGGTGCTGGGAGTCGAGCTCTAGTCTGTGGCGCTCAGCACATGCTCATAACCACGGAGCCCTCTTGAGCGCCTCCACCTCCTGCACCACGAGGCTTTATATTACCATGTAAACATTGAAAATAGTTGTTACTGGTTGACTGTTGTTTGTAACTATTAGGTATTGACATTTTGATAATGTTTAAGGTTGATGAATGATCCATATATAGATATGGATCTATATATGAATATGAATCCATATATATATATATATATATCCTCTTTTTTTATATTTATCCTTGCGTAGCCAAAGATACTATGAGTTGCTAATTCTCCTCCCTCTGTCTCTTGAGGGCTGGGATTACACAGGTGTGTGCCAGTACCCTCAGGTATATGGGATGCTGGGGATTGAACTTTACTGAGAGTTGTACTTGCTAAGTGAGTATTTACCAACTTACTCACACCCCAGCCTGTGAAACCCTGTTCATTGTCGATTTATGTCATTAGTGGTAATACGGTAACTTACAAGTTAGTATATGAAAGGTGAGTAACTGGCTTTTTTAAGCTCTCTGAGGAATTAGAAGTAATAAAAAACAACTCAGAGTAAACAGTATTTAGCAAAGTTATTTTTAATCTTTGTTTCTTTCATGCCATTTGTAGTTAACTCCATGCAATGCCCATTTTGTTGATAATGCTCATGTTTCTTTATTTTTAGTCAGATTCAGTGGTTTTAGTGTCTCAGTCTAGACAACGAACTTGTAGGCGTAAATATGCAAATTATGGTAGAAGTGCTGGCCGGTGTGAATTATCTTCTGGAAATGAATCTTCAGGCTCTGTCAGACATGTGAGTAGAAGCACTTTGTAAAGACCATCTTACACATGCGCTTGTGTTCTGGTGTTAGGTGTTGAGCTAGGCATGATAGGCATGGTAGACATGGTAGGTCTGGACATAGTAAGTGTACTGGGAGGTCAGCTCAGTGTGATCTGACAGGCAGGCCTTGCATAGGGAGTCCTGTCTACCACATGGTACCTGACAGCAAGCATGCCTTTTTTTTTCCTTATAATTTTTATTTTTATTATGTATACAGAGTTCTTCCTGCATGTACCCTGCAGGCCAGAAGAGGGCACCAGATCTTATTACAGACAGTTGTGAGCCACCATGTGGTTGTTGGTGGGAACTGAACTCAGGACCTCTGGAAGAAGAGCCAGTGCTTTTTACCTCTGAGCCTTCTCTCCAGCCCCAGCAAGCATATTTTGTTCCCTGAGTCTTTTTTTCTGGTGGCATGGTTTTAAGATAGGATATCTTTGGCCCTGGCTGTCCTGGAACTAGCTTTGTAGACCACACTGACCTTGACTTGCTGAAACCCATCTGCCTCTGTTTCTGGCTGCTGGAATTGAAGGCGTGAGCCATCATTGCCTGGCCTGAATTAATTCTTGACTTTGAATCTAATTCACATTTATATAAAAGTGACACATAGATGATGATTACATTTCACATGTTTTGGTTTTGACTTTTGGTTGGGTGTTAGAGAAAAGAACCATGTTTTGCTGTGTCTTAGAGGCTGCCTAGAGTTCCTGAACTCAGGCAACTCTCTACCAGGTGTCTGAGATGACAGACATAGCCTTTAATCTGGCTTTCTGTTTGTGTTTCTATCGTAGTTTGAGGTAGGCTCTCAATGTGTTTCCAGGCTAGCCTTACTATTCTTTGCCTTTTATCCTTTCTGCATGCTAACATGACAAGCACTTTCTGTCATGTCTGGCTGAGAGTCTTGTTTTCTCTGGTTTTTCAAGACAGGGTTTCTCTGTATAGCTCTGGCTGTCCCGAAACTCATTCTGTAGACTAGTCTGGCTTCAAACTCATAGAGATCCATCTGCCTCTGCCTCCATAGTACTAAGATTAAAGGCTACCACCACCTGATTTCCTGGCTGAGATTTTTATAATTTTATCAAAATCACATATCACATGCACACGGATGTAAGAATATATAAACATTCTTATCATTAAAGTACCATGTATTCATTTTCTCCAGCCTGCACTACGTTACCTGTTTCCTGTTCTGCATTTGGGTATTCTGGAATCAAACAGTGACTTTGGTGCTGATTTTTCTGCCTTTTAGCATGTAACATAATACTTGCATGTATAAAACATTGGAAATATAGTAATGTATGGCTGTACACCTTATTTTGTTTCTCCGTTTCTCAGCTGATGGATATTTGGTTTGTCTATGCTTTCCAGCTATTTGTATGTTCATCACTGGCATTCATCTGCAAATCTCTAGGACGACTAATGCCTAAACCCCTTGATGTTCCATCCTTGATTATGAGCTCAAACTCTGCATCTGTACAGCCTATGCTATCAACTTTTACTTATGCTCCCTCACGGCCTGTTCTGGTTTCATTTTCATCTGTCTAATCTCTAGAAAGTTAAAGGTGCTTTTCTTCACTTTCAAAGTATTTCTCA
Source organism: Microtus ochrogaster (assembly GCF_000317375.1). Taxonomy (NCBI): domain Eukaryota; kingdom Metazoa; phylum Chordata; class Mammalia; order Rodentia; family Cricetidae; genus Microtus; species Microtus ochrogaster. Next base: position 68,100,263 of record NC_022010.1, read on the forward strand.
GTCTTTGGAGTCTGATTTGTAGCTTGTTTTTAAATTGACTTTTCTGCTATCTGTGCTATTCATATAGGCTAGGAATGTCCTTTACCAGATGAGAATCATTACTTGAGAATCATTCTTGGCATTCTGTGGTTTTGTTTTTCCAGTGGGTGTGTATCTTGGCCTTTGAAATAAGGTTGTCAGATTTGTTAAGTATTTTTATGCATTGAACCATTTTGCCAGCTCTGTGAAATTTTTTTGTTGGTTTGATTTTTAAAGCCAGCCTCTGCTGTATTCCAGGCTTGTCTCATGCTGGCATTTGACATCCTTGGCTCAGAATGCCATTTCAGGCCTGCCCCTTTGCTACTAACTCATCTGGCTTCAGTGATGTTGAGGATGTCATCCAGGGGTTCCTGCTCTAGGCCAGCATTCTTCAACTGAGTTAGATCCCCCGCCTGTGAAAACAGCAGTAACTAGAGCATAGCTGCCCAGACTGACTTCAGCTGTGTATTCCTTTCTGCTTCAGCCTCTTGAGTATCTGGAACTTTAGAGCCTGTGCCCCATCTGTTTATCACACATACTGTTTCTCTTCACATTGAAGTCTTTCTTAGGACATCAGTTGGAACCATAGGTTGTATTGTCTTCCATTTCAGCTGTCTTCTTGTACACATTGACACATTTTGTCTGTCTTCTTTTGGCTCAATAGCTCATTTATGTTTTGCGATAGTTTATTACTCCCCTTATTTGAAGGTAACACTTTGGTGAATGAATTTTGAGAATTATGGTGCAGACCATAAGCATCTTTGCAAGTTGTTGGGAATTTTATAGACCGCTGCCTCAGGAGCTTCTCTGAAATCCAGGGAAAGTGACTACACTTGTTTGCTTTCTCACTAGCCTCAAAGGCGCATCCCTGTTGGCTCACATCCTTTTCAGGATGTTCTGTCGTTGTCTTATATTCAGTAAGATTCTAGTCAAAACCCAGCAAGTTACTTTTGTAGATATTGGCAAACCGCCTTTTTTTCAAAAAAATTAATTATATGGAAAGAAGGAAAATCCAGGAAGCTAACATAAAATTGCAGAAGAGCGTAATTAAAGACTGGTCACAGCTGTCATTGTGACTTGTTATAGTGTAGTTTTCAAGACAGTGGTGCTGGGGGAAGAAGAGACAGTCCAGGAAACATGATCCCAAACAAATCAGTTGTCACCTGGTTGCCAGCACAGACAACTCAGTGTTTGGGTGAATACTGTGTAATAGCTGGACATATGCATTTCCACAAAATCACCCTGCAGTTATTCTTTCTCATGAGCTCACTCAGTCTGTCTGGTGGTAGGTGCTTGTATTGCTGATCCTCAGGCTCTGACTGGGGAGAAGAAACAGCTCTAATCAGTCACAAGCTCTGAATGTCAATATAAAAAAGGAGTTTAAAATTTGTAGATACTGAAGATATAACAGAGGTGTCTTCAGAGACAGGAATGTTATTTCACAAGCAGTCTGCACATTAGTAACTGCGGCTGAATTGAAATTTCAGAATTGCTTCAGAAAGGGTAAAACCACACAGTGGAAAAACTATTTGAGAAAAAACTTGTATTCAGTGTACATGAAGAGCTGTTAAAGCGGAGCAGTAGGGAAAACAGTCGGTTTTCAAGTGGGAAAACATCTAATAGTGGCTTTGTTAGTAGGGAGACATAATAGGAAAACTACTGGTCATCTCGTCTCGAGGGTTAAAATCAGACAGCACTCAGATTACCTCAGTCCAAATCACAGAGCCCAGATCATGGTCCATCATTTTGACTGTCACAAATCCTCTTTGGAAAATACCTTGATAAAAATAAGGATTTAGAAGCTAGGCCTGGGGATGGAGAGATGGCTCAGTGGTTAAGAGCACTTGACTGCTCTTCGAGAGGACCTGGATTCAATTCCTAGCACCCACACAGCAGCTCACAACTGTCTGAAATTCTGGTTTCAGGGGACCTGACATCCATGGCAAAACACTAGTGCACATAAAATAAAAAGAAATAGAAGCCCTGCCTGGCGATGCGTACCCGTGACTCCAGCAATGTCAGGAGTCTAAAACTATTCTCTGCTACTCAGTGAGTCGGAGGCCAGTTTGAACTACCAGACCTCCTCTCAAAAAGCCCTTCAGTGGTTTAGTAAAAATGGCATTCCTTTTGTTTTATCTAGTTACATTTCTACTAATTTGAGTTTTTTAGTCTCAATGCTAATCTTGTAGGGATGTCAACAGTTTTATGACACATAGCCTATGGGATCAAAATTTGTCTTTTCCCTTCCCAATCTAGGAGACTTCTTGTGATCAGAGTGAAGGCTCTGGTTCTTCAGAGGACGAGTGGAGAAGTGACAGAGGAAGTGAGAGCGACAGTGACAGCTCAAGGTACCGCCCTCCTTTGCGTCTCACAAGAATTGAGTTGTTGCTTTGGGTCCAAACTCTGTTGATTCTGGTTAACACTAGTCTAGCTCTGGAGTGCTCTACCATGTGCTTAGGTGTGCATACTGAAGATGTTAACTTAACCTCAGGCCACATTTAAAATGAGTGTTCGATCCAAGTGTGTGTGCAACCTAATGTTTTAGAATGTCTTTAATTAGGACTCAGGTTTCAGTATGATTTTAAGCCTCCATTTTTCTCATATTACTTTACACAAACTTTTTAGTATTGCCCAGATGCTTTCCCATACCCATAGTACACAGGTCATCTAGCGTTTCATGCCTTCTTGTATGGTGCGTTATTCCTTTAAAACGTTGTGTGAATTGTGCAGCATCCATAACATAAAATATTATCTATAGCCAAGCGGTGGTGGACCACACCTTTAATCCTAGTACTCAGGAGACAGAGACAGGCAGATCTCTGAATTTGAGGCCAACCTGGTCTACAAAACGAATTCTAGGACAGCAAGAATTGTTACACAGAGACAACCCTATTTCGGAAAAAACAAAACTAATTATGTTGTGAAGCACTTGAGGTGCAGCAGAGTCCTCATTTCTTGCTGTGTGGTGAAACTGCTGTGGGCTGAGAGCTTCTCTTACAGGCCTACTTTTCTGCTCTGACTTGTTTACACTCCCAGGATGCAGCTCTTGCTTACTCTTTGCTGCATTCGTAGCATGTCAGAGGGTCAGCCCTTTGGAAGAATCTATCACTTTCTTTTTGGGATTGAGTTGCTTCCCTTGGTGTCTCCATTGGTGGCTTGTAATGCAAGGTGGAATTTAGGAACCAGTATCTACCAGTGTCTTGGAGGCGCTGGGGCTCTTTGTTCTCTGTAATACATTTTAACATTGCTTTGCTTTCTGAGAGGGAAGTTATCACTTGGCTCTAGTCCTGACTTTTCATCAGCTCTCATTCAGAGGGTACTTGCCAAATAAAAAGGCTGGAGATGCTGCTCTGATGGTAGAGTAATTGCCAGGCACAAAAAAATTAGAAGCTCCCTTAAGAGTTAGCATAGGTTGCTGTAAAACAGAAACATTCTAATGCTAGGCAGTGGTGACGCAGTTTTAATCCCAGCCGCAGAGGCAGAGGCAGGCGGATCTCTCTGAGTTTGAGGTCAGCCTGAGTTCCAAGGCAGCCAGAGATAAAGAGAAACCTTGTCTCAAAAAAACAAAAATAAACAAAAAAAAACATTCCAAGTGCTTACCTTCTTCTCACTGTTGGTAAATCAATCTTTCTTTTCTGTCTTTTTCTTCGTTTCCCCTTTCCTTTCCCTCCCTCCCTCCCTCCCTCCCTCCCTCCCTCCCTTACTTCCTTCCTTCATTTTATGTGTAAGTTTCTTCCCTGAATGTGTGCCTGGGCACCATGTGTGTGTCTATTACCTAAGGAGGCCAGAAGATGGCATTAAATCTCCAGGAACCGAAGTCACCATGTAGGTGCTGGGAATTGAACCCTGGTCCTGGAAGAGTATCCGGTGGAACCATCTCTTTAGCCCTGGTGAAAATTTTTTTCTCCATCTTGGTTGTGATCTGTGGTCTGTTGGTCTTTGCTGGTAGTGTGAGCAGGATGTTTAAGTTTCACCTAGGCCCTTCATTTTCCTCTCTCCATGCTCACCCTTCATTCCCTCTGGGTCTACTCTGAACTTGCTGTTATGCTTCCATTCTGGTCCTGTGTAATTTAAAACGTTGTGTTCTTGCAGTGACTCTTCGTCTCGGTACTCTGATTGGACAGCTGACACAGGAATCAACTTGCAACCTCCATTAAGGATGTCGTGTCGCCGCCGGGTAACCCGGTTCTGTAGTAGTTCAGAGGATGAGATGTCTACGGAGAACATATCTCCTCCAAAGAGAAGGCGGAAAAGAAGGAAAGAAAGCAAGCCTAAAAGGGAGGTAGGAAAAACAAGCCTAAAGATACTGCGTGCCTCTGTTCATATGCTGTGTTTTCTTTCTGGTTTTGCTTGTTTGCACTACTTGTCTTTTTCTATAGTTCTCTTTTCTCTTGGTGCTGGGATTGAACTCAGGCCCTAAAACCCCACACCGAGGTGAACTCTGCACTGCGTTAGTGAAGCATGAAGGATGTGCAGAGTCACTCTCTCCACAGAGCCTGCCTTCTTCAACAAAGCTCCACTGCTTCCCGGCTCCGGCCTGGCTCTTGTCTTTAGTTCACCTTTCCTTGAGCTTTATTCTTGTGAACAAATGTTTTAAGGTTATCCTTTTTATAGCTATCTGGGGATCTGTTGCAAAGGAGTAAAGAGAAACATTCTGGAAGAAGTAAGGTTCTGCTGTCCTGAGTAGTGTTGATATAGTTTAGAGTGGAGCCTGACTTTGCTACCAGGAATAAAGTTGATGTGTTTTGAACATACCTTTCTCCTGCCTCTTGTTGCATTTGTTTGTTTTGGTTTTAGTTTTTTGTTGTGTTTTGTCCCCTCCCCCACAGTGGTTTCTGTGTGTAGTAGTCCTGACTGTCCTGGAACCATCACTCTGTAGCCCAGGCTCCTCTCAAACTCAAGAGATCTGACGTCCTTTGTCTCTCAAGTGCTGGGGTTAAAGGTGTGCACTGTGTGCCATCACTGCCCAGCTCTTCTTGACACATTCTATTTTATATACATGTCTTCATCTTATGGCTGTAGTAATGCTTTATTTCTTTAGTTCATGCCATTGTCATCATTTAAAGATGTCAAGTTTTGTTTTTGTTTCTTCTTCCTGTGTAACAGATTCCCTTAGGTGTAAGATTTCACTTAAGTGTAAGAATGAGTATTTCTTACTTTGGGTCCGGAATGTGTTCCTGAGTTACAGGAACCTAGTCCCCTCAGCGAGCAGCTGACAACATGCTGTCTGACATTCCCCTGAGCCACTATCCAATAGTAAAACCAAAGTTACACTTAATGCTTCTGTGCCCCAAGCTGCATACTGTTGTTTTAGGCCTCTTTGTTGGCAGAGTGAGTTACTGAGTTTCAGCCGAGCTCAAGAAGAGAAGTATGGAGAACTTGTTTTGAAGAATCACCAGGCTTGAAAACCTTACAAGAGAAGAAGTTCAGTTGGTCCCTTGTTTACCTACCATGCTTGAACCCCTAGTTCTATCTCTAGCACACATAGGGTAGGCATAGTGTTGACATTCCTGTAACCCCAGCACGCAGGAGGTTATGGTGGGAAGATGAGAAGTTTAGGGTCATCCTTAGCTTAGCTATGTACTGAGTCCAAGTCCATTTTAGGATACATAAAATCTCTCAAAATTCTAAAATACAAAAGGAGATTCTTAGTTATTACTAGGCTGTGTTCAAATTCAGAGTGGAGTCTCAGTAGAATAGCTGTGCCTAGAAGATGTTTAGTGTGACATAAGGGCATGGGGATGAGGGAGCCCTAGGCTGGGTTTAGGTAGCTCCACAGTGATTTTTAGAAGCTACAGGTAAGTGGAGGACTAGAGCCAGGCACTTTTCATAATTTTTTAGAAGGCAGTACATGCTTGTGTATTGAGCCAGACAAAATGACTTTGAATAGTGAAGTATTTGTTTTTCAATTAAATAGCGTATCTTGCCCCTTTCATACCAGGCTTTATTGTCTCCTCTTGGCAGAGTTTGCAAAGGACGACTCCAGCAGAGCTAGCAGATGCGGAGCATTTGTACGAGTTTCACCCTCCTGTTTGGATAACTGACACGGCACTTCGCAAGTCTCCCTTTGTTCCTCAGATGGGTGACGAGGTGAGAGCCGAGGCCGCCCAGAGAGTGTGCGGGAAAGCCAAGCTCTTGCTGCTCCGTGGCTTCCTAGTAAACAAACGCTTCCCTTTGCAGGTGATATACTTCCGTCAGGGTCATGAAGCTTACATTGAAGCTGTCAGAAGAAATCATATCTATGAGCTGAACCCTAATAAGGAGCCATGGAGGAAGATGGATCTCAGGGTAGGCCATTGTTAGAGCCTAGTGCATAGTTTCTGTAGAATGTTCGTGCAGGGGGCAGATGGGTGAGAGGGCTCCATGTCCCTCATGGTAGAATGAGAAAACCCACTTCTACATGCATTGCTTTGACCTTTACATGGGCAGCTTGGCACATGCATGTGCACAAGTAATAAATACATACAGTAAGTGCAAAAAAAAAGTGAAATTCATAGTATAAGTCAAGAAAATGTCAGATTATTGACTGGTTATCTTGTACTGATCCCCGAGCCACTCCAGAATTCCTTAGACTTCTGGCGAGTACACTGACTGCCCTCGTGGGTGTTTCTGTGTGAGGTGTCTGTCATCTGGAGAGGGGAAGGATAATTGCAGTCACTGGCAAATTACACTGTGTCTGTAATCCCAGGTTAGGAGCTGGCTAGTCTAGCAGTAGTACATAGAGAAGTACAGGAGTGATAAATTGATGTTTAAGAAGGAAAATAAAATTTCTAAATAAATGTTTATTACAGGATCAAGAGTTGGTCAAAATAGTTGGAATAAGATATGAGGTTGGACCACCAACGCTCTGTTGCCTCAAACTAGCATTTATAGATCCGGCAACTGGTAGACTTACAGATAAATCTTTCTCCATTAGGTATGTATTATATTTCTGTGGAATTACTTAAATGTAGATTTTACATTTTGCTGATTAGTAGGCCATTCCCCTTTAGCTGCATCATGCATGTAGACCCGTGGACAGGTCTGCCAGGGAGCAGTTAAGCAAGGGGTTTGCTGTGTGAGGGACTTCCACGATGCTCACCCAGGCAGATTAGAGCCTAAGCGGGGATTGGTTACACGGAGTAGTAGATGTACTGATTTAAGTTGAGGACACACTGCACTGTGCTGTTTGGAGACTGAAAAAGAAGACAGGGTCCTCATTAAACCTGCAACTCACCGTTTGGGTAGGAACCTGCCTATCTCTGCCTTCCTAGTGTTTGGATGATAGGCACGTGGCACAACTGGCTTGTGCATGGATACACGCCATCAGAACTCAGATCCTTACATTGCCCTGAAAGCACGTTTGCTAACTGAGCCGTCTCTAGTCCTTTGTTATCTTCTCTACATAAGTTAGACGGGCCTGGGAGGATGGCCCAGCTAGAAAGTCTGAGGTCCCCAGTGCTGGGCAGAAAGAGACAGGTGCTTGGTACTCACTGGTCAGTGAATCCAAGCTGCAGACCAGTGACAGCCTGTCAGGAGGACTGGTGGTGGCATTTGGGGATGATGACACTCCACCCTTATGTGCACATGTCCTAAGGAGCTTGAAATGACAGAGTGCTTGTGCCTTTTGAACACTGTTGCTTTCTACTGTGGTAATTTTCAATTTTCTTTTAGATATCATGATATGCCAGATGTTATCGATTTTCTTGTGTTGCGTCAATTTTATGATGAAGCAAGACAGAGAAACTGGCAGCCTTGTAAGTCTGTCCTTACTGAATTCTGTATAGTACTAAACCATTGAGCTGCTCTTTAGATAGAGCACTTTTAACTACGGTTTACACAATCTCTAGAAGCATAAGTGGTCTTTAAATATATTGGCTTAGTACTTGTGCTGATCGGTACCTATTTTGTGTAGACTTTTTAGCCTTGCAGTATTGCTTCTGCTTATGGTGTTTGGGAATCATTGTTCTGTTATGTATTAATAATATTGATATTTTAGAGACAGGGTCTGTCTTTGGAGCTCTGGTTGTCCTGGAGCTCAAAGAGCTCTACCTGCCTTTGTTTCTGCCTCTTGAGGGCTGTGATTAAGGTGTGCAGCACCACACTGGGTCGTGTGTAATTGTCCTTGACGTAATGCTTGTGTAAGTTGTTCTTTTATAGGAGTTAAAACAGTGGTTCTCAGCCTGTGGGCATAGCCTCTTTGGGGTCGATTGACTCTTTCACAGATACCGAATATCAGATACCACATCACTATTCTTAATAGTAATAAAGTTACAGTTAAAAAGTAATGAGAATAATTTTATGGTTGGGGATAACCACAATGTAAGTAACTGTATTAAAGGGTGACAATATTAGGAAGGTTGAGAAGCACTGATTTAAAACAATCTAATGCTTAAAAAATAATTACAGGAGCCAATACTCCTATAATTACTATTGGGATCCCCTCCTGACTATTGGGATTACAGATATGAGTGCCATTCCTGTGTTCAATAAATATTTTTCTTTAATTTTTAATTTAAAAATTAAGTTTTGGCCGGGCGATGGTGGCGCATGCCTTTAATCCCAGCACTCAGGAGGCAGAGGCAGGTGGATCTCTGTGAGTTCGAGACCAGCCTGGTCTACAGAGCTAGTTCCAGGACAGGCTCCAAAGCCACAGAGAAACCCTGTCTCAAAAAAAAAAAAAAAAAAAATTACAAGGCTGGATGTTGGTGGTGTGTGCCTATAATTTCAACACTCAGAGAGGCAGGTGGTTCTCTGTGAATTCAAAGCCAGCCTGGTCTACAGAGTGAGTTCCAGGACAACCAGGACTATACATAGTGAGACCCTATCTCAAAGAAAAAGAAAGAATAAAAGGAAAAAGAAAAATCCAAAATATTTTGGTTTTTTGAGACAGGGTTTCTCTGTGGCTTTGGAGCCTGTCCTGGAACTAGCTCTGTAGACCAGGCTGGTCTCGAACTCAAAGAGATCCACCTGCCTCTGCCTCCCGAGTCCTGGGATTGGTTGTAGCACACACCTTTAATCCCAGCACTTGGGAGGAAGAGACAGGCAGATCTCTGAGTTTGAGGCCAACCTGGTCTACAGAGCAAACAAGTTCTTTGATGTCAGGCCTACATAGCAGCCTTGTATCCAAAAAGAAAGAGAAGAAAATAATGTTGTGGTATGCCGCAGTACTTTGGTCAAGAGACACATCCTTAGGGGACGGATCCTTTAGGAAGTAGACTGGGAAGGTCGCTCAGCTCTAAGGACACTCGTTCCTCTGGAGAGGAGCAGAGTGCAATGCCAGGCACCCGCGTCAGACAGCTCATAACTGCCAGTAAGTCCGTCTCCAGGGGGTTTGATACCTGTCTTCCCACTGGGCACCTATATGCATGTTCTTTGAGTGTGGGTGCTGCCCACTTCCCACCCCAACCCCGTTTTTAAAGAAATCGTAAAAATGAAAAGAAACACAAGCATTTGGATCAGCAAGATGGCTGAGTGGTGAAGGTTCTCCCTCTGTATTCCAGCCTTCCAGCTAGAGTCCGGTCCTGGAGTCAGCATGGTCTGTGGAGAGAGTGACTCCTGGACATTGTCCTCCACCCCAACACACACACACACACACACACACACACACACACACACACACACACACACACACGCAGGAATGGAAAACTCCTTAAGCTACTTTATGGTCTGTTTTCCTTTGTAATCTAGTGGTTTTGTTCTGCAGTTCATGTGCATACAGGAAGTTGATTGATCTCATTTTTATACTGTGCCATTATCCTATTATTATTTGTTACTTTTTTGAAACACTCTCTCACCGTGGCCTTGGCTAGCCTGGAATATACTGTAGACCAAACTGGCCTTGAACTCACAGAGGGGTAAGATAGATGGATGGATGACTTTGATGTTTGAAAAATGCGGGGTTAGTTTATAGTATGAAGTGAAGTCAGGCTTCAGTGTTACTGTAGGAGCTTTAAAATACTTATAGTCTAGAACCACTATTGCAAGGGACAATTTTGATATTTAGTTACTGGGGTTGGAGGGGGAGTGCGGGGGCTCATGCTAGGCCAGAGACCCATTCTACCCGAGTACATATTGAAGAATCTACAGGGTTCTGTAGGAACTGTCTCAAAATCCCTTTACAAAGATCTACTTTCTTCCTGTTGAATTATTGTTAGACAGTAGAACTGATTAGTGGTTATGTAGTTCTTTTAAACAATAATACATTTTTAATGCTTGAGTATTTTCAGACCTGGTTTTTAACCTTTTCTTTTAAACTTTATTTCATGCATTTTAAGTGTGTATGTGTCAGTGAGAGCATGCCATGTGGCTCATGTGCAGGTCAGGACTTCGGGAAGGCTGTGATCTTCTGTCATAAGAGTCCCTAAAGATTGAACTCAGGCAGGCATAGTGGCCTGCGTCTTTATTCCTTAACTATTTCACTGGCTGCAGACCCCATTGCTCATGAGATTGGTAAGAATTTTCAGCGTATGTTCATGTTGTATGTAGAGGGAGACTGCACTTTCATTTCCTGCCCACCCAGACCTGAATAATCACACAGAAACTGTATTAATTACAACATTGTTTGGCCAATAGCTTAGGCGTATTTCTAGTTAGCACTTTATCTTATATTTTACTATAAGGCTCATAGTTTGTTACCTCATATCTTGCTTCTTGGGTGGCTATATGGCATCTCCTTGACTCCGCCTACTTTTTATCTCTGGATTTTCTGCCTGGCTTTACTCTGCTAAACCATTGGCCAAAACAGCTTTATTCATCAACCAGTGAAAGCAACATATTTACATAAGGACACCCCACACCAGTTGTATTTTATAGTGACAACTGCAATCGTAAGACGACTAATAGCTATTAAAATTTTCCTGCAGATTTTTTAGAATATTTCATAAATTTCTCAAGCGTATTTTAGTTGCACCCAGAGAGAGAATCTATCTATCTCTCTCTCTCTCTCTCTCTCTCTCTCTCTCTCTCATCATGTTGGTCGAGCACAGGCATGTTGGTCGAGCACAGGGACTTAAGGACTTTGAATTTCTTAAACTTTCCACTTGATCTCTGTTCTTCATGTATTATGTATGATATTTCATAGGTAGAAGGTGTCCATAATGGTAGCAGACGCACACCTCAGACTTGATCACTTCTCTTATAGGTGACAGATTTCGATCTATTATTGATGATGCTTGGTGGTTTGGAACTGTGCTGAGTCAAGAGCCGTATCAACCGCAGTATCCTGACAGTCATTTCCAGTGTTACGTTGTAAGGTTTGTATTTGTATACAGAGAGAAACTGTTTGCTGATTCAGATCACCGTGTGACTGACATGATTTAGGGTCTGTGTATTTTGCGCCATTGTGTCAGTGACCTCCAGTATGTCTCTGAGACCTACAACACACCTGTTGCTGCTGTCTAATATTCCCTAGACACAGGTCAGCATTGATACTGTATTAATATTCACAAAAACCTTCACCTCACCCACTAGCTGGCTATAGGATAAAAAAGTCTGGCGTTCAAGCTTTAACACTGACTGTGCTTCCCTTAATCTGAGGGCAGGTTGCTTAGGAGTTCTGATGTTTTAGTAAACCTTAAATTAGTTATTTTTCCGTGTGGATATTTTGCCTGCATGTACCATATACTTGACTGGTACCCTTCAGAGGCCAGAAAAGGGCTTCAGATCCTTCAGAATTGGATTTGCAGATAGTGGAGCTGGGAATCGAACATTTGTACTCTGTTAGAGCAGCCAGTGCCCCTAACCCCTGAGCTATCTCTTTAGCCCCTTCATAAACACTTTTTTTTCTTTTTTTGAGATAGGCTCTATCTGTGTCATCCTTCCTATTCTAGAACTTGCTATGTAGACCAGGCTGGCCCTCGAATTCAAGATCTGCCTGCCTTTGCCTTCCAATAACATGTACCACTATACCTGGCTATACTTTGTTTGTTTTGAAACAGCTCTGGCTGTATTGGAGTCCCTTTTGTAGACCAGGCTGGACTCGAACTAAGAGATCCACCTGCATCTGCCTCCCTAATGCAGATTTAAAAAGGTGTGTGCTGCTACCACCTGGCCTTTCTCAATTTTTTAATACTAATGTTGGAAACGTAATTCCTGCAGTTAGACTAATTTTCGGTATTTCTTTTGTGATGTCTTGCTATTCTGTACGGTTTGTTTTTGGGAAAGGTAACTAATGCTTCCTGTTTGTTAAACAGGTGGGACAATACTGAAATTGAAAAGCTTAGCCCATGGGACATGGAGCCAATTCCTGACAATGGTACATACTGGTCATAAGTTCTGAAATTATTTTTCTTTCAATGTTTCTCACTTATGCACATAATGGGACACGCTTTTGTCTACTCATAAATGTCCTGAAGTTACCACAGTCTCAGAGCTTTGCTAGTATCAAACTGTTTGATACCAGTTTGTTTGCTTTTGGTCTTGGAGATTGTATTTATTATAGGTGTCTTAGCAGTTCATCTGTCACATTGACCCACTTTATCGCCAGCACACGTGGCCCCTCTTTTCCCACCCACCCTGTTTTTGTTTTTTTTTTTTTAGTTGGGGGGGGTGTTTCCCCACAGGGGGTCTCTGTGTAGCCCTGGCTGTCCTGGAACTGGCTCTGTAGACCAGGCTGACCTTGAACTCAGAGATCCATTTCCTGAGTTCTCGGATTAAAGGTGAACACTACCACCACCTGGCTCAGTTTTTATTTATTTATTTTTAAGATTTACTTATTTATTACATATACAGTGTTCTGCCTCCATGTATTCCAGAAAAGGGCACTAGATCTCACTATTTATGGTTGCCAGCCACCATGTGATTGCTGGGAATTGAACTCAGGACCTTTGGAAGAGCAGCCAGTGCTGGTAAATGCTGAGCCATCTCTCCAGCCCCAGTGGTACCTGGAACTTTACATTTGGAAGGAATACACTGAGGCCCTGAAGATGGTCTCTATTTAGTCTTTATCCGGGTCATAGTGCTTACACCTCAATTCAAGCAGTTTTGTAATCTCTGTAAACAACTTAGAATGTTGAAGGGTTGAGTTCTTCTTTTGTCCATAGAAGTACTTTAGTTAATGATCTTTTCCAGTTGAGCTTGTGTATATAGTACGGATTGCATGTTAGAGGTTGATCCCCCCTGTACCTCTTCTTTAATTTTCTTTAAAATGGAATTCATCATAGTTGATCCACCAGAAGAATTGGGAGCAAGTATCTCTGTCACTTCAGATGAGCTAGAGAAATTGCTTTATAAACCACAAGATGGCGAATGGGGCCGGAAGTCAAGAGATGAGGAGTGTGAGCGCATCATCAGCGGTATAGACCAGCTCCTGAACCTCGGTGAGTCACTGGCTGAGCCTCACGTTTGTCCCTGGCTCTCTTCACACAATGTCATATGAAATGGAGTTCTCTCTTAGGAATTTTTTTTTTTTTTTAAAGCTAATTATCATCTATAGGTAATGAACTTATTGTTTAAAAGCCTAGAATTTTGTCTTTTACAGATATAGCAGCAGCCTTTGCAGGCCCGGTGGATCTATGTACATATCCAAAGTACTGCACAGTGGTGGCCTATCCAACTGATCTTTACACAATTCGAATGAGACTTGTTAATCGATTTTATAGGTTAGTAGAGCACCCCTTTCAAAATATCATAAAGAGCTCTTAGGACATAGTAACCAGCATGAATGAGAGGTACAGCTTGCAGATGGTTACTATGTGAGTTTTCAGTGCTGGCGAACATAATTTCCTGTTGTTGCTTGTTATGTCTTTGGGTGAATGACAGATGTTGGGTAGTCAGGCATCAGATGATATACCAAGCTTCATTCATGTGCGTGTGTTAGAAATCTGATCCTGGTTTTTTTCAGCCTGTCAAATTCTAAATGCATGAGCTACTAGAACTTAATTTTTTTAAGCTTCATTTTTATCTGTCTGTGTGTATATGCATGTATGTATGTCCTTGTGCATACAGATTTCCTTGGAGTCTAGAAGAGTTCCATCTCCTGGAGCTGTATTTAAAGGTAGTTGTTTCCAGATATTGAGTGCAAGAGCAGCCAGTGCTATTAACTGTTAAACCACTCTGTAGTTCAGTCACAGCTTCATTCATAACCATGAACTAAAGATGGTAAAGGCTTATGAAACAATATAATTCACATTTTTATGATAATGTAGATAGAAATTTAGATACATATTGCTTTGTGATACAAAGCCTACTTTGAAATAAAAGGAAAGGACTGGAGAGATGGTTCAGCGTTTAAGAGCACTGGTTGTGCTTTCAGAGGTCCTGAGTTCACTTCCCAGCAGCCACATGGTGGCTCACAACCACCTGTAATGAAATCTGATGCCCTTTCCTGGTCTGCAGGTGTACATGCAGACAGAGCACGGAAATGTAAATGGAGCCTGTGCTCTCGTTTCTGGCCACCCAGACCTGAATAATCACATAAAAACTATATTACTTGCAACACTGTTTGGTCATTGGCTCAGGCGTATTCCTAGCTAGCTCTTACATCTAAAATTAACCCATATCTATATTTTCATATCTATATTTTTTATTTTACCACAGGCTCGTGGTCACCCTTACATCTTGCTTTTTGGGCGGCTGTAAGGTGTCTCCTGACTCCGCCTCACTTCTCTCTGCATTTAGTTTAGTTTTCCCACCTGGCTCTATTCTGCCCTGCTGTGGGCCAAAGCAGCTTCTTTATTAACCAGTGGTAATAAAACATGGGAATCCCACATCACTAGAATAAAAGGAAAGTAATACAAGATCTGTAAGAGTGCTTATCTTGAGGTAGCCCCAATTGGACTGCATTGAATTTTGCCCCCTTTTCACGGAGTTAAATATTAACACTGCTACATTTAAAATTAGTACATTTCATGAGTTAGTAATCTACTTGTTTGTCTGAGCAAAGCTTATTTCTCAGAGATAGCAACTTTTTGTTGTCGATTTTTAAAATCATTGTTAATTTTAAAATCACTTCTTTGTAATTTTTTTTAAAGATTTGTTTATTTATTATGTATACAGTATTCTCAGTACTCTGCCTGCAGGCAGAAGAGGGCACCAGATCTCATTACAGATGGTTATGAGCCACCATGTGGTTGCTGGGAATTGAACTCAGGACCTTTGGAAGAGCAGGCGGTGCTCTTAACCACTGAGCCATCTCTCCAGCCCATTGTTTTTACAGTAATTGATACTATTTAAATTTTTATGATCCTTTGATGGAAATACTGTTGAACATAATTATTATTCCACATTTATAGTGGAATTATAACTAGTCATATGTGTTTAAGCTAGAAACCAATTTGTAATGAAACTGACTCAGAGTTGGTGTTGAACACATTTTCCTCAGTCTGCATGTGTGTGGGGAGGGACTGTGGTGGGTGCTGTTGGCATGTGGAGAATGTCCAGGATATTCCTCTGGCACTCTTTGCTGTGCTCCCTTGATGCTGAGTCTCTGAGAGACCTGGATAAGCTGACTGCCCAGTGAGCTCAAAGTGTTACAAAATTGCCCAGAATGCAGTACAACAAAGGTTTATTTATTTTGGATAAACTCACAGTAAGGGTAGCGATCTGCAGTCCTCTGCGAGCACTGGGAAGAAGAAGGGACTGTGCACATTTTTGCATCTACACTTACGGTACATGAGACCACGCCCAAAGTGGGCTGGTATCTTAAAGATTATTGGCTGAAGGAGTTCCCACAGCACTCTTGGGAGCTGTATTTACCTCCTCCAATGCAGGAGTTAAAGGCACCCTACCGGTGCTCACTTCCTTTTCACGTGGTTGCTGCAGAACCTACTCCACAAGCAAGCTATTGTACCTATGGAGCCACTTCCCAGCCCTGTTTGTTAAGTTTTGACAGCTTCAAAAGGTACTAATAGGCATGGTGGAAAAGAAAGGATGGGGGTGTGTGTGTGTGTGTGTGTGTGTGTGTGTGTGTGTGTGTGTGTGTGTGTGATAAAGTGATTGAGGTGGTTTATTTAAATTAGATCTTGTAATTTTTGTCTATTGTAACTATAATGACTGAGTTGAAAGCGTGAGGTTATTTAGTGTGGCTTTTCACTAGTGCTGTCTGAAGATATGTCTATTTACTACACTAACTTTGCTAGGTTTTGGTTATTTTCCTTTTAAGTAATGCTACTTTTCTTTTTGAGGCGGTTATCTGCATTGATTTGGGAAGTCCGATATATAGAGCATAATGCAAGGACATTTAATGAACCGGAAAGTGTAATTGCAAGGTCAGCTAAAAAAATAACCGACCAGCTTCTGAAATTTATTAAGTAAGTGATCTCATGTGTGGTGGGAAAGTGATTTTTTCGATATACTGTGTTTTTATAATGTCCCATGTTTATTGTCTGAATTCTTCCCATCTGAGGTTTTACTTGAGGGAACATTTCCTTGCATACTTTCAATAAAGGAATGTGAACAATTCAGTTTTAGTTTTTAATACTTCATTAAGTATATGGGTATTTTGCCAGATTATATGTATGTACACTTGTGTGCCTGGTGCCCTAGGAAGCCAGAAAAGGGTGTGGGATCTCCATGCAACTAGAGTTCCAGAGGGCAGTTACCTCCATGTTGGTGCTGGGAATGTAACCCAGGTCCTGGGGAAGCACAAGCCAGTGTTTATTACCACTGAGCCATCTCGCCAGCCCCAACCTTTATATATTTAAAAATCTAAAGTAATTAAAATAATTTCATCAATGTTTTATCGGCGTGTGTGTGTGTGTGTGTGTGTGTGTGTGTGTGTGTGTGTGTGTACACGTGTATGCCTGGTGTCTGATGCAGAAAGACGACATCGAATCCCTTGAATTGTGAGCCCATTATGTGGCTGCTGGAAATTGAACCCAGTTCTTCTGCAAGAGTAGTCTGTGCTTTAAACTGAGGTTCATCTCTTCAGCAAATGTGAAGTGTTTTATACTACTGTGTGGCTAATATCCAGTTACTTGTGAACATAGCTGTGGTATAAAGTGTTAGGTAATTAACCCTGTCCAGTTGTGTCAGTTTCCAATGTTTTAGTAGTTTGTATGCCAAATGCCCTTGTGTTTCAGAGTCAAATCTAGACTCGTTGGTGTATTTCAGTGTTGGTTTGTTTTGTTGTTTTAATCGTCTTCTAAGTTTTCTTGACTCTTTATTTTTCTGAAATGTTGGTCACTTAATTTTGTAGACTGTAGGTTTTCCAGGCATCTTTTAATGACTAGGTTAAAGTTGAATTCATTTTGATTGTACTCTGTGAAAGTAGACTTGTATAAATAGTCTGTACATTTACATATTTTGCAAATTTATTTGAAATTCTGTGAATACTGAAGTGGGAATTGAGACCTGAGTTCTTTTAGAGATGTCATATTTTTGTGTGTGGACAGATAACCCAACTTCAGTCTTCTCATGAGAGAATAAATTTCCTTCCCATGTGTCTTGTCTTTACAAATTCTTTGAAAGACTCCTTAAGTCTAAGGCTATACCATCCCTGAACATGTCCGGTCTTGTGTGAAAACACAAGGAAGCTGCATGAGCAGACAGCAATGCCACAGTTAGCAGTCTAAAGTGTGGATGCTGGCCTCCTTCAGCATTGTTTTCTCTGCCTCCAGAAGCAGCGTGCCCGTGTTGTCATTTCTTTTGGGCTTCCTTTCAGCATTCTTTCCTTTGTTTATTCACTGACGTTTAGATGGTTGGTTTAGTTTGTTTCCTTTCTCTTCTGTCTTAAATCTCCTTTTCTCATGGTATTTGCTATATCAGTTTTACTGTGCTAATACCTAGGAGAAATCATGCTGTGTTCATCCTGAAAAGGCCACTTAGAGTATCATTATTTCTGTGTTACCAACTTGATTTTGAACGCTTAAATTATCATTATTCTAAATTAGAATATTGAAGTCCATCTTTTCCATAGAGGACTGGTTACAGTCGTGTCATGTTTAAAGTTGAGTGTGTCTAGCCTGGGGAGCTGTCTGCATTTTCACATGCAGTGAGTGCTTGTGAGGAGGACTATCCATGTGACTAACTGTGAAAATTTTGACTTTTAGAAATCAAGATTGTACAAATATATCAGAACTGTCTAACACATCGGAAAATGATGACCAGAATGCCGATGAATTGGTATGACGTTTTCACTTTATTTTTTTTTAAATATTTATTTATTATGTATACAATATTCTATCTGTGTGTATGCCTACAAGCCAGAAGAGGGCACCAGATCTCATTATAGATGGTTGTGAGCCACCATGTGGTTGCTGGGAATTGAACTCAGGACGTTTGGAAGAGCAGGCAATACTCTTAACCGCTGAGCCATCTCTCCAGCCCCACGTTTTCACTTTATAATGCAATGATTTCAAAGTGAGACTAGAAAATGTAGGTCATCTAGTACCAGCTTTTGTGGTATGTTCCAGTTAGCTATGGCAGTAGGGTGCTTGATGAGAATGTTCATGGTTAAGTGATGTCTCTGGTACACTTTTGCTCAGATGATGATTTCTGGTGAGAACTCCATAGTAAGGTGCTCTGGTTTATCCTAGGACGATAGTGATCTCCCTAAAACATCTTCTGGAAGGAGAAGGGTAAGTCCTCTGCATGGCAAACTGGTTTGTGTGTTCTGTGTTTAAAACCAAATATCATCTGGATTACAGCTTCTGTCTTAAAGTTATATGGTGATACTCCATATTTTATGAGATGACTTAGTTTGGTTTATAAAGAAAGGGGAAAATCATTAAATCCAGGAATGTCTAGTTGGGCGTTGCTGCTGGAACTAAATTCTCAGATGGAGTAAGATGTGGACTCCCACAAGAAAGGAGGTAGGGCATCTGTGTCTGTGGGCTTTGCAGGACACTGGCCTGACTTGTGTGTCTGTTCATTTTCTTGGGAATCGCTGTAAGGTAGAACAGCAGTTGTAGCTGTAGTGGGTGAGTACAGCTTGGAGGATAAGGTATCTCTGATGGTTGCATTTTAATGTGGATTGAATGCTTGACTAAGAAAGAGTATTCTTCATGTGATTGTGAAGTCCAGGTACAGATAGTGTTGTTTTCTTGGAATAGAGAGGAAAAAAATGATAAGCTCTTTTAAGGGGAAAAGTAGATTAGCTAGGATTTGGAAAGGAGATCTGTTAAAAAAAAAAAAATCAAGTATCTGGGTGTGGTGGCACACACCTTTTAATCTCAGTACTCAGGTGGCAGAGGCAGGTAGATCTGAGTTTGAGGACAACTTGGTTTACATAGTGTGTTCCAGGACAGCCAGGACTACAGTTAGTAAGGTCCTATTTTTTTTTTTTTAAATCAACTAGCTAAAGAAATTGAATACTCATTTTTTTTGTGTAATGATTGTCCTAATTAACATTGAAGAGCTAGACATGCAGTTGTCTTGTTTATTTTCATGTTGCTTCATTTCCAACTGGAGTGCCAAGTGTTTTCCTATGTCCATTTCTTTGCTGTATCTGCTGTTGCAAATGACATACTTTATTCCACAAGCCAGATGTTGCTATGTGCATGGAGAAGTTTGATGTGATTCTTATTAAAATTATGGTCTTTCTTTCTCTCTGTCTCTTTCACACACACACACACACACACACACACACACACACACACACACACACACACACACACACACAC
>NC_022010.1:68119981-68128178 GCF_000317375.1 Microtus ochrogaster
CCAAGTGCTGGGATTAAAGGCGTGCACCACCACCGCCCGGCTTGGAACTAGCTCTTGTAGACCAGGCTGGCCTCAAACTCGTGGAGATCCTCCTGCATCTGCCTCCTGAGTGCTGGGATTAAAGGGGTATGCAAACACCGCCTGGATCTCATTAATATTTTCTTAAAGTATGTTTGTTTCTCTTAATTTTTTCCTTTTAGAAAAGTATGTTTAGAACATTATGAAAGATGATTGGATGTTTGTAGCACTCAGCTTTGTCCAGCTAGATAACAAGTTGGAAACAGCCACAACTTCTAATACAATACAGAAAGTAGAAGAGCCCACTTAATTTTTTTAAGCTAGTATCTTACACCATACTGTGAAAGTGCTCTCTCCACATTTTTTCACCCAGGCTAAAATAACCTGCAGATATGTTTTCAGGTCCACAACTGGAGAAAGAGGAGCAGCAGAGCCACCAGCTGTGTTGAGAGTGACTGGAGGAGGCAGTGCAAAGCCTTGCTTATCTTGATCTTCCAGTGCGAGGACTCTGAGCCTTTCAGACAGCCTGTGGACCTGGTCGAATACCCAGTAAGTTTCCTTGTTGTTGAGAAGAGAGTGGGGCCGCAGATTTATATTAAACTCAGGAGTAAAAGGACGGGCTTTATTCATGTTGGTATGTTCTCTTTCTACACTAGGTTAGTTCTGTACATGGTAACTCGCTTAAGAACTTAGACATAGCTTCACAGAATACTGAAATGGGGGGTCTGTATGTGGGCTTTGCTGTCTGTAGGCACAACATTAATTTACTGGAGCTAGAGAGGTGGCTCATAGGTTAGAGGTCTTGGCTGCTCTTACAGAAGTTTCTGACACTCACATAGCAGCTCACAGCCATCTCTAACTCCAGTCCCGTGGGATCCAGTGCCCTCCACAGGCAGCAGACATGCACATGGTGCATATTCCTACATATGGGCATACTCACTCATTTGACACAGTAAAGACTGAGATAATGAACAGGACAGGTGGACATTGATCAGAACCACAAATCCAAAACACCACCTGCTACTGCAAGCTTGGGATCACTGAGGATTGTAAAGCAGAAAATTAAAATACCCTTGTTTCATGGCCAGTCATTTAATGATATGTGTGGTGCTGGAGAGATGTCTCAGCAGTACGAGTGCTTTGCAGAGGATTAGAGTTTAGTTTCCCATACCATGTCAGGCAATTCATAAATAACCTGTCCTTCCAAAGGGGTCTGAACCGTGCCTGTGGCCTCTCTGAGCACTGCACTCACATCCTAACATAAAGTAAAATAAAGTAATCCGGGCAGTGGTGTGGCACACCCTTAATCTCAGCACTCAGGAGGCAAAGGCAGATGGATTTCTGTGAGCTCAGGGCCAGCCTGGTCTACAGAGAGAGTTCTTGGACAGCCAGGAAACAGAAACCGTGCTTTGAAAAACCAGCCAAATAGAGATAAAGTAAAATCTTTAATATTTGATAGTTTCTACTGTACTGTTGACTGAGTTTTCTATCCTGCCCTGTTACCACAATCGTTAAGTCCCAAAGAAACCACACAGAGGTCTACATTAGTTATAAACTGATTGGTCCATTAGCTCAGGCTTCTTATTAACTTTTATAACTTATAGTAGCCCATTACATGTGGCTCAGTACCTTTTTCGGCTAGGCAGTCACATCTTCCTTGCTCTGTGGATGGGTCAGGAATGTGGAAAGAGCTTCCTTCCCTCTTCCCAGAATTCTCATTGTTCCACCTCTACTTCCTGTCTGGTTGTCCCGCCTATACTTCCTACCTGGCTACTGGCCAATCAACATTTATTTAAAATATAATTGACAGGATACAGACCATTGTCCCACACCACCGTACCTTTCTTTTTATCTTATGAATATACCTTAAAGTACTAATCCTGAGATATTTCACTTTTCCCCTTTCTATCATTTTGAATATTTTAGTGTAGATGTTTCCTTTTAAAAAGTTTTGTGTGTATGGGTATTTTATGTGTTCTATTTGCATGTATATTAGTGTGCCTTGTTTGTACTGCCCAGGGAAGCCAGAGAGGTGTCGAATCCTCTAGGACTGGAGTTACAGGTGGTTGTGTGTCACCTTATGGGTGCTCGGAGCTCAGGTCCTCTGAAAGAGTAGCCAATGCTCTTAATTACTGAGCCATCTCCTACCCCTTAAGTACTTACATTTTGAGGGCATGAAGTTCATCTGTGAATTGTCATTTTTAAAACAGGATTACCGAGATATTATAGACACTCCAATGGATTTTGGAACGGTAAGGGAAACTCTAGAAGCTGGGAATTATGATAGCCCTCTGGAATTCTGCAAAGATATCCGATTGATATTTAGCAATGCAAAGGCCTATACACCCAACAAAAGATCAAAGGTAATTTTTTTTCTTGCTTTATTTTAACAAAGTGTTCATGACGTGTATTTTTCTACTTGTAGTAGTAGTTAGAATATGTACAATAACTGGGTAAACACAATAACTGGGTAAACACAAGACCGCCATGTTGGACAAGTTGTTGCCAAAGCTTTCATAAAAACAGTTTTTAATCTTAAAGGTACTCTCGTGAGTATGAAGTTACATGTGAATATAGATAGAGATTGCTGGTTAGGATAGTGGTGGAGTTTATTAGTTTATGAATTAGACACGGTAAGAGATAACTTGTATCTATCAGTTAGTAGTACGTTTATAGTGATATAATAGAAGCTACATGAATATAATTTTAATTGCTGTGAGCCAGATAATGTATACAGTTTGGATACTGTGGCCATAAAGATAATTCATTTCCCAAATCGGTTGTCGCAGAATGGCATGAAGCTATATCCTGCTATTCAGAAGGGTGTGGATTTCAGATTTAAGTGTAGCTTATTTGTGGAAGTGTCTCTTAGTATAATTGGATCATGGCTAAGTAAGACCCAGGAGCTGCTCACTTTAAAAACAAACAGAAAACAAAAACCATTTTTGAGACAGCGCTTGAGGAGTGGCTCGCCAGGAGTGGGTGCTGTTGGCTGTCAACTCCAGCAGCCTGAATTTGATTTTCAGAGCCCACATTATGGAAGGAGTGAATTAACTCCTACAGGTTGTCTTCTGATTTTTTTTCTGTCCAGACATAAATGTAAAAAATGTAAAATAGGATAAGAAAAATTTCGAGACAAGAGTCTTTGACTGGCTTGTAACTTGCCAAGTAATAGTCTTGACCTGCTAGCTAACTAGCCTCAAGGATTCATGCCTATCTCCCTGGGATCACAAGACTGTTCTTCTGTATCTGCTCCCTCCCTCCCTCCTTTTAAATGTGGATTATGGGGCTTGAACTCAGGTCCTTATGCTTTCAAAGGACATACTTTATTGGCTGAGCCATTTCTCAGCCTGATAGTAAACTTTTGAGCATTAGACCTGGGCACTCATTTCTGTATTTAATGTGGGTGTGTGCAGGCTTCCTCCATAATTCACGTAGCTTAGACCAGTTTGATGTTATTTTAATGATTTGATAATTATTGAATTTGTTGGGCTTGGGATTTAACCCAGTTGTAGAGTGCTTACCCTACACACAGTGTGTGTTAGAACCTGGTTCTGTCTCCATGCTGCATAAGCCGGGTAGTGACACACACGAGAGTGATGGAGGAGGACCAGGAATATGCCTACATTGTAAGTGACTGGATGTCTTTTGTGTGGGATGAAAGACGTTCTGTATCATATAGATTTAGGTGGTATTCCAGTCAAATTTCAAAATGATTGCTGTAAAAATGCTTTTGTTTCTTTGATCCAAACACACACCAAATAGCAGTATTAGAAGTAACTTTGAAATTTGTTAAGGAGAAATGTGCACTTTGTAACTGGTTGGGCCCGATGTTAAAGTCCTGAGGCTATCCACTGAGCTGTCTCTTCACCACTAGTCTGAAGTCAGCTTTCAGTGGATGTGGATGTCTTCGTATCCCGCAGATGCTGGTGATGTGTGGTAGGTGGGAAGGAAAGAAGATGTTCCTCCACCTACAGTGACCTGGGACAGAGTTACTTTGTAATTTTGGTTTTGTTTTTGTGTCTGTATAGATTTATAGTATGACCTTGAGATTGTCTGCTTTGTTTGAAGAAAAAATGAAGAAAATCTCCTTTGATTTTAAAATTGGTCAAAAATTTAAGGAGAAACTTCGGCGAAGCCAAAGATTTAAGCAACGGCGAGGTTGTAATGGTGCCATTCGGGCTGACAGAAGTATAAGGTGAGTGGGATGGCATTGCACGTGATTGGTTTTTAATTTAAGATGTTTTACTGTGCTAAAAGTCATCTCTTTGAGTACTGATCTACACGCTCATCTAGTATTTAGGCTTCTTTAACTTTACATCAAGAAACCTTTTAATACTTGGCTCTCATAGTTCAGTGTCCAGTTATAAGAGTGTAGGTTTGCGTTATCCTGGTGTCGTCTTTTCCCTCTCTCCAGCCTGAAGATTTCTTTAGAATGCTTTGTAAAGCAGGCAGGTGAACCTGCAGTGGTCTCTATCTTTGCATTCATGCTGGTGTTTTAATTCTACCTTCATTTTGAAGGTAAATTTTAAAAATACGTTTTGGGGAAGGAAAACAGTTTGAGGCAGCCTGGTCTACAGAGTGAGTGCCAGGACTGGCTCCAAAGCTACATGAAGAAACCCTGTCTTGAAAAACAAGAAAAACCAACAAGAATTGGTTTGGAAATTTTATTTATTTTTATTTTATGTATATGGCTATTTGTCTGCATGTAAGTGTGTATATCACATGTGTGTCCTGAGACGGGGGTTACGGAGGCTTGTGAGCTACCATGTGTTGGTGCTGAGAATTGAATCTGGGTCCTCTGGAAGAGAGAGTGGCTGCTGATCCCTCTCTCTAGCCCAGAAAAATAATTTGGATGCATAGTGAATTCTTGTCAGTTCGCCTACCGTATTAGCTGCTGGTATCCTGCTGAGCTTCTTCCCTTGTTGCATACATTATTTTCCTTTTGCTGCTTCCAAGGTTTCTTCCTTTCTTTAACCCACCACAGGAGTAGCTTTGTATTACTTGGGTGTTTATCCAATTCTGTGGGTATGAAGTGTAATTTGTCAAATTTGAAAAGTTTTTATTCACTGTTTCTATAAATATTTTTCCCTGCTTTTTTCCCCTCTTTCTTTGGACTACCAAAATTTCTATGTGACTAATACCCAGATTTGTAACTTAACAGAATGCATACTTAGGTGTAAATAGTCTGTTTAATTGGATCATCTGATCATTATTCAAAGTTGAATAAACCTGTAAAATTTAGAGTAAAGAAATACTTATTAATCCATCCTTAATAACCATTAATAGTGAATGTTTTATTTATGTGAATATTTGCAGGCTGAAAAGCAATATATTTTTATTTGGGTATTCTCTGGTGATTTATGTTTTATTAATAATTGTTTCTCTTGTCCATACTTTTTACCAGAAATATCAAACAGAAGCAGATGAAATCTCAGACAAAAGTAATTCCACAGTTGATGTGTCCTTCCTCCCAGTCTACCTCAAGTAGGGCACCTGTGTCCTCAGCCCGCAAGACAAGCACTGGTGCCTCTTCAGGCTTCACCTCCGGGGACTCTTCAGACTCAGCGGGGCCACCAGGGAGAACGAGAAGACATAGATCTGAAATGTTAAGGAATGGCTCTGAGCTGTCGGGTGAGGAGTGCTGCTTATTACTGTGGATTAGAAACAGCACAGTGTACAGTACAGCCATGACACCAATATGAAATTGTCTTAGTTACTGTCCTAGTTAGACCCCGTGACCATGGCAACTCTTCTAAAGGAAAACATTTAATTGTGGTGGCAGCTTACCATCAGAGGTTTAGTCCATTGTCATGACAGTGAAGCAAGGCAGTGTGAGACAGACATGGTGCAGAGCTGAGAGTTCTTGTATTTGACTAACAGGCAATGGGAAGTGACTTGAACATACATCAGACCCCAAAGCCTGCAGGACATACGTCCTCCAGCAAGGCCACACCCACACCTATACCAACAAGGCCACAGCTCCTAATAGTTCCATTCCCTATGGGAGCCATCTTCCTTCAGACCACCAGAATATAGACACGGTTACAGAATGAAGTCTCCAAGTATGTAAGAACAGGAAACTGGGATACCCTATCTGTCTTGAGATTTCTTTTGCTGTGGTAATGCAGCCAGTTTGATGGAGGTGTTTTCTCAGGTGAGGTTCCTTCTTCCCAAATGATTCTAGTGTGTGTTTAGCCAGCACAGCTGACTCCGTGTCAACTTGACACACAAACACATCACCCTTCAACTAGATCTTTTTTTCTCATTTGTCCCTAAGATGGCAGGTTAAATTAATGTCACAGTATAAAACAACTCAACTTTTTGAAAGTCCCAACAGTTTTTTAAAATTCTGAAGTTCAGTCTTTTTTAAAAACATCCAAAGTCTCATTCAAAGTTCAAAGTCCTTCTAGAATTCCAAACTCTCTTAACTGTGGAGTCCTTTAAAATCAAAAATAAGTTACATACCTTCATATTCAGACCAAAGCAAACCCAATGTTTTGAAATTGCCAATGTCAAAGTTTAGTGCTGTATGCCTGGGAGGCACTCATTGTCTGCAGCATGCACAGCTCACCTTCCTAGGTCAGATCAGCTCTGTTTCACAGCTTCTGCTGCTTTTGGTGATCTTCCCCTGGCATCTTTAAAATGCTGCTATCTATACTGCAGCCGTAGCCTCCCCGAGCACTCTTTAGGGACTCTGTCACTGCCACATGGTACCAAGCCTCAACTTCTCTCCGTGGCTTTTTCAATCCCGGGGCTTAGCTGCGATTGAGGTGCACCTTTACCTCTGGCCTCTCATAGTGCCAAGCTTCAGCTGCTCTCAGTGACTCTTCATAGCTTCAAAACAGGCATGTTAGCCTGTTTTATTGTAGCTTCTAGGACCATGAGCCCAGGGGTTGTACCACCCACAGCCATCTGGCCTCCCACATCAATCATCAATTAAGAAAATTGCATAAAGTCTTGCACACAGGTCAATCTGGTGGGAGCAGTTTTTCAGTTGAAAGCTGCTCTTCCCGAATGATAATTATGTCAGGTTGTCACAAAACAAGCTTGCACACTGCCTCGTGCTCATGTGTGACTGTGAGGTTCATGTGTTAGAACTGTCTTGTCAGGAGCTGCTAGAGATCTGAAACTCCTCTTTTTGAGGTCAAAGGGTCCAGAATGATTGTATCTTCTAGCATAGAAATGTCTTGATGTCACAGAAGGCATAATAATTAGTGGGGCTAATTAAGTTTGAAATGGAAATTTGCTCTTTTTATTTCTGTTTTTCGAGACAGGGTTTCTCTGTAACTTTGGAAAGTTTGGTTTTAAATTGTTTTCTAAATCTTGCCCAGTGTGTGGTGGTCAGTCTTTGAAAATACAGGCATAACTTAATATGGAACACTGAAGTGGACTTGTTTTTAAGTACCCCTTTTAAGTCACTTTCTTCATTATTTGCAAACATTCAAAGCATTTTTAGAATCTTTAATTTTTTTGTTTTAAATTTCAGCTTATTTTCTCTATTTATCATGTGCCTGGTACCCACTAAGGCCAGAAGAGGGCATCGAATTCCTGGAACTAGAGCTAGAGGCACTTGTGAGCAACTGTCATATGGGTGTTGTTGCTGAGCTTGTGTCCTCTGCAGGAGCAGCAAGTGCTCTTATCTGTTGAGCCATCTGTGCGACCCAAGAGTCTGGGTTTAGTATAAGTTACATTGTGAAATATTTGAGTTATGAGACAAATGCTTGTTGTAGAGACCTTATTATTTTTGTTTTGTTTTAGAAAGTGAAATGGAAGATTTCATAGCTACCTCTTCATCTTCGCCTAGTTCTGAGGAAAGCAAAGAGAGCCCCAGAGCTGCAGAGAGCTCCCTGCGCAGTGGCTTCTTGAGAAGCAGCAATCTCAGGGTGACGAGAACACGAGCCGCTCAGAGAAAAGCTGGTCAGTGACTAATCAGTGTTGATTGGTGTAATTGAACTCATCTAGATGTGATGAAATGTCTCAATTCTTTTAATTTGGAAAGGAAAGTAAGTCATCAACATGTTTCAGTCAATCCTTGTAGAAACATTTGAAAACTTAGTGTGTCTGGTGTTACCTTAGGAAAGCGCCAGTGTGGCCTATGTGTCTGTGTAGTATGACTGTCCAGAATAAGGAAACAGTTCCCTAACCCCGTCACTATGTGTCTGTGTAGTATGACTGT
>NC_022010.1:68128328-68135555 GCF_000317375.1 Microtus ochrogaster
CCCGTCACTATGTGTCTGTGTAGTATGACTGTCCAGAATAAGGAAACAGTTCCCTAACCCCGTCACTTTATTTTCAGGTTCTGTTTCTTTAGAAAATGGATGTGGCAGAAAAGCCACTCGGAAGAGAGCCTACCTAAGTGATTCTGACAACAACTCCGCGGAGACAGATGAAGATCTGAAGGGCAAGGCTGGAAACACCCGGAAAGTCCTCCGGAAGTGTGCTGCTGTTGCTGCCAACAAGATAAAGTTAATGAGTGATGCAGAAGAAGACTCGAGCTCTGAGAGCCTCTGCTCTGGCCGTAAGCTGCCACATCGCAACGCCTCGGCTGCAGCTAGGAGAAAGTTACTACACAATTGTGACGACCTTAAGTCAGAGACGGAAGAAAAAGACCAGAGCCGAGGAGTGCGGCTGCTGTCTGGTCCTCACTCCACCCAGGACAGTGTCAGTGACTCGGACAGTGACTTGGGAGTGGCCCGGAAGAACTGGCACGCGAATGGCTGCACATCCCACACTCCAGCAACAGGCAAGACAAAGTTCCTTCCAATAGAGTCTTCTGAGGAAGACTCCAGATGTCATGAATCAGATGATGGGCTCAGCAGCACTGCTACCCCTTCAACATCTGGGCAGAAACTTGGGACAGAGAACATCTCTGAGGAAGTTGACTCTGAACCAGGAAGCAGTAAATTATGCAAGAATGCACATTTGTTTAAGAAGGCGACTGTCTTGAGCGATTCAGAAGACTGGGAAGAACAAGGACAGGAGAGCAAGAGACTTAGCACAGCGGAAGGAGACCCAGTCCCTGAGGCCTTGAAGAGTGAAGCTGTTTCTGTGCCGCAGGGTCTCTCGGGTCCTGGGTCTGAGACTGAAGTGGATTCTGATGTTGGCACAGCGAAAGATAAATTGCACAGCGATATGAATGGTAATTCTAGACACTCGCCCTTTCACTAATTTACCCCTTCCTCCTCTTTCTATTGGGTAAAAGACTGTTTGCCCTCTTCTAGATTTCTTTTTATTAGCTGTTTTTTCTGATTGTATGCTGGTTCTTTGTTCACCTTTCTGTTGTCACGCTATGCACAATCACTGTTAGTCACTGAACGTTTAGTCTTGGCTTTAACTATTCTGTTAAAGATTTTACTTTGAATATTGGCATTGTATTAGAGACAGGAACGTGTTAGTGACTGCTTGAGAAAAAGAAATGATGGTATTTGTTCAGTGTTAGTAATGATGGCAGCTGGTGGAACGGTCTTGTTGAACCTCTTTACGTTGTCCTCAGTTGGGCTCTGCTGCACTCAGGCAGTGTCAGGAGTTGGGACCATCTAATGTAACCTGACTGTTAGTAAGAATTCAGCACTTAAATTATCTTATGTTAAGCGTTTGATTACTTTAGAAATAATTACTCATATCAAAGATTAAAAAAATACTTTTTCATTTTTAGATTCTCTGTCTCAAGAGAATGGACAAAGCAGAAAATTTTCCCAGAAAAGGGTCTGTTCCAGTGACTCTGAAAGCAATCTCCAGGTTATGAAGAAGTCACCCAGGATTACTCGAAGTGCTAGTGTGGCTGCTGATAAAACCAAGCTCACAAGTGATGCAGAAAATGTCACCGTAGAAAGGGTGTGTACTCGAGGCAGAAGGAGAAGGAAAAAGCCCATCCGATTGGCCTGTACCCCAGCAAAGAAGATAAGGAGTGGTGGTGAGACACACGCACACTGTGAAGTGCCAGAGGCACAACGTGCCTGCGATAGCAACCTCCCCGAGTCTGAATCCCAAGGTAGTACAAAAAATGCCAGTGAGTCTGTAAATGCAGACTTGGATTCTGAAGGGGCTTCCAGTGTTGAGCATACAGAAAGCATACAGAAGAGGCATACGGACACTGTGGACATCAGAATGGCGCCTAAAACTCGGAGCTCCTCTGCTGGACCTTCTCAGGAAGACCCCCAAAGCCACACACCAGATAGTGAGATTAGCTTGTCTTCTGAGTCAGTTTTGGCCCAAAAAGCTATCACAGAGAATAACTTTGAAGAAGACCTGAATTATGGGTTACGGAGGTGGAATGGCAGAAGGCTCAGGACATATGGAAAAGCCCCTTTCGATAGGACAGCACAAGTGACTCACAGTCTGCAGGCGTCGGCAGAGGTTCGAGGGAAGAGGAGACTGCGTCCTGAGCTAGACAGTGTGGACACGCCTGGACAGACGGAGACTTCAGCGTGTGTACCTGACACCAGCCCTAAGTCATCAGATTTGGGGTCAGTGACTGAATCTGATGCCGAGTGTACTGATAACACAAAAGCCCCAAGGAAGGAGAAAAGGAAAAGAAAAGCAAAGGTGGTTAGAAAAGGTCAAACCCCTCCCTCTAACCCGTCTACGACTACACGGCATCAGAGACAGAGTAAATGTCCCCGGTTGAGCGTGGATGACAACGACTGGGAGGATCTGGACTATGCAAAAGCTAAAAGAGTTGTTCGGCGCTCAAAAATAAAAACGAGAAATCAGGGTAGGAGAACGGTGAGATACCATGATGGGGAAGATGACAGAAGCATAGAAAACGCATTGGAGCTCAGTGACTGCACCTTGTGACCTTGAGAGCCAGCGTGCTCACAGCGACTGGAATGTATTGTGAAAGCTGACTTACAATTCAGGGAATATATTTATATTTTTCTATGAGAAGTTTGTGAATGTGACTAAATCATGACTGTTATTTTTATTTGCACTTGCTGGTTTTTGAAGCAGCATTCAGCACAGGTGCCAAAATATGCTTCATTTTGGGGGCAGATCTACTTTGACAGTATTGAATACAGACAGCAAGAGTTCGAAACACGTTAAACACTAGACGACTTGGTTACCCAAACCAGTGAGCATTACTTTGTAACAGCAGTGTCACGCAGTTATTTTCTGAATTTGTCCAGAAGTGGTAGTTTCTAAACCCCTGCCATGTAGTTAAAGTAGGAGAAAAATCCTCGTGACCTATGTTTACAGAATCTTGATAAATATTATGTGCATACTGACATTATAATCATGGCGAGTGTAACCATGATTAGTAGGCAAGGCACCTACCACTTTTTTTTTTTTTTAACTATTTTTTTTAATCATTTTCCCTGGAGACTTGAGTAGGATACATTTACCCACATCTGGTCATCTTTATTAACATGGCTTCCACTTTTTCCCAAATGCTTGTTGGGTCTTACTCTTATCTTTTTAAGGAAAACCTGATGACTTTAATGTTTATAAACTTGAATTTATAAAGTGCTGGTAAATGATTTTACATGTTTGGAGTGCATAATTTAAAGGTCTAGGTTGAGAGAATAGTTAGAATATTTTCTTTTAGATAGTTTACTGACAAATTGTTCCTTGTTTTTTTTTTTGTTTTTGTTTTTTTTGTTTTGTTTTTTTTTGTTGTTGTTGTTGTTTTTTTTTTGTTCAAGATTTACTTTCCATTAGGATTTACCAAATTCTTGCTCTTCCATAATCTTACTCTGAAGTAGAGAAGTTTGTGTGCCTTAGATTTAGGGAAAGTGTTCTTTCATAAGAGGGCAGGGCTAATGGTATTTCAGTTCTGTGTAGATTTTCCTCTGTCAGAACTGTAGAGTTCAGAGTACAGTTGTGAATCCTACCTACGTCCTTCTCCATCCTTGAACTTACTGCTGCCATGTGCATTGTCAGCATCCTTTGCTGGGACGTCTAGTGTAAGAAAGTCATGTTTGAGGCACAGTGATTTTGAAATCATTTGAAGTGAACATCACATCACCCTGAATACTAGAGTACATTTATTTTTGAGCCAGGTTCATTTCTTTTTTGAGTTGCTTATTTTTGGTCTACTGTAGGTAGCTCTTCCTGGTAGGTTTCCCTTGAATTTCCGTGAGTGATAGGGATATGTGGTTTACACACCTTCGAGTGATTTTTGACCATAGTTGTGTTTGCTTTCATATATAAACTGCCCCCTTTCCCTCCTCTTTTCCTGAGGTGGCAGATCAGGAAGAGCATCTGATGTTCTTTGGTGTCACAATTCCTTTTGGCAGGCAGCACTCCTCTGTTCTCATGCAAGAGATGGGGTTGGCTTTGGGAGTTTCCAGCGGTGGTTGGTAGGTGCTGTTTCTCAGGGTAGTGATCTCTCCCCACCACACATGGGAGGTTAGATGCTTACCATAGAGTAGACGGGAGGTCCTGTTGTCTTTGGCTATCGACCAGAAATACGTTTGATTCCTGTTACATCCCTCAGGATTTTAGCTGCATGTTTACCATTATCTGCAAAAAGGCACCAAAAATCCATAAATGAATATGAAGTGCACTCATGAGTGAGTTTGGGTTTCATGTGCAGAACGGTTCTCAGTCTTAGACTAAGTTTTAACTGATAATTGATTAGTCTACAGTCCTTTCTAAAACTCCCACTCCCCCTTTCTTTTTGGTCCAATTGTGTAGAAGCAGTATTTCGGGTTCATCAGAGAACAGAAGTGACTTTGGTGACCTTGGGTGGGATTGTTGACAGTGACTCTCAACTTGTAAAGTCAAGATGAGGGGTTTGGAGGAAGTATTTTTGTGGGGTTTTGTTTTTCATTTTTTCTTTTTGGTTATGGTGCTATTTCTAACATGAAATTTGAATATGTGACACACTCCTAAGTACCATTAAAGATTAAGGATGATTAATAAATAGTAGTTAAAATGTTTACATTGAGCACTAGGTGTTTAAATGCGCAGGGATTTAATGCACAAATGTACTTTAATGTTGAGGATCAGTTGGTCTTTTTGGGAGCGTTACAAGGTGAATGTGAACTGGTCCAGAGACAAGTGCTCCAGCTTCTGTTGCACTTGAAGTATTAGTGGTGTATATGTAAAAGTAGACTTCTCTCCACTCGAGTTTTGTATGTCCAAAGTCTATGCTTTTATTCATTTATGATTTTTTTAAAGTATTTAGGTTTGATTTTTACTTCTTTTGAAATTTTAATATTTCCAAGCATATTAAGAAAGAAAGATTTAAAAGGATTCCCCTCAATATCTATTTTAAAAAGGTGTCCTGACAATGTGCGGTAATTTATGAATAAAGAAAATGTGTCCCATTATCAGGTAATCCTAGGGTGGTCATTGTTTTTTTATTTTTTAAAATGGAAAACTTCTGATCAAATAATGCCTGAGGTTAGTGTGACCCTGGGAACTATGGTACAACAGTTGTGGCTATCTCTAAGGGATAACAACACAAAGGCTTCTTCTGTGTAATGAAATGAGGCTGCACCTAAGGGGAAGTTGGGTTTGAATACAACATGTTTTTAAAAAGCACTTCACGCCCTGGGAGAGCAGTGCAGAAAGGTTATAAACAGGTCCAGCTGTACCACCAGAAGAGTGTGCGGCTCAGACAGTAAGGTGTGTCGCTAAACCTTTGTCCTCCTTGATGCCTTCTTAGGGTAGTGATGGGCTCACACTACGCTCCCAGTTTCTGTGGTAGTTTCCCCTAAATCACTGTACTGTATGGAAAAAAAATTGAATTAGGTCTTAGTCTCTTCTACAAGTTGAAGTTGATTGTGTCAACTGAAAAAATATTTACGAGGTTTGTGAATCAATAGAATGCAAAACATTAAAGAAACGTGATTGTTTTTGTTTTCCTCTTCAGTCCATTGTATTGATTATGCTAGCAACGTTCACAGGCTCAAAATGGTCTTCTCCTTTAATGGTTGAAGTAACCAGCTCCATTCTTTCATCAGCATTAAGCCAATGTGTTTCAGATACCTTACAGTTGTAACCAAAACCTTGAGTTTTTCCTCATAGTCCCTCTAGTGTGCAGGAGCCTTGCAAAGCCTTCTGCTGACCCTCACCTTTGGCTGTGGAGAGCAGGAAGTAGTAAAGCAGCAGAAGACACCAGTCAGCACGGGATCCGGTTAAATCTGGCCTCCCAGTGCTTTGTAACGCGTGGTCCAACCCAAATTTGTTAATGCAGGGGATGAGACGGTGTGCGCTCTAACTTACGTTAGTGAATGTGAGTCCTCCATGTAGTTTCTGTTGTCATTCCTGGGAGGACGGGAGAGTAAAGAATTAGTGCTGGAGGCTGTGTTGTCTTTTCTTACATTTTAACATTCTAGAATTATTTTTAGGTGTCCCTGAGTATACCTGGGAATTTTCGAAATTAAAGAGTTGGGTTTTTTTTTGTTCCCTTTAAATGTATTATCTGCAAAGCTTGTGTCTAGTATACTACCACATTGCTAGGAAAATTACCTCCTTAATCGGTGTCTTCTTGTGAATTTTTTGGTCAGAGTCCCAGCATCTTGATTCCTGTCGTCCGTGTGTAAATAGTGTGGCAAGACTTGATAGACTCCACTGAATTCTAATGTGTGCTTGCTACACTGCGTGTGTTAAAGACAAGTGTATTATTAAGGCCTTTACTTTTTTATATTTTAAATTATCATTTTTTTATATGTATGTGTTTTGCCCTGCCCACAGAGACCAGAAAAGAGTGGGTATCAGATCCCCGGGGACTAGAGTTACAGAGGGTTGTGAGCGACCCCATATGTTCTGGGAATTATGATCCCCGGGACTGGAGTTACTACAGAGGGTTGTGAGCGACTCTGTGTGTTCTGGGAATCATTTCTAGTGACTCCTGAGTTCTCAGCCTTTTCTCCAGGCCTTTATTTTTCTGAGACACGGTTGTTTCAAGAGAATGTGTGGTGTTGACCAGCCTGTCTTTCCCCAGGGCTGGGATCAAGTTTATCAAAGCATCTGAATTGGTCCAGAAGTGGCAACATTAACCATCTTGATTTTAGCAGGATCAGTTGCAGACTGCCCCACCTCCATCCCCTAGTAGTTTGGACTTCTGTTTTCATCAATGTTGGAAAAGTTGAAAGTATTTTTAATTTCTAAGTATAAATCGTGTAATTCTAAGTATAATTTCTAAGTATAAAATTGGATTTTGTGTTATGCTTCATCTGCAGTACTCCTACAGTCGTCATCTGGGTTTGTTATGTGGTTGAAGTTCCAATGGGCATATCTTTAAATTTTCTCTCACATATTAAAAATAACAACAACAACAACAAACAGTTCATGGTATACACCTCGGGCCTTGGTCACAGTAGACTGAGATTAAACATGTTCACAAACTAAAGTCACGGGAAATGTGACTGCTACACTAGGAGCAAGCTAAAGGCCTTTCAGCACTCAGGGCGCTTCCCTGGCCTCTGTCAGTGGCCCCACCCCTGCAGAACCCTGACCTCCGTCAGTGGGTCCCACCCCTGCAGAACCCTGACCTC
>NC_022010.1:68135903-68151783 GCF_000317375.1 Microtus ochrogaster
TCTGTCAGTGGGTCCCACCCCTGCAGAACCTTGACCTCTGTCAGTGGGTCTCACCCCTGCAGACAGAGCAATGGCCTGCAGTGCTACTAGTGAGCAAGGGACCTGAAGTGACTTGTGTTTTTCCATGAGTGTCCTTTATCTCTGACACTTGATCCTCCAGACCCGTAGTTTGTAATGCTGAGAAGTTTCTGAACGAATAGCCACCAACTTTTCATCTTGATGATACCAGTTTTCAAAGGAGGCATAGCCCTGTAATAATGAGCTAACTTAGAAAAGCCAAGTTGGTCACTGGATGGACTGCTGAATGAGCTCAGTTGTTTCAGGCCACCTCTCTTGTCCTGCAGCAGAAGATACCGCCGCACCATTGCCGCCTTCCCGCAGAACAGGAAGTGGAACCTAATCACAGGACGGGCACTTTATATAGAGATATCTCATTATCTAGAGGGATGGCAGTTTTTGGGATGTTTCTGGAAGGGTGGGAGGAAGTGCACCCAGTTTACAGCTAACTGTAGGGTGCTCACTGGATTCAGTGTTCACGCACAGCCACCAGTAATACCAGGAACATAGCATTTTAGGTTGGGTATCTTGTCAGATTTGATTTAAATACTTGAATTAAGAGATGCTGGGCAGATGAACATTTTCAAATGCTTCCACAGTAATGACTTTTACTTTGAATTTAGGAAGAGAAGTCAGAATATTTCTCCACACCTAGCATTGTGGAGACTGGGAGTAACGTTTAAGCCAGAACAGCTCTGTCCGCATCCATTGCTTCTCACCACAGACCATTTTAGAACACAGGTCTTTGGATCAGCAGTCATAAGGGGAGGCACTACAAATGTGAGCTTGAAACTGCTGACAGATGGAGGAGGAACTCTGAGGTGGTCCTGAATGTTAGTGCGGCAGACCACCAGGGACAGACAGAGGCATTGGTCCATTGGTACTGAGGCACTGTGGATCTGGTGGCAGCCTAACACGTGCAGCTGTTAATTGCACATAATTTTGTTTTTTTTTTCTTTAATTTTTTTGTTGTGTTTGTATCTATAATGTGTGGGTGTATATGTGCCATGATGTGTTGAGGTCAGGATGACTTTTGTGTGTCTACAGTGAGTGTTTGTGTGTACATGCCACGCTGTGTGGAGGTCAGGAAGGCTCTGTGTTGTGTGTACAGTGTGTGTGTGGGAACACATGTCCTGCTGTGTGGAGGTCAGAGGGTAGTTTGTGGAGCAGGTTCACTCTCCCACTAGTGCATGGGCTGCACAGATAGAACTTAGATCTAACTCCAGAGTTGTGCAGCAAGCGCCTTTCCGAACCCATGAAGTTCCAGACACTTGGTACTCCCCTGTGTGCCCATGCAGCCATTTGCCTTCCTTGTGTTGCCTTCTGTGGACTTCCCGCTTCCTCACCTTTAAACTTGGGACTTCATTGTCTGGAGTTGCTGTAGGCGGATTGTGGACTTTACCCTACTTAGGGCATAAGTATTTGAAGTGCAAATCTACTTTAAAAGGTGTTTTTAAATGGTTTTCTGCAGAATACTAGCTTTTCCCTTTTTGGATTGGAAATAAAAATTAAAACATCTTTAAGAGTTTGTACTTTCTGTTCACAAACTGCGTAGGCTCTTCCATTACACCTTAGAAGAACTAACTGCTCCAACTAGGTCATTTTCTGATGAAGAGATTTTTAGTAGTGATGGGGTTTTATCTAACACATGACTGGGAGTGAACCAGTTGTCTTATTCTCTTAGTATTCAGATGGGTGTAGTTAGTTGACTAATACTAGTAAAATTCTCAAGAGGGTGCATATCCCCTTAATTTGGCTATATTGCACTTTCATAGCATATCTATATCCTAGCAATTGCCCAGCATGGATTTGGTGTTCACTTTGGATTTGGTATTGATTGTGAGACACCAGCTTATAATTTTTCAATTTCTAAGAAAGTCGTCCTCCGCTAAAAATTTCAAGGCACTTCCTTTCCACAGGGTCTGATTGAAGCATGCTTCTGGAGTTGTATCGGACCTAGTGAAGGCACCTGCAGTTACATGAGGAAGTTAAGTAGCACTGAGGGAAGTGTCTTTCTCCTATTGGATGAGTTTGTGGGTGTTGGAGAAAGCAAAGCTTTGAGGTCTGTCTCGTAGACAGAATAAGACTTCTACTTCTCATTCCCAGTATATGGATGCCCCCTATGGGGGGGGGGGAGGAGATGTACCATGTACATGAAGTGCCTGTGGAGGCCAGAAAATGGTTGGTGATGTGGGCAAACATTCAGTCCAAGCCGGCTTGATAACAGTACGTGACCAAAAGGCTATCGTTTTCTGGGTCTTGCCAAGTTCTCTAGATGCCTGCCTGCCTGCCTGTTCTACAGTCTGTGTCACTCTGTCGTCATATTCCCATCAGGCTGTGTTGTCCCTTTAGATTTATTTGACTTGTCATGATTGCAAGAGTAGTTATGAGACCCAATCCCTAGCTGATAACAGACACCCCAAAGTGCCACAGCACTTGAACTTTTACAAAAAGACTTGATTTACCTGCTTGGCAGACAGCTCTGTGAAAGGATCTGCCTCTTCAGTGGACTTTCTGCCTTGCTCAGGTGCTGATAAACCTTTTCACAATATTTAGCTCATCAAAATGCTTTCTCAAAAGAATCCTTCCCTGACTCCACAGATCTTGTCAGCTGTTAAGAGAGCCATACACACATGGTTGGAAGGATTCCTTTGTATCTGTCATAAACTGATTCAGAAGTATGAGCTTCAGTCTGCCCAACTTTTTCTATTATCTGAAAGAAATTAGGATTAAGGCCATGCTAAACTTCATAGTCAAGTGCAGTTGTCTTTGTTACCAGTTTAGCAACTTAAATACTCGAATAAAGGAAACCCTAGTCTTGGAAGTGCACCTTGAGCCCTTGAAGTCAGATATCAGGACATTGGTTCTCTCCTAGGGTGGGGAGTTATGTCAGAGGGATTATTTCAAAAATGGTATGAAGGAGGGTTAGAAACGAAGCCCGGAAATTGAAACACATGCTTTACTCTTTAAATCTAGACGTTTGGGAATGGTGCTAGGTGAGCAGCTTTGTGCAGAATTGAAAGCATGGCCGAGAAGCCCCCACTTCTCTACGGCTTACAATCATGTTTCAGATTTCTGTGATCTTCATGATGTGATCGAGAAACTGAATATCTCACTGGCGAA
The DNA here is from genome assembly GCF_000317375.1 of Microtus ochrogaster. Lineage (NCBI taxonomy): Eukaryota > Metazoa > Chordata > Mammalia > Rodentia > Cricetidae > Microtus > Microtus ochrogaster. The sequence continues at coordinate 68,139,084 of NC_022010.1, forward strand.
ATAACAGCTTAAGAAAATACAAAGAGAAAGCCGTGCGCGGTTACCCGTTTACTTTTTATTCAGTAGTTCACTTCTGCGCTAATCCTGGAGTCTTCGAATCTTCAGACACCAGAGAATCGTTTGTGAGCTATAGCTATACACAGTTATATGTTAAAATTGACACACTATTTTTTTTTTTTTGCAGTAACTTTGAGTATTGTTTTTCTACACTGTGAGAGGTTCTAAGCAACTTCCTGAGAATTTTGATTGTTTTAGGAAGGTCCCTCTGGTTTCCAAGTATTTACCCAAAGGCTGGGTAGGCAATGCAGGCAATTACCCCTCCCCCATTTTCCTCGCATGTAAATTTACAATGTTTATTTCTCACAGATGGAAAGTCCTTTCCCCTTGCGGTTGTCTATGTGGGAGCATTGTTCGGCGGAGCTTCTTGTCTTCCAGCACACAAACCAGAATCACACATTTTTCTTGTCAATGAAAGGTCATTAAAATAGAAAACATTGTATATTCTTTAAAACGGCCACCACCCCTGAAGCGGTCTGCCCTCCGTCCGCGGCGCCGTTTCCCCCAGCGGGTGGGTCCTCCCAGGTGGGCCGTGGGTTTGGAGCCGAGGAAAGCCGAGGGCAGCTCCGGGACGGTCGGGCCCGCCGGACAGGAGGCCTTCAGAGTCGGCTTCCGCTCCCACTAGCTTGGGGGCCGGACCCCCGCCGCGCAGTGCACCGGAAGCTCCAGGGCTGGGGGCGTGGCCCTGCCCGGAAGCAAGGCGGGGGCGTGACTGTAGGGGGCGTGGTCAGGCTCGGGCGCGCAGGCGCCGTTGGGCGGCGCGGTGCTGAGTGGGCATGGCGGCCACGTTCTTCGGTGAGGTGGTGAAGGCGCCGTGCCGAGCTGGCACTGAGGAGGAGGAGGAGGAAGAGGAGCAGAGCAAGCGGGACACGCCGGAGGACCGGGAGGTCCGGCGGCAGCTGGCGCGGAAGAGGTTAGGCTCCGGGGAGGCCCACTCCGCCGGGCGGGCGAGCGTCACGCGGGCCACCGACTCCCTCCATCCACCCCACGCTTGAGGTCACACCGTGTGTCAGCGGGAAGCTCTGTATTTAAACACACAGACGCCAGGTCTCCTACGCAGCTCCAGTCACGGCTCTCCCGCTGCCTCCCCGAAACATGCTGTTTTTATTCCTACACATCTGTTTTGTGTGTGCGTTTGGGGCCAGAGGTTGAAGTTGGGCGTCCTGTGGCTCTTTCCACCTTCTTCCTGGGTCGTGTCTCATTGAACGCAGAGTTCACTGTTATTCTGCACTGGCTGGACCCCAAGCCCTAGGGAGTCTCTCGTTTCCCCAGAACCATTGTGTTTTTAGGTGGGTCCAGGGATCAGAACTTGGGTCGTCATGTTTGTGTTGGCAACTTAGGACCTTCCCAACCCTAAGTATGCGAATCACAGATTTTCAACATCATACCAGGCCACAGTCAAACTCACCTAGTTTTTCCAGATATTCTATTTTCCAGCGGCTTGCACCACCTACAAGCCCTTTCAACAGTTCATTTCGTTTTCTTCAGCGCCCTCTCCATTTTTCACTCCTGTGAGCCCTGATTTGTCCGATGGTGTTCCCATGCAGCCATTTACCGTGTTCATTCCTCATCTGCATCTGGACGTTTTGCTGGCAGGAGTGTTTGACCTGCTTTTAGTCTTTTTGGGGTCTCTGTCTGGCTCTTAGGGGTGCTGGCATGGCTGTGTCACGGGGACAGTATGAAGTTTGCAGTAGTTTTGCCCGCTGATTGAGTCTGCTCTTCCTTTAAGACTGTAGTATGTATTTTATAAAAGGACAGCATGTACCTTTCTCATTTGTAAGGACACTCTCATCTAAGACCGTATTTCCATCCATCTATGCATCTCCCACACATCCATCCACCTGTATCTTCTATCACCCATCCATACATGTTTATATGTGTATGCCTGTCACCTCTCTACATAAATAACATGTCTGCGGCCCTTCTGTTTCTCATCTGTCTCTCCTCCATCCATCCATCTCTATATAGTATATCATTTATTCTTCGTCGGTCTGTTTATCATCCTCCCCTTTGTCTCTCACAGCGTGAAATACTTGTTGACTTTACTCTCATCTCTTGTTAGGGAGGTGCGGCTTCTCCAAAGACAGACAAAAACATCTCTGGAGGTTGCACTGCTAGAAAAGCATCCCTGCTCCAAGTTCATAATCGCAGTAGGAAGTAATGCAACAGGTAAGTGCCAGCACCAAGACAGACGTGCTGTTGAAGAATGGAGTAGGAGGGCAGCATAAACTTCACGTGCTGATACCTTAGAGAGGTCACGACATGCTGGGCGGTGGTGGTGGTGCACACCTTTGATGCCAGCACCTGGGCGGCCGAGGCAGGTGGATCGCTTTTTATTTATTTATTTAAAAGACTTATTTACTATGTATACTGTGTTCTGCCAGGAGAGGGCACCAGATCTCATCATAGAGAGTTGTGAGCCACCATGTGGTTTCTAGGAATTGAATGCAGAACCTCTGGAAAAACTGCCAGTGCTCTTAACCTCTAAGCCATCTCTCCAGCCTGGCAGATCGCTTTGAGCTCTAGTCTAGCCTGGTCTACAAAGTGAGTTCCAGGACAGCTAGGACTGTTAAACAGAGAAACCCTGTCTCGAAAAGTCAAAAAATTAAAAAAAATGAAAAGTAAAAAGTCACAGCAGGTGCTGGGCATGCGACTCAGATGGTAAATTGAGTTTGGTGCCCAGCAGCATATAAGTTTGGCATGATGCAGTCTGAGCACTCAGGAGGCAGAGGCAGTAGAGGGGAATGTGAAAAAGTTTCAAGGCCAACCTGGGCTACCTGAAGCCCTGTCGTAAACAGTCACAGTAATGTATTTCAAGTAAAGTAGATTGCCTGCTCCTTCCATCTTTGTAATAAACATAAAAAAATGAGGTTTGAAAGAAATGTGCTTAGCTTCAGAATTAGAGTTCAAGGCCCCATTTTACAGTCTGAGGGGGTGTCCAGTGGTCTATCAATAATTGCAGACACTTTGGAGCACTTCAGTTCTAAGGTCTTTGAATGCATTTATTGACCTGGTAGATTCACAGTAGAGCAATGTGAGTTTAGATGCAACAGCGTTGTATATCAGTACACGTGGAAACCTTTATATTTTCAATGGCTTTTGAGCTATAGTTAAGAGACCTTGCCCATGTAAGGTAGCCATTGTACTTAGAAGTGTAAGTAAGCAGTGGGTAGCTGTTCACCCTTATGTAAAGGTCTGCTGGCCTAAGTTTTAATTATCCATTTATTTACTTATTTTTGTTTTTTGAGACGGATTTCTCTGTTTAGCCCTGGCTGACCTGGAACTCTCTCTGTAGACCAGGCTGGTCTTAAACTCTCAGCCTGCCTCTGCCTCCCGAGTTCTGGGATAAAGGTGTGTATCACTACTGCCCAGTTTTTTGAGGCCCAAATGTGTTAGAACGGTGTTAGGATGTGAGACTGGCATAGAGTCTGTGCACAAGGCTGTCTTTCCTGTTCCTGGTTGTCGTGTCTGGAAGATGTTGGATTTCATTCCTTGGCCTCAATTTTTCTTTTCTTTAAAATGGACCAATTAGACCAGTGGTTCTCAACTTGTAGATCACACTCCCTTTAAGGGTCAAACAACCCTTTCACCGGGTTGTATATCAGATATTGCATTACAATTCATAGCAGTAGCAAAAAATACACTTATGAAGTAGCAACGAAATAATTTTATGTTGGGGAGTCACTATAACATGAAGAACCGTATTAAAGGGTTGCAGCATTATGAAGGTTGAGAACCACTGAATTAGACAGTCCTTAAATGTTTTTTAAGAGGTTTTCAAAAGAAATTCAATTATGTATATATGTCTACAAGAGTACAGGCTAGGGGAAGGCATCAGATCCCCTAGAGCTGGACTTACAGACAGTTGTGTGTCCCCAGAGGTGGGTGCTGGGAACCAGGCAGAGGCTCGACAGGTGCAGTACTTGATCTGATCCGTCTCTCCACTCCCCAGTTAGATGGCTCTGAATGATTATTTCAGCTCTAAATTCTGGGGTAACGAGTAGGAAATGCAATTTGCATAGCCAGACACCAGTTCATATGAACATTTTTCCCCCACAGCATTTTTGTCATCGTTTGTTATGAATTCAGGAGTCTGGAAAGAAGTTGGCTGTGCTAAGCTCTGGAACGAATGGTGCAGAACAATGGACACTGTCCATCTGTCCCCTACAGATGCTTTCTGTGTGTTCTATCAGCTGAAATCAGACCCCTCGGTATGTGGGCCTCCACTCAGTAGTCTCAACGCATAGTCGTTTGTGCATGAGATCCAGGCTCTCCTTAGCCAGTGTGTGCTTGTGTCGTGTGATTTCCAGTGGTCTAACTGGATTGTAGGCCTGACTCTGGGTAAACTGCTGTGTTGTCGTCTGTTGCTGAGTAAATGCCTAGAATAGTCAGCTTACATAGAGAAGAGGTTGATTTGGGCTTGGAAACTCTGAAGTTCCAATGTGTGATTGGGACAGACCCTTTGCTTTTAGTCCTGTTGGGTGGGGAGGCCTGGTACTCTATGGCGGGATCGTACAGGAGCAGCACACTGAGTACAAGGCCAGAAGGCAAAAGAGGAGGAGAGTACCACCATCTCTGTCAAGGACATGTTGCTAATGACCTGCAGACTCTGAGCTCCATAGAGCAGTGTGAAGTACTGGTATTTACGTGGTGCTCATTGATGACAGGGCCGGATGTGTCTACTTTCACTTGAGAACACTTGAAATTCCCTTTCCAGGTTTTCCTTTGTCAGTGTAGTTGCTACATTGCTGAGGATCAACAGTTCCAGTGGCTGGAAAAGGTAAGAGGAAGAAAGCCCTGGCTGGTTAGTTGGGTGTGTGGGCTCAAGGGCGTGGTTGTCTCGTAGACTTTTCAGCCAAATATTAGATGAGAAAGAGTTTGTTTCCCTAAGAAAACAGTGTAGGAGTTGTTATGGAGTATGTCTTAGAGTTTCTGTTGCAGCAATGAAACATCTTGGGGAGGTTTACCTGGCTTACACTTCATCACAGTTCATCACTGAAGGAAGTCAGGACAGGAACTCAAACAGGGCAGAAACCTGGAGGCTAGAGCTGATGCAGAGGTCACAGAGGGGTACTGCTTACTGGCTTGCTCCCCATGGCTTACTCAGGCTGCTTTCCTGAAGATCCTCGGACCACCAGCCCAGGGATAACACTAACCACAGTGGGCTGGGCCCTCCCCATCAGTCAGTATTTAAGGAAATGCTCTACAACCAGATCTTATACTCAACTGAGGTTCCCTCCTTTCAGATGACTCACTTGCGTGTCAAGTGGGCACAAGACTAACCAGCACGGAGTGTTTATTTATTTTTAAATGAACAGTCTACATTGGGCAGTGGTGGCACATGCCTTTAATTCCAGCATGTGGGAAGCAGAAACAAGCAGATCTCTGTGAGTTCAAGGCCAGCCTGATCTACAGAGTGAGTTCCAGTCCAGCCAAGGCTACACAGAAAAACCCTGTCTTGGAAAACAAAAACAAAGTCCTCATTTTGGAAAAGTGAACTCAAGGACTTGAGAGAAAAACTGTAATTTGGGCAGTTGTACAGTGATTGCATATTGAATATGCCTTCTCAAGAATGTTTGAAGCTAGAAATGTTTTATATTTTTTTTAAAGTTTTGAAATATTTGCATGTACAATATGACAATGTCTTGGGGATAAGATTCAAGTTTAAACACAAGTTATGGTTTTACATTTTAAATTTGTGAAGTGAAGTTCCATGTTATGAGATTCTCCACTTGGCTTGTCATTAGGCAGGAGAAAGGCTTTGGATTGGGTTAGGAGTACTCTCCCTGTCCATAGTCACACAGTGCAAGTGTTACTACATTGGCATATACTTATTTTCAATAGAATCAAATCTTTCATATTTATGTGCAGATAGTGTGCAGCATAGATGGTGACCCGGAACCTTCAGCAGTTACTGTTTTAGTCCACCTGTGCTGGGAGGAGGACGCTTCTAAAAACATCCTGTGCACTTGAACATAGATGCTAAGATTAAACTCACTGGAAATGAGAATTTTGGTGTATACCTATTTTAAAGCAATTGGACATTCATTAAGTTATCAGTGACTGCATTAAGTACAGGGTTGTTTGCAAAGCTCTGCCTGCTAGTCTTTGGTTATATATGCGTATACTCAGGGTACTTGGTATATTTTTTCTAGGGTAGAAAATCAAAATGTTTAATTTTACTTTTAAATTGTGCAGATGCTGGTTATATAAACATACTACGCTTGTACTATAGAAAAAATGGCCATATTCTAGACTTGAAGTGACATAAAATTAGTCACTTTTAAATAAAAATAGTTTATGTGTATGAGTGCTTTGCCTGTATGCATATCTATGTAGTATATGTATATGCATGCCTGGTGCCCTTCAAGGTCATTAGGGGACATCGGGTCCCCTGGAACTGTAGTCACTAATGGTTGGAGCTGCCGTCTAGGTCCTGGGAAGAACAAGTGCTCGGAACATCCCAGCTCTCTCTCTGGCCCTCAGGCTGACATTTTCAAAGCAAAGTTTTTCTTTTCTTTCCTTCCTTCTTTTTTATTTTATTTATTTTTTTACTTTATTTGCTTTTTTTAGATTCTTGCTCAGTAGCCTAGGCTGACCTTGAGCTAAAATTCTTCTGCTTTAACCTCCTCAGTACTGAGATTATGGGCATCTGCTGCCATTTGAGGGTTAAAGCAGTTTCTTTTAACAGTGTTGTGCTCCTTAGGAATATTCTTTGTAAACACTTGCTCTGTTAGTGACAGCACAATCCTCCTAGTGACACAACCTGTCCGCTGTCAAGCACTGTGGGTTCAGACCAGGAAGGAAGTTAAATTATGCTGGTGTGATTTTCTCTCTTAAATGGATGTGCACAATAACAAGTTTGCAAGAGGTAACGTTTTTAGTATTGTTTACAAAAATTTGTAATGAAATTAATAGTGTAAATCATTTATGGTACCTGATAGGAAACTTTCGGCATTCCTGTGATTGGCATTAGCCTTTTTCTCATTTCATAAAGTATTTCAAACAAGGTAGACACGATAGCACACACTTGTTAGTCACTTTTTGTGTGTGTGTGAAAAAACACACCAACAAAAATCAAAGTGGAAGAGAACATGGCTTATTTTGGTTTACACTTTCAGAAATAAAGTCTCTTGTGGTGAAAAAGTGGTGGTAGAGAGGCATGGTGGAGGAGCAGGAGGTTGGCTGTCACGTTTTTATCCTCACACGGGAGGATTGCAGTGGATCTATGTGCGGCCTGTCATAGACCATCAACGCTTGCCCCAGTGACACACTTCCCCTGAGGCTGCGCCTCCTGAATGTTCTGTTCTGTAGCCTCCCCAAACAGCACTGCCAACTGAAGACCATGAGGCCATGGAATGCATTGCTTCTCTATACACAGCTCTTGTAAAGCCAACTTTGGGAGGTCAGCATAGGAGGGCTATGCACTTGAGGCCAGCATTGGCTATTTACGAGGTAGGCAGACAGTAAAAATAGAGGAAAACAAGCAGGCAAACAAAAGAAAATTTGGGCAAATGTACTATTTTAGAAATCCTTTTTACAAAGTAGCTGTTTTTATTTGTTTTGTTTTGTTTCTCATTTTGCCATGAATTTAAGTAAAAGGTAGAAGGACTCTTGATGACCTGTCAGACCCACACACTGCAGTGGGAATTTGAGATTCTACAACTGCAGTAACCAAAACTGAATTCCATAAGAACCATTTGCTTAGGTGTCCTCAGTGGCCAGTGAAGGAAGGGATGTTGCGTCTGCTCTTGTGACTTTATTCAGGGTGGCCGTCCTAAGGCCACCATTGTTCTGACCTGTGATCTCTGCACCAGTTTATGTCACATGGCTCTTGGGCAGTGCCGCTCTCACTCAGAGGCAGGGCAGCACTGCAGTCCCCTCCACTGCTTCTGGGGGTCAGTACGGCAAATATGAGGTCTAACATCATCACTCTTCTCGTAGGTGTTTGGCTCTCAACCCAGGAAGAACATGCAGGTAACAGTTCTCACATGCCGACACGTCACAGAGTATAAAACCTCAGAGTCCACCTGCAGCCTTCCTTCTCCTTTCCTGAGAGCCCTAAAAACTCAGAAATTCAAAGATTGTGCCTGCTGCCCACTGCTGGAACAGCCGAACATTGTGCATGATCTGCCTGCAGCAGGTGGGCTAAACTCACAGCCTTTGCCCTTTGTCGGGCTGTGCTGATGACTTCTGCTCTTACTAGTAACCTTTCGGCAGTAGTTGTAGTCATGTGGAAGGTACTTGTACTCTTACTAGTAACCTTTCTGAAGTAATTGTAGTCGTGTGGAAAGTACTTGCATGTGGGATACTCTTCTTAACGTTAGATTTCCCTGCATTGCGGTTGGGACAGCAGCTTAGATGGGAAAGCAGCTTAGAATCTTGGCTCTGTGCTTCCACAGTTCTTTTCTGTTTTGGTTCTGCAATCTCAAAGTGGAACCCAATGTTAGATACAGATTTTTGGTATGTAAAAATTGGGAATTTTATCAAAGTAAGTTTTGGATGTTGAAGCTTGGCTTTTACATTTATTTATTCATTTAGTTTTTAGAGACAAGGTTTCTCTGTGTAGACCTGGCTGTCCTGGAACTCAGAGATCTGCCTGTCTCTGCCTCCCTAGTGCTGGGGTTAAAGCTGTGCGCCATCACTGCCTGGCTTGGTTGTTACTCTTAATGTTTTTATCATGCTGTTTACATATGAGTTACTTCTCTTGTGACAAAATGGCCACTAGCAGAAGTGGTTTATGTGAGGAAGGATTGTTATGGCTTACAGTGGAAGGGGGACATCCCACCATGGTGGGGAAAGCGTGGCAGCAGGAGCTACGGCCACATTACATCTGATTTCAATAGTCCAGAGGCTTGTCTCCTGGGTAATTCTAGACCCTGTCAGGTGGACAGTACTAGCCATCATACTGCTGGGCACACATATTATGTAAGGATAAGTTGACATTTGTTTTCAGTAGTTCGTATTTTGTAGTAGGAAGCCACTTGTTTTGTTTTCCTGGCCCAGACTCCTGAAATAATCACACAGAAACTATATTATTTAAATCACTGCTTGGCCAATCACTTAAGTTTATTGCTAGCTAGCTCTTAAATCTAGTATTAACCCATTTCCAGTATTTTATATTTTATCATGAGGCTCATGGCCTACTGGCAAGGTTCTGACATGTCTGTCTCCAGTGCTCCATGGCTTCTCCTTGACTCTGCCTCCTTTTTCCCAGCATTCAGTTTAGTTTTCCCTGCCTACCTCTACCCTGCCCTAGTTTCTTCATTCACCAGTGGTATTCAGAGCATACAGAGGGGCCCCACATCAGTATTTGATAGTATGTAACCTTTGTTAGATGCTTTCCCTTTTGTGTTAGAGTTACTAGGGTGAGAACAGCATGCATTATACCTTGCGTGCCTCCTTCAAGTGGCCATTATCCTGATACATTCGTTCTTACATTATGATGGGATGTCAGGACATACAAAATAAAGATAATATTTACAGAACATTATTAAGAATTATTATTGATTTTAGAGAAGATACTCATAAATGGATCAACATGGCAGTAGGTGTCTTGATTAAAAGAGGCAGAAAGTTGACTTTTCCAAAGCAGCTTTTATTATTTAAAAGTGTCCCGCTTAAAAATCATGTCATAGAAAACAATCATTTTTCCTCTGTGTTTGTAGTTCTGAGCTACTGCCAAGTGTGGAAAATCCCTGCAGTTCTGTATCTGTGCTACACTGATGTGATGAAGTTGGACCTTGTCACTGTGGAAGCTTTTAAGCCTGTACTTTCTTCCAGTGGCTTGAAATGCTTGGTGAAGGTAAGATTTCAGTGCTCCCCCCTTAATAGCCACGCTGATACGGGGAGGGGGATGACAGGAAGTGCTGCAGGAAGACTGAAACCCTAAGCCACAGGTGGGAGCTTCCCCGTGCGGCACTTCTGTGCCCCAGGTGTTCTGTGATGTGTGACTGCTTTGGTACTGCTGTCACATCCTACATGTGCTATGGAGAGAGAAATGGACTGCTTGACACCTTCCTATTGTTGGTTGTTTTTACTCTTTACTCTTGGGGGGCCTGTCATCCAGCTCCCTAATAAATCACACACGGAGTCTTATTTCTGCTTATAAGTGCCCAGCCTCAACTTGGCTTGTTTCCAGCCAGCTTTCCTTAAATTATCCATCTACCCTTTGCCTCTGGGCTTTTTCTTTTCTTCTGTAATCTTACTTTCACTCTTACTCTGTGGCTGACTGTGTGCCTGGCCCCTTTTCTTGCCCCTTCTTCCCTGACTTCTCCTTTTTTATTCTCTTTGCTGCCAGCCCCGCCTATCCTTTCTTCTGCCTTGCTATTGGCTGTTTAGCTCTTTATTAGACCAGTCAGGTGTTTCAGACAGGTAAAGTAGCACAGCTTCAGAGTTAAATGCAACATAAAAGAATTCAACACATCTCTGCATCATGAAACAAATGTTCCACAGCATAAACGATGTAATTTATCCTAGAATAATATTCTATAGCAAGTTCTGTAGTAATATGAGCGGCAGGGCTGTGTCCCCAGCACCCCCGCCACCTGGCTAGCTTATGCCCCGAAATAACAACACACAAACTGTATTCATTTAAACACTGCTTGGCCCATTAGCTTTAGCCCTTACTGGCTAATTCTGATATCCCGATCAACCCATCTCTAATAAACTGTGTAGCACCGGTCTTACCGGGAAAGATTCAGCATGCCTCAGAGAGCAGAGCTATCGCGTCTGCCCGGGAAAGGGGAGCATGGCGTCTCTGAGCTCACTTCCTCTTCCTCCCAGCATTCTGTTCTGTTTACTCCACCCACCTATGTTCTAACCAATAAAATAGGCCAAGGCAGTTTATTTTTTAACGAATGACCTTCCTCCATCAAAGTTCCTGCAATTAATTTATTTGGAAATGTATAATTATTTCTTAAAAGATTGATTTACTGTTTTTTAATTACGTGTGTACTTGTGAGAGTTATGTGCACCACGGGCATGCAAGTGTCTGTGGAGTCCAGAGTGCATTGGATCCTGGAGCTGGGGTTGCAGAGTGTTGTGAGCCACTCACTGATCTGGGTGCTGGGAAATGAACCCAGGTCCTCTGCAGGAGCAGTAAGTGCTGTTAAGTTGTTTCAGATTTAGCTTCTCTTTCACTGACTGGGTTTGCATCCGACTGGCTCCTTTTCATATTTGGTTGAGGGCTGTGTCCCAGAGGGCAGGCAGGGCTGTTGTTTCCGCTGTGGATGGTGTTCTCAGTAAACATCTAGACTTGTTTTGAAGATTAAAAATCATTTGTCATATCAACTTGAAATGAACATTTAGTTTAAATCACTTTTTAGCTTTTCCAGTACCTGCCCTTAAGGTAATGATCGCTCTGGGGAATGTTTTGTTTGACTTGGTGTTTCACCATGTTGCCCAGATTGTCCTTTACCAAGTGTTGGGATTAGAGATGTGTGCTACAATGCCCTGTTGAATACTGTTTTCTTTTTGAAAACATAAATTGCTGTGGCCAGGCAGTGGTGGTGCACACCTTTAATCCCAGCACTCAGGAGGCAGAGGCAGAGGCAGGTGGATCTCTGTGAGTTTGAGGCCAGCCTGGTCTACAAGAGCTAGAGAAGTGGGCGAGGGCAGTGTGCGGAGTGTGAGGAGAACACGAGCCTGTGGGAGGGCTGTGGAGGGGAGAGATGGCATGCTGAAGGTTAGCGGAGGGAAGTCGGGCAGGAGCTTTGCAGACATTGAAGCAGAAACCGTGGAGGATGGCGGCTGTTGCCTCACTTACAGGCTCGTGCTCAGCTGCCTTCCTTATGCTGCCCAGAGCACCTGCCCCTGGGATGGTGTCGCCACAGTGAGCTGGGCTCTCCCACACCTCTCCAGTCAGGATGATCCCACAGTCATACCCAGTCCATCTGGGCAACCTTCCAGCCTGGGGCATGGGGGGGCTCTGAACCACTAGACTGTTTACCTTTTCTTTGAACAAGGTGAAAGGCAGCTCGTGCCTGATACCATCCTCCTCTGTTGTGAGTATGGGGTTTTGGGTGTATTTGGTGACAGCCTTTTTTCTCTTTCCAGAACATTCCTGAAAGCACAGAAATACTGAAGAAATTGATGACAACAAATGAAATTCAGAGCAACATTTACACGTGACCCCCACAGGCAGTGAGCCATGACCACGACCTGCCCATTCCAGGGGGGCAGCCACTACTGTTTTGTGCTTTATTCTGGGTTGGGGGTGTTTTGATAGTGATAAACACAATAAAAATTAAAAAATATTTTTGTAATTTTATTTTTTCTTAATGGTGATATGTCTACAACTGGAATATTAACAAGCCAGTACTTTTTTATCTATTAAGTGGGACTATTGTTTGTTCATTTTCTTTGTTTATGCATGTGAGTATTTCCTCTGCATGTATATCTGTGTACTATGTGTATATGGTGTCCACCGAGGCCTCAAGGTCAGACCCATGAAACTGGAGTTACTGTTGGTTGTGAGCAACTTTGTGGGTGCCAGAACTGAACCCTGGTCTTCTGCAAAAGCAGCCAGTGCTTTAACTGCTGAGTCTTCTCTTCAGCCACCCTCCCAACCTCTTTTCCTCCTTCCCTCTCACCGTCTCAGTCAGTGCAGCTGACAGATGTGTCCTCAGTCAGTGCAGCTGAC
>NC_022010.1:68152624-68162898 GCF_000317375.1 Microtus ochrogaster
GGATGTGTCCTTAGTCAGTGCAGCTGACAGATGTGTCCTCTCAGTCAATGTCTAAGGACTGTAGTTAAGTGGTATGTCACAGTGCAGAGTGTGGTGGGCGTGGGCACTTGCAAGTTCTCTACCATTAATTGACAATGAAGAGGAGACCTGGCTCAGTGTGACACACAGTTATCACATCAAAGCAGATACTGTAGCACCACAGCCCCTTGCTGGGACATCTTTGAAGGATGGTGACTGTCTTTGTGGGAAGAATCTGGGGTGCTGTACTTGGGTGAATGTCTGGTATCAGTTTATAGGCTTCCCCCAATAGCTTGACTGGATGATATGAGAATTAGAAGGAATGTGGTTTGAAATCTTTTCCTTCCCTCTCTCCCTCCCTTTCTCCTTCCCTCTCTTATACCTCCCTCCCTCCCTCTCTTCCTCCGTCCCTCCTTCTTTCTTTCAAGGCAGGGTTTCTATGCAGCCCTGGCTGTCCTGGAACTCTGTAGACCAGAATGGTAAACAGAGATGATCTCAACAGAGACGTTGACTAGTTAGGTGGGTTTGGAGGATGCCTTCTGGTGCAGGAGCCAGTGTCTTGGTTCAGCTATTCCAGTTTATGAACAAAGTGACCACAGTATCAGGGATACTGGGCAGCACCTTGGACCTGGCTATAGCTGTTGCTGAGTGCCAGATCCCCACTGTGGCCAGCCAATGACCTGATAGGTTGATTACATTGTCCCTGGTAATCCTCACCCTGTCTATTTATTGTTCTATCAGCCACTCATCTGACCAGTAGGATTTTCTAGCATTTTCAACGTAGAAATGAAAGAGGTAGGTTCAGGGAGTTGGAACATGCTTCAGGCTTTGTCAGGCTTGAGATGTCTGCTCTGGGTGGGTGTGCACAGAGTCCAGGGTGGTAGGAGGCCACAGCTGCAGGTTAATACACAGGACATGTGCAGAGAGACTGCTCTGTGCAGTGAGTGTGGGCAATGCCCCAGGCAATGAGTATAGACAGGAAAAAGGACCAGGTAATGAGTTTCTGGAGCAAAAGTAGTGTGAGTTCAGTGTGACCAAAGCTCCAGCAACAGTGAGGACTGATGATTGCTCTGCACCAAGCACATTGGTTGATTGATTGATTGATTGATTGATTGAATTCTTCCTTTTAACTGAGGATGAGGGTGTCAGGTCAGGTCAACAATTATTTGATAGTATAGGATTTGACATCATTTTGCTACTAAGTTACTAATTTGTTGGATCCACCACTCCCACCCCAGTGCCACCCTGAAGATAGGGTCTTTGTAGCCCTGGCTCTGCTGGAACTTGCTCTGGAGATCAGGCTGATCCTGAACTCACAGAGATCTGCCTGCCTCTGCCTCCTGAGTGCTGGGATGGTGTAAATTACTAATTTGAATGCTGGTCATTTATGATGGAAAGGAAGCAGAATGAACAAATACAGTTCCAGGATTTGTCCTTCACTGCAGGACAGTGTGTACCCTGTGAAGATGTGCCTCTTGAACTTGTTTAATACAATGCTGATTGACTGAAAGCCAGGCAGGAAGTAGAGCTGAGGTGACGAGAACAGGAGAATTCTGGGAAGAGGAAAGATGCAGCCATCATCCAGGTGCAGAGGAAGCAAGATGAGAATGCTTCGCTGATAACGGGTATCAAACCACATGGCTAATAAAGACAAGAATTATGGGTTAAGATGTAGGATGTAAGAGCTATTAAGAAGCCTAAGCTACTAGCCCAACCAGTTTATAATTAATGTAGACCTCTGTATATTTTTTGGGGGGATTGAATGACTGCAGGACCAGGCAGGACAGAAATCTTGGTCAACAGAATGGCGTGCCAACGTGGGGCTGGCCAAATCCACTTAAAAGCCTGAGAGAGCTTGGGAAGTTAGTCTAGATAGAAAAGAATAGAGTTAAGCACCGCTTCTTGATAGCACAACTTTCTCTGGTAGACTCTGCTTGCTAGGGGCAAGCACTCCCATTTAAGAGAGGTTTCCTGACTCAGTTTTAGCTGCAAAACCTTGTGGTTCTTTTAAGAGGTCCTGCCCCTAAACACTTGTATTGATGAAAAGCTGACCTCATGCTTATTGGTGGTGGCAGGTACCTTGAAACTCCATAGAGTTGTTGCAGTAAACACGACTCTGGCCAGTACCTCTGACATGAGGCTAGATTCTCAGAAAAAAAGCTAAGGAATGGGCTGGATCCAGCCATCAAAACCATGGCTTTAATCCTAGCCATATCGTTTGGCAAATTAAAGACTCATGTGGTCAGAAGAAGAGAGATACAGTAAAGATAGTTTCAAGCAAAAAAGCCTCTAAATAGTTTACAGTGTGTTTAAAAATATGTGTAGAAAAGAAAAAGAATAAAGTCCTTAAAATAAAAAAAAAAGGAAGAGAATAGTTGGGTGTGGTGGCACATACCTTTAATTCCAACACTTGGGAGGCAGAGGCAGGCAGATCTCTGTAAATTCTAGGACAGCCTGGTCTACAGAGGGAGTTCCAGGACAGCAAACGATACAGAGAAACCCCGTCTCAAAAAGCCAAAAATTAAAAATAAAAGAAATGAATTTAAAATAAAGCCACATAAAGATGAAAAATACTACATAAAGATGAAAAATACACAGAGAATCTGGATACTGTATGTTATTGTGTTGTCTTTAAATTAATGGCTGAGGAAGGAGCAAAAGCTACTAAAAGACATTTGACTATAAATGCTGCTGGATTAAGCCAACATATATATTTTGAAAATACTTTTACCTTAAAATATAAGTCAAAAGGTATGTTACTGTGGAGAAGAGGTTTTGCTTTTGTTTCCACAGGAAATGTGAAGCTGTAGATTCAATCTGAGTTAAGAAAAATCAGGTTTGATCAAGGAAGACCACCTGAGAAATCTCTGGTAGGAACAGATGGCCCAGATGTCAGAGTTCTACATCCAGAACAGATTCAAGACTGCTGCTTGAGATGATCAAGCCTCACAGGATACTCCAGTCAGGACTTGATCATAATTCTAAATTTTCTTTAGATTCCCATAAGATTATCAGCAACCCCAATCAGCAGGAAGTAGCCTGGAAAACTATGCCCACATTCCCAAAAAATGGATTATAGATATTTATCTTTGTTTAGAGTATTGGTTACAAGTTGTTATGGATAATGGTCAGGGAGAAAGCTAAACAAGGGAGATTCAATTCAGAGTTCTTGTTTTGAAAAAAAAAGAGGGGGGAGCTGTGGAGCAATGGTTTTACCCTGTAAACATTTGTTTCTTGTTTATTAAAATGCTGATTGACCAGTGGCCAGGAAGGAAGTGTAGGTGGGGCTACCAGGCAGGAAGTAGAGGCAGGGCAACAAGAACAGGAGAATTCTGGGAAGAAGAAAGACAAAGTCTGTAGCATCACCCAGGTACAGAGGAAGCAAGATGAGAATGACTCACTGATAATAAATACCAAGCCATGTGGCTAACACAGACAAGAATTATGGATTAAGATGTAGGATGTAAGATTTAATAAGAAGCCTGAGCTACTAGGCCAACCAGTTTATAATTAATGTAGACCTCTCTGTATTTTTTGGGGACGGAATGGCTGCGGGACCAGGTGGGACAGAAATCTCTCAACATTTAGTTGCTATTGTGATGATGAATCCACTCAGCCCTGAAGGCTCCATCCTTGAGGGTGGGCCTGGTGTGTAGAGCTCGATCCCCTCTTCTTGACTATTCCCTTCTCTGTTGTGTGAGGGATGGTGTTCCTACAGTCTGAATGATACAGTCACTGTCAAGGCAGGTAAGTTTCTGTTTGCTGTAAATTACCCAGTCTCAGATATTTTGTTACAGCAATGTAAACAGAGCAAGAGAAGCATTTACATTTAAATTTTGATTCTCTCTCTTATGCCAATGGAGACTCATTTCTAAGTTATGTTCAAGTCTGGCAGCCTTGATTTTGCCTAGGAGAAGAGTGGAAAGAAAAGAGATGTGTAGAAAAATGAAAGGAGAAAGGGAAGTAGAATGTGGATGCCTCCTTGGCATTCTGGCTTTGTGGAGAGGGCACGGATTTTCAATTGGGGTTCCCTTGATGAACAGGCTTTGAGAATAGATCAGGTGAATGGCATGAGGAGCTTTCCATATCAGAAAGGATTCATTTGCATGCCACCCACTTGATTCTGTGCAGTTTCTCAATAATTCAACTTTAGAATGCCTTGGTATTAGGTCTTCATGTTGTGGCCTATTTCTGTCATGCTGACTATAGTTACCACACATGCTTTGCTTGTGAGACACGTCAACATTCTTTCTGGTGTGTTAATCTAAGAACTCTCTGGTGTTGCTTAAATAAACAACCATGACTGCAAGTTAAAGCCTTGTCCAACGTTTCCCACAAGTTGTATTTTGTTTTTAGTGAAATTCCAGGGAAATGGCACTCCTTGACACAGAAGATGCAAGTGGGAACGTTTTGATTGCAGTCATGTATTTCGTGAAAGCAGTCTGGAGCCATCTGCAGGCTGACCTGTATGCTGCTTTTGACTCCCAACAGGTTGCGAGAGGTCAGAAGAAAATGTTGAATGAAGAAGTTCAGCGTCAGCGTAGTTATTTGTTACTTTATTACGTGGGAAACCCTGGCTTTCTCAGCTCAGCGCAGTTACTTGTGGGAAAGAAACCTTGGCTTTTCATGCCAGAGGTGTCTGCTTTGGTTAATTGAAAAAGAACAAATAATATTCTTTTCCCTGAAACTTCTTCATCCATCATAGATGGAACTACTATGAAGACCAAGGAGAAGGGAGCCAACACTTTCTAAATGCCAGTGTACTGGAATGGATGGCATATGTAGGTACTTAGTAAGATCTGTCGAATTGCAAGGCATGCAAAACTGCCTCTCCTCGTAGGACTACTAGCTGGACCTAGATTTTTTTTTTCCTTTTTAAAAAACTCTCCCTCTCTCCCTGATGTATGTGACTGTGTTTATATGCATATATGTGAGTGCGGACATTTCAGTACTATAGTATGTCTTTGACCCCCCTGGACACAAGTTCTCCCCTGACTTCAGAAGTTTCCAGAATTGGTTTTCTGCTGTGATAACTTCAAGTCTGTGGCAGAAGGCTCTGCAGAGTTAGTTCAAAGTTCCAGCCTCCAGCCTTCCTGGGAAGGAAATCTCAGGTCCCTGTCCCAGAAGCAGGTCAGGTGAGGTGAATGCTCCTGGCAGATGTGTCCTGAAGAGTTAGACAAACTGAACATCAGGGAGTTGGCAGCAGGGTTTCATGTTGGAGGTAAAAATGGTACTTGAAAGCCTGCCTTTGGGGAGCTCAGCCTGCCTGACAGTCTTAGAGGTGAGGCCAGAAATTTCTGAAGGGCCACTGAGGCAGGCCCAGGGTGTGTTAGTATCTGCCCTCCATAGCAAGTTAGAATCCAGCGGGTTCAACGGCCAGGCCTGGTTGACACATTTGACAACACGATGTGTCTACACAGCTAGGAAGAACTGCTCTCTGGTGGGCTGGCCTAACAGAGGTTAGATTTCTGTTTTCAGTCCAGAATGCCTCTGGGTTCAGAAGACATGAGCCTTGACAAAGGACCTGGATTAAGCAGGCATCTGGCTCATTTTGTCTACCAGGTACTAGCCCCGGGTACTATGCCTGAACCATGGCATGCCACATCTCTGTGTCCTCTCATAGGTTAGGTCATGGTTGGGTATCGAGTTCCCTCACGGTGGGTGGGCTAGCTTGGCAAGTGCTTTGAGTTACGTGGTTACCGTGTAGCCAAACATGGGGCTTTAATGTTACTGAAAAACTACCTGCTTCTCCTGTTGCCATGTAGCTATCAGATGCTGCCCAGGTCTAGAGAACACTCAGGAATTCTGATGCACGTTCTCCGGTGGTAAGAAGGCTGGGTGTCAGCCCCATGTCTATCCAGGCTCTTCACAATAAAATGAGATTGTTCAGGTATCTATGGCGGTACACACAGACTGATACTGAACATGTCTGATACCAACAGTTGAAATCTTTCAAAGGAGTTAAAGTAACACATATCTGAATGCCCCAAGGATGGTAGCTTTGGCTAAATCTCTGTTCTGCCTTTCTGTGCTTAATCAACCAACACATCCTCTTTTCCTGTTCTAGGAACCTCTACCTACTTGCTCTGCTGTGACTCTTTGAAGTTGCTGGGCTGTCTCTGATCGTCACCTCCAGCATCCTCAAAGCCCAGACTCTTCAGGGTCAGGGAAGGCCTTTACTTTCAAAGTTTTTAATGCTGAGCCTAAATTACTAGTATAATTAGGGGACCTGCTGAGATCAGACTGTGCCCTACTCTGAGTCCAGATTGTATAAACAGTGTTTTTCAGGCTGCCCTGGGAGACTGCATTTCACAAGCAGCTCTGACTCCATTTTGAAGGAGGATGAGGACTGCAGCCCCTGGGTGGACCACAAACTGCACCATCTGCAAGGCACTACCCGTAAATCACGGACTGATAAATGACTTGTTCCTGAGACCAGAAAGGGAGTCAGCTTTCTGTTGGGTATATTGGGGTGAGGTAAGACTGTAGGGACACAGTGTGTGTGTGTGGTGGGGGGGGTAATATCAAAATCATATCAAGAAAACCAGGCCCAAGAACTTATTAGACATGCCAGACAGAAAAAAGGAGTACAACTCCCTTGACTTTGTATGGACCCCATAAAAAGATGGACAGCTAGCAGAAGGATGGCATACTTTCACCTACCTGACACTCAGTGTGTGTCAGGGACAGACAGACAGACAGGAAGGAAACTGTTGTAATAGGAGCAGCGGGGCTGCGTCCCCAGCACCCCGCTGCCCGCAACCGGCTAGCTTTACCCGAAATAACAACACACAAACTGTATTCATTTTAACACTGCTTGGCCCATTCTCTTCTAGGCTAATTCTCACATATTAATTTAGCCCATTTCTAATCATCTGTGTGTAGCACCTCAAGGTGCGCTTACCAGGAAGGTTCTAGCCTACGTCCATCCTGGGTCGGAGCTTCATCGTGTGTGCCTCAGAGAGCAGAGCTCTCGCCCCTGCCCGCAAGAGTGGAGCATCGTGTCTCTCTGAGACGTCTGCCCCCGAGAGGAGAGCTGTCGAGTCTCTGACCTCACTTCCTCTTCCGCCCAGCATTCTGTTCCGTCCACTCCTCCCACCTATGCTTTAACCTATCAGGGCAAGCAGCTTCTTTATTTAATTAACCAATGACCTTCCTCCATCAGGAAACTTTTGCCTCTCCTTGGATTCAGCTCAAATCTGGCCCCAGCTGTTGATGTGGCATGCATGACTAACCAGATGCCTTCCTGTTTGCCTCTCTGGACCTGGATGTGAACCTGCTATTTATTTTCTAGTCTCAGACCCGCAGCAGCCCCTCCCAGCACTGGCTTGGTTCATTATCTTATCAATACACACGTCTTTCAGCCCCGCTTCTTCTGAAATGTTTTAAACTCTGCTACAGCCTCTTTAACTGATACTCATTCTGTAAACCACATATACGCATATAGATATATTTTGTGTTTTGTATACTGTATTGACTGATGCTATGAGTTAATATTAGCAATTAAGAGGGGAATTAAAAAACTTGCGTCTGCCTTGGCAAAGTTCCTGGGGTAGCGGAGATCTCTGACAATTGACTAACTTGAAATAATTGAAGCTGCCGAACCTTGTGCATCTCTGTACTGGTTTTCATGGCTGTGATTAACACCATGAACAAAAGCAGCCTGGGAGAGGACAGGATTTATTTGGCTTACATTTCGGGTCGCCATCCATCGTGAAGAATACCAAGGTAAGAAGTCAAGGCAGGAGTTTGAAGCGGATGCTGTGGAGGAATGCTGCTTATTCCCTTGCTCCTCCTGGCTTGCCCGGTTACTGTTTTTAAAAATTCTTCTCTCATATATAACATTTCAACTGCAATTTCTCCTCCCTTGCCACTGCTCAGTCTCTCTTCCCCACCTCTCCTCTCCCCCAGATCCACCCCTGTCCCTCCATTTCCCCGGACATCAACCCAACACAGCATAATAAGACCAGGTACATACCATCACACCAAGGCTGAATGCGGTGACCCAGTTGGAGGAAAAGGGTCCCACAAATAGGCAAAAGAGTTAGGGACTTCCTCCATCCCACTGTTAGAAATCCCACAAGAACACCAAGCCATAACACATATGCGAAGGACCTAGGCCAGGCTCCTACAGACTCCCTGATCTCTGTGAGCCCCAATGAATCCCAGTCAGTTGATTCTGTGGTACATGTTCTCTTAGTGCCCCTGATCCCCACCCCCATTGCAGGACTCCTTGAGCTCCGCCTAATGTTGGCTGTGGGACTCTATATCTGCTCCCATCAGTTGCTGGATGAAGTCTCTTTGGTCTCTTTGATGAAGATTCTGCCAGGCTCCATTCCCAGAACACTCTGCAGGCAGCACTAGCTGTAGGTTGGAAGGTTTTGTGGCCAGGTTGGGGGTCCCAGTTCCTTCCCTTGAGGCCTTGCCTGGATACCAAAGATGGCTGGTCAGGCTCCGTATCCCCCATTACTATCATCAGTCTGAGCTAGGGTTACTCTTGTAGATTCCATGGAGTTTCCCTTGCACGAGGTTTCCACCTTGTCCCCAAATTGCCCCCAATTCCAGTCATTTAAGCCAGTATCCACCCCCACCTTTATCTCTCCTATTCCCAACCCCACCTGGCCCTAGTTCACCCAGGAAATCTAATCTATTTCTCCTTCCCAGGGAGATCCGAGCATTCCCCTCTGATGCTCTCCTTGTTGCTTACCCTCCCTGGGTCTGTGAACCATAGCATGGTGATCTTTTACTTTACAGAAATATCTACTTGTAAGTGAGAACATACCATGTTTGTCTTTCTGGGTCTGGGTTATTTTACTCAGGATGATTTTTTTTAAGATCTATCCATTTGCCCGCAAATTTCATGATGGCATTGTTTTTTAACAGCCCAATAATACCGCATTGTGTAAATGAGCCACATTTTCTTATTTATTTATTTATTTATTTATTTATTTATTTATTTATTTATTTATTTATTATACAATATTCTGTGTGTATGCCTGCAGGCCAGAAGAGGGCACCAGACCTCATTACAGATGGCTGTGAGCCACTATGTGGTTGCTGGGAATTGAACTCAGGACCTTTGGAAGAGCAGGTAATGCTCTTACCCTCTGAGCCATCTCTCCAGCCCCTCCACATTTTCTTATTCATTTTTCAGTTGAGGGACATCAAGACTGTTTCCAGCTCCTGCTTATTGTGAGTAAAGCTGCTATGAACATAGTTGAGCAAATGTTCTTGTGATAGGACGGGCGCCACCATCGCCCGGCTAGGACAGAGTCTTATATTGGCCTGAGCCCTCCCACATCACCCAGCAGTTAAGAGAATGATCACAGATGTGGCCACAGGTCAAACTGATGGAGGCAATTCTTCATGCCCCTCCTCTATGGTGACTCTCTCTAGGCTTGTGTCAGGTCGATAGCTAAAGCTAACTTGCCAACTTTGATGTACAAACACATCACTTAATAACTCATCACCTTTTCTTTCTCTTTTCTAATATTTTTAATTCTTTATCTTTATTTTATGTGCATCAGTGCTTTGCCTGCATGGATGTCTGTGTGAGGGTGTCAGATCCCATGGACCTGGAGTTACAGACAGGTGTAAGCTGCCATGTGAGTGCTAGGAATTGAACTCAAGACCTCTGGAAGGCCAGCCAGTGCCCTTAACCTCTGAATCATCTTGCCAGCCCTAGAAGTGTTTATATTTGATACATTTGTATATACTTTTGCCAGTGACCTGTGCAGCAATGGAGAGTGAAGATGTAGCACACAGAAAACTGGGATTGGGTGGGCTGTGCATTCTGATGGAGATGTACCAGCAGCTCAGAAACTCAACACCTTTATTATACACAGCTGAATGAGGAGCTGGGTTAGTTAATTCTGCGAAGGGTGTCTCTGAAGGGGACAGTCTCAGGCTGCAGTTATCCAGGAGAAGCTGTGGTTGATACCTTAATCATACACTGTCAACATCTGGACTCAGACCAGGGGAAGTCTCACCATTTCCATGGGTCTGAGGTATCGAAGTCCTTGACATGGCCATGTTCATGCCATGAATGCTCATTCATACAGGGATATGTTAGTGCCCCATATTTTATTTCATAATACTCCCAATGCAGCTTGATGTATAGTTCAGTAGTTTGGGCAATCCCTGGAACCCAACTAAAAAGAGAAAGAAACAAAGCATTGTGGCCTCTGACCTGGGTTATTTGGGTTATCTTTCTCAAGTACTGGGAAAACTTGAAAAACCAGTAAGGTCCTTTCTTG
>NC_022010.1:68163883-68165458 GCF_000317375.1 Microtus ochrogaster
CCAGCCTGGTCTACAGAGCAAGTTCCAGGACTGGTTACTGAGAAACTGTGATTGTGCTACATGACTGTTACGGATCACGCAGTGTTTGAGGAAACATAAAGATGCAGAAGGGCAAGCCATGTGTCTGTAGTAGGGGATGCATTTTTGGGGGTACTACACTTGCATTTAATGGGCGGGAAGTTCAATCCTATCTATAGCTTCTTCTTCCATGGTTGAACATTGGGGTCATTTTAGACATATTTTTCTTTTTGAAAATTAATTAAATATTTTTATTCTTTGCCAATGTCATGGATAGAATATATTATGTTCATTTGGAGTTCCTATTACCTTCTCTCATCCCCTCCCACTCCTGCTGAGCCTCCTCTTTGTAACAAGTCTCCTCCTGTAGTCACAGATATGCTTTTCTTCTAATTTCCAGTGATCACATTCTCATGCATGGATGTTTTAGATCTTAGAAGGACAATTCTTGGGATGTGGCCACTGCACCTGGGTCACAGGTACCAATCTCTGGCCTAATCCCTTCATTACCAATGAGGCATTGACTTTTCCAAGTCTCCCATCTTTGGTAGGGGATTTACTAGAACTGCTGGGTTTTGTAGCTTTGCTGTCCCTACCAAGCTCGCTGGGAATCCATTGTAAAACCTGAGGGTTGGAGTTGAGCCTTGCAGCAATGAGGGCTCTGTAGAGCCCTGCAAGTAGGTGGTGGCCCAAACCCACCATCTGTTGTGGTGGGCAGGTTCTCATTCTTAGCTTGAAACTCCTAACCTCCAATGTGACTGAACTTGAAGATAAGGTATAATTAAGGTCAAATGAGGCCGGAATAGTGGACCCTGGATGCAGTGGGTCTGAGGTTTTCCCAAGAGTGAAACCCTTCCGACCTCTCCACACATAGAGCAAAGGCCATGTTAGAACACGGGGATGTCCCCACAGGCCTCTCTAGAAGCCAGTCTTACCTATGTCTGGACCTTGGATGTCTACCTTCCGAACTGAAGCAATGCTTCTATTTTTCCTCCTTTTGTGGGGTAAGGACCAAATATAGATAGTCTACCATTGGGTCACAGCATTGGTATTAGTTGTCTGCTTTAAGTTTTTCCAGTGTCTGCTTTTCTATTCTTTTCTCAAAGGACCAAGACATTCTGGGGTGTAGGGTTGGGTGGGACCAATATGGATCAATTCAAGTCATCTATACTTTGAATTCTTTGTAGATATTAGAATATTGGGCCAGATAGTGGGAAGCCCAAGGCTTGTGTTAGTGGTTGAGGAATAGAAGATTCTCTAGGCTCTTCTCTGTGGTGATCAATCTTCATTATCAATTTGATTGCATCAGACCTGGGAGGAACTTATCTCAGGCTGTTTTTGGATTGCTTTAACCAAGGAGGGAAGACCCACTCTGAATGTGGCTTGAACTATCCTGTGGATAGAAGAACACAAAGCTTCAGTGCTGTGCTGGCTACTTTCATGTCATCTTGACACAGATTTTGAGAGAAGGGAGCTTCAATGTGAAAATGCCTCTGTAAGACCAGGCTGCAACCAAACACGTAGGGCATTTTCCTAATTGGGTGATTGATGGGGGAG
>NC_022010.1:68165558-68174356 GCF_000317375.1 Microtus ochrogaster
GGCTGAGCAAGCCATAATGAACAAGCCAGTAAGCAGCATCCTCCGTGGCCTCTGCATCAGCTCCTGCCTCCAGGATCCGGTCCTGGCTTCCTTCAGTGGCGAGCAGTGCTGTGGAAGTGTGAGCCTAATAAACGCTTTTCTTCCCAACTTGGTCATGGCATTTCACCACAGCAGCAGAATCTAAGACAGGTTCTCACTTCTGTCTGCTTGCTGACTGCAGATGCAATGTGGCCAGTACTCCACGCTTGCTCGGTTGCCGTTCCTTCCCCATCATGACGGACTGGACCAAGCCACGAGCCCAAGTAAATGCGTTAGGCGTCTTGTGACAGAAAAGCAACCATTGTGTTTTCTGTAGGTGTGAGTGAGGATGTCTGGAGCACGGGTACTAGTGACAGCCATCCATCCCACTGCCATGGCTGGAGGCACCTCAGATCTGCAGTCTTGGAGACGAGCAAACCTGCCTAAGCTGCATGTCACGTTCCAGTTCCCTGATGAGAAAGGGACTCATTCTGTTTCCTGGGATCTGTTACTAAAAGTACCCTACCAGGAAATCTCCACGGTTTCCCACACAGCAGTCAGAGATGACCCACTCACCCACTGCACAGCCTGAGTCCTTGAGGGGCTTTCTGTTCTGTACTTCATGAGGACCTCAGTCCCGAGAGGCTGGCACTCCACAGAAAACAAGCATGAACTCACCATACTTCTTTTTTAATTAAATTTTTTAAATGTATGAGTGCTCTGTCTACATGTATGCATGCAGCCAGAAGAGGGCATCAGATCCTGTTACAGATGGTTGTGAGCCACCTTGTGGGTACTGGGAATTGAACTCAGGACGTCTGGAAGAGCAGCCAGTGCTCTTAGCCTCTGAGCCACCTCTCCAGTTCCCTCACCGCACTTCTTAAAGATAGGCATCTCAAACCACTGGGGAAATGATCAAGGATAAAGCGACAGCTTTTGAAGAATGTCGCTATAGCGGTGGGTGCATAGCGGTGGGTGCATAGCGGTGGATGCATAGCGGTGGATGCATAGCGGTGGGTGCATAGCGGTGGGTGAATAGCGGTGGGTACATAGCGGTGGGTGCATAGTGGTGGGTGCATAATAGTGGATGCATAGTGGTGGGTGCATAGCGGTGGGTACATAGCGGTGAATGCATAGTGGTGGGTGCATAGCGGTGGGTACATAATAGTGGATGCATAGTGGTGGGTGCATAGCGGTGGGTGCATAATAGTGGATGCATAGCGGTGGGTGCATAGCAGTGGGTGCATATGGTGTGTGTAGACATCCTGTTGTTGGGAAGGACTATAGGATACTCAAGAAGGAAAATATGTTTGGTTTTGGTTTTCAATCTGGGTTCTTTATTTTATTTTGAGGTTTTTTTTTGTTTTTTGGTTTTTTTTTGACAGGGTTTCTCTGTGTAGTCCTGGCTGTTCTGGAACTCACTTTGTTGACCAGACTGGCCTCAAACTCACCAACCACCTGCCTTTGCCTCTCAAGTACTAGGATTAAAGAAAGGCATGCACCCCACTGCTTGACTCTGTTTATGTTTTTGGATTTAATTATTTATGTATTTATGGAGATGGAGCTGGGGTTACAAAAGTCTTTTCCAGATTTGTTCTTCCTGATGCTGGACCTCTATCCTGAATCTTCCCAAGAGCCCATCAAGAAGCCCTTCAGCAGAAACCCACAAACAAACTGTGCTTAGATGGTTTCAAGGGACTTAAGAGTTTCTGTGGGAAGAACCAGGGTGAAGGGCTGGAGAGATGGCTCAGTAGTTAAAAGCATTGACTACTCTTCCATAGGTTCTGAGTTCAATTCCCAGCAACCACATGGTGGCTCACAACTATCTAATGAGATCTGATTCTCTCTTTTGGGGTACAGATGTATGTGTGGACAGAGGACTCATGCATAAAATACACAAATAAATCTTTGAAAAAACAAGCAGAAAAAAATCCCCAAGGGTGGTGGCCACAAATATAGGAGTTCTAAACTTGTGATTGAAGTAGAGTTTGTACCACTAAGCCAGGGGCCTGCACTAAATCCTGGCAGTTAGTCACGGAACTGAACAAACTGTAGCACAGTTGGTGTCTGCCCAGAGAGGGTGAATTCGTTGTGTGGGAAGATATTCTGGCTATGAGCAAGGCTGGAGATTTGAAAAGACGGGTATATTATCCCACTGGATTCTCCCATCCTATTCATGGCTTGAGGACCTGTGGCCTCACCAGCTGGACATGGCAGATGGAGTTCAGGGGGACCATAGAACAGTTAGCTCTTAAAAAAAGACTTTTGAAATATTTACTTTTTAAATTTATGTGTGCCTGTGTGTCTCTGTCTTTGTTTATGTGTATGTGTGCAGGTGCCCACAGTGGCCAGGCGGGGGCACTGAATACCCTGGAACTACAGTGATAGGCAGTTGTGACTTGGGTTCTGGGACCAAACTTGGGTCCTCTGGAGGAGCAGCAAGTTTTCTCTACTGTGGGGCCTTTGTCTCTCCAGCTCCCCACCCAAGAGCAGCCAGTTTAAGGAATAACTGTTATTAAGTCCCTCAAGGTGCATGCAAGGGTCCAGGCCCCACCCCTGAGGACCTCCAACCGCCAGGCTCTGTCTATAGGTCATATTCTGTGGGCCACAGAATGGCTGGACCCGGCCCCTCTAGATGCAGACAGCCAATCTCTGCCATACAGAGCAAAAGGCCCAAGCTCAGGGCTTGAAAACCCACCAATCCCTGAGCTTGAAATCTCACCAATGCCTGGGCTTTCCCTAAGCTCAGGACTTGAAAATCTCCAATCCCCATCCTGGAAATCTCCACTCTGGAAAAAACCCTTCCCCAAAAATCCTATATAAACCCTGTCTTCTGCTCAGTTCTCTGCAGCTTCTTGGCTGAGCAGAACCAGCCACCCTCAATAAATCTCTTTTGTGCAGTTTGTGGTGCTCCTTGGCTTCTGACTGCCAGGATACCTTTTCTTCAGAGCTGTAATGCTTGCCCTGGGAAAGCCTTATCTTTCAGAGCTGTGACACTTGCCCTCAGAGCTGCCACACAGCTGTGGGAGAGTAGAGCACCAGAGAAAGGCTAGCGATGGTCTCTGCAGACAGCAGCTCTGTGCTCATCCTGTGCTGAACTGGCTGTTATCTGCTCTATGTCTTGTAAACAGCATGCAGCATGACTCCAAATAATCCAATCTTTGCCTTATTTATGTGCATGTGTGTGTGTCTGTGGGTGGACATGCGCACAGGGCCCATGGAGGCCAGAAGAGGATGCTATCCCCTGGTTGTTAGCCACTCCACGTTGGTGCTGAAAGCTGAGCTCAGGTCCTCTGGTAGAGCAGTATACACTCTTTCTATTTTATTTTATTCTTCCGAGACAGAGTCTTAGTATATATCTCAGCTGGCCTGTTACTTGCTATACAGACCAGGCTGGCCAGAAACTCACAGAGATCCACCTGCCTCTGCCTCTCAAGTGTTGGGATTATTCCAGCCTCATACATGCTCTTAACCACTAAGTCATCTTTCCAGCCTGGGTCTTTACCTTTTAAGTAAGAATTGTTGCATTGTGTGAGGCACAATAGGAAAGCCTGATGCTCGGTCCTTTGCTGAATATGTGGTTACCCGTAAGGACAAGGAAGTCAAAATCCAGAGTAGAGATTTTCGAGGCAGTTTCCAGGCAATGGCCATGGGTCTTTCGATGGCTCTCTCAAGTTAAGCTCCCAGCTGTGAGGGCTTGAGGGAGTCTTGAAGTCAGCCTACTAGATGCCCTAGGGCATCCCAACCAGCTTTGGATCCAGGCTGAAAGACAACCTCAGCCAATGCACGTTCTCAGAGTCTTTGGGGAATCTGATTGTCCCTCCCCACTGGACATGCCCCAGTATCTTCTATTAGTGTCTTATTTTGTTTAATGCAGTCCCTCAGCACAATGGAGGCTTCCACGGAGCCTCCCCATAGGATCAAAATATCCACATCGAGCAGTCACACAGCTTACTGAGACTCATTGAGAAAGGGTCTCTAATCTCTCTCTCTTATCTCTCTCTCTCTTTTTGTTACTCAGAGATGGTGGTCCCAAAACTTTGCTGGGTATTAGAACTCTGGGGAACATTCCAATGCTCAGTGCCCCCCACACATGCCATATCTGGAGGTGAACCCAGCATTTCTCCACCCCTCTGGTCATGCCAAGTTTGAGGATCAGCTTGTTAGAAGTCCACGTACTCACATCTCAGCTTGGACCCAGCGATTCATGCACCGGCTGGCATCTCGCAAACCGTGCCTTCGCAAGCACCCTCCAGGTGAGTTTGAGGCCACTTTAGTGTGCATCATGTGGGGACCTCCATAAACTAGAGAGTCGAACTCACATCGGGAGCAGGATTGAGAAAGTTCCGGCTGTGATTGTGGCTGCGTAGCCAGAGGCTGTGGTCCCAGACCTACCCATGGCGTATATAGGAGATGAGGTGCTGTTGGGTTGGGTGATCTATGGTGAACGTGAGGATACAGGCCAAGAATGACACATCCTACTCCGAGTTACATGCCCATTTCCCCCATGAGCAGTTTTTTAGAGTTCCCACAAACGCTTCGAGTAGCCATCTCTTGTTAATGCAGAACAAATCCGTCAGATGGGATTCCCAGGCTGGAAGGAATTCACACGTGCAATCCCTTCCTTGGACATTGCCACGCTCTGGCTCCCGGGGACCAGTGTGAGAGCTGGGACTGGCTGAAGCTGTCGTCACATCAGCAGCCCACGTTTGCCGAGAGCTACTGTGGACTCTGTGGTGGGTATTGATGACAAGTGTTCTTAAATCAAACTCTCTCCCACTCAGGAGTGATATTTCATATAAATGTCCCCTTCAGGCATTCACGAGTGCTAAAAGGTTTCTGTGGGCCACCGGCAGCCCTCCCTAACCTGTAGAGAGTGAGGGTAAAGATTGGTCACAAGGGGGCAGTATTGCTCAACAAAGGTTTTCCCCGGGGCCTGTCTAATCTGTCTCCCTAAACGTCTGATTCTATTAATACTCCACAACCACCCACAAACAATTAAAAACGCAGCGAGGCATCTGTATGTACTAGACTTTTAAGACTGTCTGTTGAGGGCTAATAAGATGGTTCAGGGGCTAAGGGTGCTTGCTGAGAAGGCTGTTGACCCGAGTTTGATCCCAGGAACCCATGTGGTGGGGATAAGGCTGTTGACCCGAGTTTGATCCCAGGAACCCATGTGGTGGGGATGGGGAACAAACTCCAGAAATATATTCTGTGGCCTCTGCATGCATACCCCCATAAACAAACAAACAATGTTATGAAAGAATGTTGACTTTGAAAAATAAAATGTCCGCACCCCCCAACACACACAGTTTTAATGGGGCGGGGGATGGCTGTTTCTATAGATAGGAAAGTGATCTTTTCCTGGAAGATGTGGTACTTTGCCAGCACAGTTGGAACACACTACCCTGGAGATAGGCACAACAGGAGGCTTGCTCTCTGAACGCCAGCTGCTCTGTGGGGAAAGGGCAGGGCTGCTGCCTCTGTTTCCCCTGTTAGAAGGCTCCCAGAAGGCTCTCAGGTTATGCACCCTGATGGATGTCTGTGTGGTCTCTCTTTAAAATGCCTTTCCTTCCAGCCTTGGCAGTGCTGGCTTTTTTCCTTCCTCCACTGAATGTGGTCTGTTGTGGATTCACAAGGAGGCTTCACGTCTGTGTTAGTGGCTAAGCCATCCTGGCCGGCCTCACTACCAGGCTTCTGCTTCCCCTGCCTGGAAATGGATGTGACCCTGAACCCTGGGGTCCTGTGAGGATCCCAGCCTCTATGCCCTCCCTGTGACAGTGACTTACCTGGCTCTGGATCCTAGACACAAAGACTACCCAAGGGTACAAAAGCTCTCCAGGGCCATCACTCAGGGCCATTAGTCCCTGGCCCACCCAGGAAGACTATCTTTGCAGCACGGCAGTCATAGGGCTGAGGTTCTCTCTCTCTCTCTCTCTCTCTCTCTCTCTCTCTCTCTCTCTCTCCTCCTAGTGTCCCCTCTTTGGGTGGAAGCTCAATTCCAGCAGATTTTGTATATAGTCTTGGTGAAAAGCCAGCTGAAAACTGAGGTAGCCGCCAAACATAGAGGCAGGCCAGAGAGCCTTGTGTTTTCTTGGTATTTCCTTTGAATAAGTGTGGGTGGAAATTCTTAGGAGGTTCTCTGATGCTCCACAGCAGTCTAGGCAGCTCTTCCCCTGCATTCTGGGACCCTCCTGACCATAACTAACCTTGTTTGGATTTGGTAGAAGGCTGGACCTGGAGAGAAATGAGTTCTGTGTGGCCCCAGGCTCATAGGGACACAGAGAATGCTGTTCCTGCTGCATCAGAAGCACCTGGTTCCTAACTCCACAGAAGTTGAGTCTGTCTGAGACTATAAACGAGACAGTGGGCATGGGTGTGTGGACTCAGGGGGCTGCTTCCTAGACCTCCAGCCTGAGAAGGACTTGGGTTGGTGGAATAAAGATGCAGGAGAGAGGAGGGAATCTGCAGGCAAGGCCAAGGCAAATACATTTTTTTTAATGGCAAGAAACACAATGAGCTGGTCAGGAGTGTAGACCCGGCAGTGTGGAAGCAGAAGAGTGTATAGCCTTATGAGGATAGAGAAGAGATTCAGGGGCCGGTTTTGGGAGGCCAGTCAGATAAAATTACTTTCCACTGGTGGTTTGGAGGGGGGACATCATTGGGTATTCTGATCACTGAAGAAGTGACTGACACTTGGTCTACAGGGAGTAGGTAGGATTTATTTTTATTTTCAGAGTGAGGTTAGACATTTATTTAGTGGGTTATGGAGGGGGAAGGGAGAAGGGGAAAGGAGCAGAGAGGCAGAGAAAGAGAGAGAGAGACAGAGAGAGAGAGAGAGAGAGAGAGAGAGAGAGAGGAAGAGAGAGAAAGTACCTACGCTATTTCATGAGAGCATCAAACACTGCTAGTTGTCTTTTAAAGTCCCTTGTCCCATCAGCCACAGTAACTACAGCCTCAGTTCTGGATTGATTAAGGCTGTCTTTCCTAGCATCCCTTGCAGCTAGGCACAGAGCAGAGCCGGGGAAGGGAAGTGTCTATAGAGTATGAAGGGTGTAGCTCCCTTTTCCTTCAGCACCCTGGGGGTGGGAAGCAGTGTCCTAAGACTGGTAGCATGATGAAATCGAAGGAAGGAAACAGAACCCGGATGTTAGGTCAAGGAAATAAAGGCTTTCTAGTCGAACCCAGTCTAATTTTGGCTGTAGTTTTGTTATTGTGAGTCTATATTACAATGAAAAGGATAAGCTTCCAGCAGAGCCTGAAGCTACTCAAGTCATTTGCACCTACGCCAGTGCATCCTAATTTTTCAGCCTCTTTTCCTGCACCAGGATTGATTGACAGTCAGTCTTGTTCTCTAGTCTGAATCTTCCGGATGCCACCTGCCATTCTTGCTTACAGGCATGATGGGACAGCATTCAGAAATCTTGACCTCTCTCTCTCTCTCTCTCTCTCTCTCTCTCTCTCTCTCTCTCTGTGTGTGTGTGGGGGGGGACTCTTGGTGGACGTGAGAAGACACGGTGGAGGAGGCGTCAGGATTTTGTACATAACACATTTCCTCAGGGGTTTGTGTCCACCGCAGGTGTGAATGGGCGTCAAGGCTGGGCGGGTAAAGTACCAGGCGTGGCAGATGCCGGAGAACTTGCCGGTATGAAGATGAATAGGTGTCCCTCCTTCTGGTAACGAGGGCCCTAGGTGGCCTTGTTCGAAAGTCTCAATGCTGGTCGTTTGATGAACACTAGAGCAAGGTGCCGTTACCGCAAATGTGGAAATAAAACACGGAGGCCTTTGCAGTGCTGTTTGCGATGCTGGCCCACAGCCCCCTACTTTGCAGAGTGCTGAGGTCAGGGTGTGGATCATCTTGACTGTGCGGAAGGAGGAGGCGGTGTGGGCATCGCTGGGATTTCCCAATGACTTTGCCCCCCTTTTTTTGTGGTGAGGAGGCTGTGACTGGATATTGTTGGCACAATCGTAGCTTTCTATTCAAAAGAAAGCAGATGGTCAGCGTCAGAGTGGCCTCGGAGTTCACAGCTGGGGTCACAAAAGGACTTCTCTGAGTCAAGAAAGCGGCTAGAACCGGAATGCAGTGTGTTGGGTGCACGTGAAGCGTGCTGATGTGGTGTCAAAAGCGGCTTCCTGTGGAATTTTATTGCTTATCTCAGGGCCGCGCTACAAGCCGCATATTAAAGGGTGAAATAATTTGCTGAAATCTCACTTCTTCCCCTTAAAAAGTCACTGATTATCAAAACGGTGAAGAAATTGCTTTCAAGCCAGTCAGCAGCAGCACAGTTTATATAAACAAATTACCCTGGCTGCGGTGAAGCGTTCTAAAAAATGGGACACGTGGCCATAATAACACGGTTGTCTTAGGAGGCCGCGGGGACGAGATATTAGCTAATCGAGGACGGCAGCGCTCTCTCATGCCGTGCCCCGAATTTCAAGAGCGTAACAAAACGAGAGGCTAACGGGAAATACTGATAAGCTTGACACAAATTAAAAGCTTCCATATATCAAGTACACTATTAAGCAAATTTTAAAAGCCAACTGTGCAATAGCCCATTGAATTAAGATACAAAGCTAATCTTGAGTCTAGTAACTTCCCGCTGCTAAGAGAAATAGCCACAGCTGCAATGGCAGCTGGAGGCCAGCTCTCCTTGCCATCCTGCGTTGTTGTTGTTGTTGTTCTTCTTCTTCTTCTTGTTCTTCTTCTTCTTGTTCTTCTTCTTGTTCTTCTTCTTGTTCTTCTTCTTCTTGTTCTTCTTCTTGTTCTTCTTCTTGTTCTT
>NC_022010.1:68174621-68176367 GCF_000317375.1 Microtus ochrogaster
GTGCGCCACCACCGCCTGGCTGCAATCTTGCATTCTTAATTGTGATGGATTTCTAAGGGGTCTGAGGTGGGCCTCCCGTGGGCCTGTAAGCTCCACTCTTCATGCCCACCCATGCTTTCTCCTCTCCTTGAGTGTTTGTGAGTGGTGGATTTACTTGCGCCCTGCAGCATCTAGGCAAGGTGGGATGTGCAGAGGGATCCCTCTCCCTTGGCTTGGACCTGTCTAATACCTCAGAGCGACTATGACGCCTACAGACTGGAGGTTTGAGGATGGCGTTACCATGACACAGGTGACGAACTTGATGGATGTGCACTCCGGTTGGTGCCACATCTCTTCTCTACTTTAAGGATTTACTCATTTCCTGAGACACGTAATGTTGAAACTAGGCTAATTCATATCCCTACCACGGCTTCTAAACAACGCCGCTAAGTGAAGGACTCTTATGAATCTTATTTAAATTAAAAGCCAAATGATGAACCTTAACAAGAAAGGCAGGTTGAAGACTAAAGAATGGAAAGTTGGACTTGTGCCAGTTAGCCAAATTGTGAATTATGAGTTCTCAGATTAGGGTCTCAAGGGGACACTGAGGCAGATTGTCCTTTGGGGTCAGAGATTTATCAAGAGAGTTATAAACGCTACAGAAGTAGAGTATCCTGGTGGGAGCTCTGAGGAGAGGGCCGGGCTGTGGGGTGAGGTGAAGGATCCTCTAAGAGGCAGAGAGAGAGGGAGAGAGGGAGAGACCCTCTACCATGTGATGATGAGCCCATCGTATCTACTGGAAATCAGATTGTTTCTGAATCCCAAGCAGCATGGGAGGGAACGGAAGTGTCTGTCGTGAGATGTGGCACCTGTAGCCTCCAATGCTTAGGAAAATTTCTCCTGGGGATGGAAAAATTCAGAATCATTGTCAGGTACCCTCGTGAGTGCCTGTCTTTCCCTTGTAGTGGTGGGATCTCCAAAGTTGGCTCTGAGGGTGGAGAGGACAGGCTGCTGTAGGGGATTATGACCCGAGCATCCCCGAGCTCACACTTCAAGACTCTATCATGGTGGGGAAAGCGGGTGGCAGGATGGCTGTAGTTATGGTGACAGGAGCGTGAGGTAGCTGGTCACACTGCGTCACAGCCAGGAAGCAGAAAGACATGAAGTTGCTCAGCCCACTTTCTTTTTGTTCAGTCCAGGACCCCAACCCATGATGATGCTGTCCACATGCAGGGTGGGTCTTCCCTCCTCTCCGGGAATGCCCCTGTAGACGTGCCTCAGTATATATGTCCCCTTGGTGATCCTAACTCTAGTCATATCAATAATATGAATCCCCACTGAACAGGAGCGGCCCGTGTGGGCAGGGGCTGCACAAAGTCTGTACGGAGAAGGCGGCTGCACTAAGTGATGGAGGAGCCTTCGATTGGGAGAGAAGGGGATCTATGGCTGTCAGAGCACAGAGGGAAGACGCCAGCCCCTGGGCTCACAGCATCTAAATGCATGTCTTGTTGGAAGCGAAGCGAAGGCACTGACTTCATGTTGAAGCTGATCTTCAATGACCATTCTGAATATTACAGGACCTTCAGCACTAAACATGCCCTGCTCCACAAGTGGCAGCATACGGTTATAACCGGGCTTGCACTTTAAGACCACTGTTGAGATCTTCTGCTCAGAAGATTGTTTTTAAAACGCTGCTACTGCCCGTCAACAAAGCACTAGTCCTCCAAGGGCTTGTGTGGTGGAAGATTGTTTTTAAAACGCTGCTAC
>NC_022010.1:68176872-68182963 GCF_000317375.1 Microtus ochrogaster
CAAGAAAGTGAACTGGGACACTAGGCAGCATCTTGAACATTTATGAGACCTCAAAGCCCACCTCCACTGTGACATAATTCCTCCAACAAAGCCACGCCTCCTAATAGTGCCACTCCCTTTGGGGGCCATTTTCTTTCAGAACATCACATGGACTAAGCCCTGAATCTGCAAGCAAGCCCCTAGTTAAATGCTTTCTGTCATAAGAGTTGCTTTTGTCATGCTGTTTCTTCACAGCACCGGAACAGTCTTTAAGATGGCTTGGGTGGAGGGTGTGCAATGAGAGATGCTCTTTTCATGTCTGGTAACACAACAGCCTCCACAATCAAGGGGTTAGTACACATGTGTGAGTTATTATTCAGGTAATATATCTTGAAAGATTATACCTGGTGTAGACTTTGCCCGAGGGACCAGACAGCACAAACTGGAAGCCACTGGGAAGAGTTCTCCATGCTGTATGTAATGAAGAGTGCTTGTGGTTCATGGGAGGAGGTCAGATTATCATCGTTAACTGAAGTTGGAGGAGTTGGTGCCTCATGGCTGACTCTGAGGGGTCGAAGACCTCAGTGGAGGGAGTCACTGTACAGGCGAAGGAGATGGGGACCTGGAATTAACATTAGGCCTGAAGCTGTGACTGGAACCCAAGCCAGTACCTTGATTGCGACTCTACAAAGGATGCGGTTAAACCTTGCCATCCTGCAGCCCACAAAACGTGTGAGGTAAGGAGTGTTTGGCTGATAGCTGCTAGTGCCTGGGACTTTACTAGTAAGGATGCTTTGTTGCATGTCTTAGCCTTCTTGGGATTGCTGTGGTCATCTGAGTAGGATCTAATGAACGGTATGATATGGGTTATTTCAGGCCAGGGTACACATTTAAAAACAAAGAGCAGGACAGAATACCTGTTTGTAGTGGGAGCTGCGGGCCTGCTTTTCGTCCCGGCTCCCACACGGCTAGCTTTACACCAGAAATAACAACACACAAACTGTATTCTTTTAAACACTGCCTGGCTTGAACACTCACTCTTACACTCTATTCTGTTGTTAGGAATGACCTATGGAATGTACATTTGGTGTATGCGAGTGGTTCTCAACCTTCCTAACCTTTAATGCTGTTCCTTGTGGTGACCCGCGACCATGAAATTCTTTTTGCTGTAACTTTGCTACTCTTGTGAATCATAATGTAAACATCTGTGTTTTCTAATGGCCTTAGGGTCATTTGACTGCGAAAGGGGTTGAGACCCACAGGTTGAGAACCACTGGCCTACACCGACTACGGGGTTTGTAGCAATGGCACCATCTTCTTAGCCTGTG
Organism: Microtus ochrogaster; assembly: GCF_000317375.1. Classification (NCBI taxonomy): domain Eukaryota; kingdom Metazoa; phylum Chordata; class Mammalia; order Rodentia; family Cricetidae; genus Microtus; species Microtus ochrogaster. The sequence continues at coordinate 68,178,180 of NC_022010.1, forward strand.
CAACATGCTTTGATTCCATGTTTCTGAGTTTATGTGGTTTGATTGAGAATGGTTCCAGAGGCTCCTATATTTGAATGCTTGGTCACAGTTGGTGACATCGTGTAGGAAGGGTTAAGAGGTGTCGCTTGGTTGGAGGAAGTGTGTCACATGGGGTGGACTTTGAAGTTTCAAAAACCCATACCAGGTTCAGTCTTTCTCTCTGGATCAGATGTTAGTTCTTAGCTACTGCTCTAGTGCCTGTCTGCTTGGTGCCATACCCCTACCAAGATTGTCGTGGACTAACTCTGAAACTTAAGAAAACCCCGTGTTCATGAGGGTCTCCACTGCTGCGAAGAGACACCACAACCACGGAAACTCTTATAAAGGAAAACATTTAATTTGGGCTGGCTTCCAGTTCAGAGCTTTAGTCCATTTTCATCACGGCATAGAACATGGTGGCGTGCAGGCAGACATGGTGCTGGAGAAGTAGCTGAAATTCTGTATCTGAATCAGCAAACAGCAAGAAGAGAGAGTGAGGCACTGGACCTGGCTTGAGCTTCTGAACCTCAAAGCCCACCACAGTGACAGACTTCCTCTAACAGGTCCACACCTACTCCAACAAGGCCACACCTCCTGATAGTGCTACCTTATGGGGCCATTTTCATTCAAACCAACACAGACCCCAATCAAATGCTTTCTTTTAAATGCTCCCTTGGTCACGGTCTCTCTTCACAGCAATAGAATGGTAACTAAGACAATATGAATAGTCACCCCTACACCAGGAAGGCAGCCGATTACAACTCTTAACCAGTGAGTAGAATGTCAGGGCCTCAGGTGGTGTTTTACTTTTCATTTAATGATTTCCTTGGATGTTTAAATTTTGTTACAGTAAACTTTTAGTTAAAAAAGTAGGTTATCTGATGTTTTATATGAGTCTACCTTTGAGCCAAATATTTTTCTACTTGGATTGTATCCCATAGATATGTTAGCATTTTAGCATGATATGTTAGCATATCATGTTTATGCTGATATGCTCTTATACATAAATAAGACTGGCTACTCCAACATTATTATTCAAATGGTCAATAAACAAATTCAGCACCTTGGTGGTTTGAATGTCTACTATAGATTCAGGTGTTTGAATGATTAGTCCCTAGCTGATGGTATTGTTTGGGTAGATCTAGGAGGAGCAGCCTTATTGGAAGAAGCATGCCGTAGAGGTGGGCTTGGGGGGAGTCCTGAGTTGTGTGGACTCCTGACAGTTCTGCAGTTCCTTTATGTTAGAGATGCCATCTTGCTGCAAGTAAATCAAGAACATTCTAGAAGGTCAGCGGTCCCGGTCTTGAGCACACGTGACTCTTTTCTTTGGCATCCATTCCAGGGCTATTTATCCTCAGAAGAGCGTCCTTACACAGTCGCAGGCCAGGGGTGTGCGCTCAGCAAGGCCTGGTTCTGCTTGGGAAGCGACGCTGGGAAAGGTGCCAGTAAAGGCCAGAGTGGAAACATTGAGTCAAAGACCGAGAATACACTTAAGGCTTGGGATTAAAAAACAGACGACCATAAGGAGCATTCAACTCAGTGTGCATGAACCTCTGGTGACCTGTCCCTCAGGATGCAGAGTTGGTAGTCAGAGGTAGATCGGGGCATAGTAGGAAGCATCTTTCCCTGGAGTCCAAGACATGTGGACCACTGAAGCATGATTAATAAAAAACTCAGGGTCAGAAATTGGGGTTCAACCTGCAGATCTAAAAATCAAAACAGCCAGCCACTGGCTCTTAACTCAACCTCAGTCCGAAAATGGCGATCCTGCCTCCCGGAATCTCAGAATGAGACTGTGTCTGAGAGCTGTCTCTCTCCACCTCCACCCCCTGTTTTATACTCCTCTCTAGGGTTGGAATTAAAGGCGTGCACCACTGGGCTTAACGGCACGCACCGCCCAATTTCTATGACAACTAGAGTTTAAAGACAACTGGGATTAAAGGTGTGTGTTACCATAACCTGGTCTGTAAGGCTGACCAGTGGGACTGTTTTCCTCTCAGATCTTCAGGCAGTCTTTATTTATTAAAATACAGTTGGAATGCCACTACAGACCACTGGTGGTAGGCTGTCTCCTACGAAGCATGTGACCGTCACTCTTTGCTGGACACAACCCTGCTGGACCTGATGTAAGCTGAGAGGGTTACACAGGGTCCAGCTTCTTGGAATGTCAGCGAGACATGTCCAGCATTCGCAATGTTGTCATCTATAGAACCCATAACTGAACAGCACACAATGGACGTAACGAAAATATTATAAACCCCTCCTAATGTTTGAGTAGGTTATGACTTCATGCTGTGATGGAGGAAGGTCACTGGTTAAGTAATAAAGAAACTGCTTGGCCTCATAGGTTAAAACATAGGTGGGAGGAGTAAACAGAACAGATTGCTGGGAGGAAGAGGAAGTGAGCTCAGAGGCAATGCTCCCCTCTCCCAGGCAGACGCACACAATGAAGCAAGACGCCAGGTCAGACTTGCTGAATCTTTCCCAGTAAGACCGGTGCTACACAGTTTATTAGAGATGGGTTGACTGGATATCAGAATTAGCCAGTAAGGGCTAGAGCTAATGGGCCAAGCAGTGTTTAAAAGAATACAATTTGTGTGTTGTTATTTTGGGGCATAAGCTAGCCAGGCGACCAGGAGCTGGGGAGGCAGGAACACAGCCCACAGCTCCTACAACAATGCTGGGTCATATCCTTAGCTGTCCCCAGCTACGTTCACAGTTACCCTTGGCTGCTTGTGAAGCTGGAGGTGGACACTCTTGTCTGACTTTGCCTGTTACCCTAACTCGCTAAGTCCCCTGTTTCCACGTCCTTGTGTTGTATTTTAACTGTTTGAAGCTCATTCCTTCTTTCCCTTTCCCCAGATGACACAAGAATTCCAGCACTGTCATTTTTCCCTCTTTGCTTCCCATCTCGCTTCCTGCCAGACCTTTGCTTGAGCTGATTTCCAGCAGCAGGCCCTTCTCCAGTGGCCCCCTGTGACCCTCCATCTCCCCTGAACCTCTGCCTGACCCAAGGCAGCAAAAACCTAGTATTTTCTTCTTTGAGAGACTCTCATGTAGCTGAACTTCTGTTCTTCCCACCCTCACCTTCCAGGTGCTGGGTTTACAGGTGTATGCTACCACACCCAGTTGGTGTATGCTGGGGGTTGAGCCTAGGGCTTCAGGCATGCCCGTCTGCCAACTGAGATGTGTTTGCAGTCTGAAAATCTGATATTTTTGACTTGTTAATTTTAAAAACATATTTTTGGTTGAAATGTATACAGAGCCTTGCTTATTTAATCTCTTCCTTGGATTCATTTTCTCTTTTTTCTGGCCACATTAAGCCTTACAAGGATTTTCTCAGAAGAGTGTTGTGGAACAAATTCTCTGAAATGGTAAATGCGTGAGAATGGCACTATTACTCCACTGTGTGAAATAATTTCATTTATGCCTCTTTTAGATCAAAATGCTTTTCTTTCAAAATATGCATTTCTTTATAGTTTTTTTTACATCCTGTTGCTACTGAGAGGCCCAGTGAAAATCTCATTTTCACCTTTTTGTAGGTGATGTGGGCTAAATTGAGTTCCTTTGAAAGGCTGTGTTGAAGCTCCCCAAATTTTACTTATTGAGAATTTTATATGTACATATATGCATTTTGATCAAGCCTATTTTCTCCCCTCTTCCTCCCCCTTCCCTTCTGTTCCCCTTCTCTATACCCCCACATGATTCCCTCCCAATTTCATGTCTCTTCCTTCTCTTCTCCCGAATTTCTTTCTTTTCTTTTTTTTTTTTTTTTTGGTTTTTCGAGACAGGGTTTCTCTGTAGCTTTGGAGCCTGTCCTGGAACTAGCTCTTGTAGACCAGGCTGGTCTCGAACTCACAGAGATCCGCCTGCCTCTGCCTCCCGAGTGCTGGGATTAAAGGCGTGGGCCACCACCGCCCGGCTTTCTTCTCCCCAATTTCATCCCCTCCTTTTCCCCCTTCTTTCCCACAGAGCCCACATAGTGCTTCCAGGACGTGCATGGGTGGAGGGCTACCCACCAGCACAGCAGCCTCTCAAGGGCGTATGTTGAAGCCTTAGTCTCTGGCACCTGAGCGGTGTCTTATTGGAAACAATGTTGCTGTGGATGAGCCCAGGCAAGATGAGGGCTATGGAGCAGTATCTCTTGCATTGTGTCTGGTGACACATGGAGAACACCCAGGAGACAATGGTGACAGCGTGAGGCCTCTACAGGCCAGAGATGGCTGTGACTCCAGATGCATTGCCGCTGGCCCTGACTTGTTCTGCTGACACCGTGCCTTTGACTTCTGCCCTCTACAACTTCTAGGACAGGTGGGACAGTCCACCTTCAAGCTGTCTGTTTCTGATACCTTGTGGATGACCCTAGGAGATGGGTATGTTGGTAATCTATGATTCCTTCTGCAAGATTTAAAATTTCATTTTCTTCCCCTCCCTCTTCATTCACCATGTTGTTGTTCTTGTAGCAGGATTTTGGTGTAGCCCTGTGGGCATATAAAAGTCTGGAATGCAGTACAACAAAGGTTTACTTATCTGGGGATAAACTCATAGAAAGAGTAGTCATCTGCATTTCTCTGGGAGTGCTGGGAACTGGAACTGACTCCAGGAGCCAAGAGGCCCATGCAAGCTTTTTGTCTACATTTATAGTACAAGAGACCATGTCCGAAGTGAACCAGTATCTTAAAGTCTATTGGATGAAAGAGTTCCCACAGCACCTCCCCCTTTTATCTAAATAAGAGAGTTCTAAGCCTAATACAAAACTATATACA
>NC_022010.1:68183740-68184789 GCF_000317375.1 Microtus ochrogaster
CAGCTTTGGCTAAGGCCTAGAGTAACTGACAGACCATTTTCAGAGGCAGGAAATTTTTTCAAATCTGTCTTACCCTGTCTTAGCAAGATTTGACAGTTTGTTTGCTTGTATCCTGCTTGTCCAGTCTGGACACCATGCATTTTGTCAGTGGTTGAGGTATGGACATTTCTTTACCCAAAAGCCAGTTTTGTCAGGAAGAAACAAGCTCCAAGTGGAGTGTCTTTGGTACCCTACATTCTCTCAGGAATAGATCAGTGCTGCCAGAAGCAATTGTGTCTCATGTCAACAGAACCCTAAGTTATTTAAATGTCATATTCTACAGCTCTTTGAAGGGTTTGAAGATTACATATCTATGAAGAGTACAATTTATATGCATCTAAAGAACCTGAGTAGTCTAACTATAAGTATGACAAACATGGAAGACTATTGACCTGTAATTCTTAATGCCTAGATAGCTTAAAGACTAAGGCTTCATATTAAAAAATTAAATAATCTTTAAATAAATGTGCAGCAAATGAGGACAATGACCTCAAAATGTAAATAATATATAAGTATCTTGATCAGAGGTAGAAATGTATAGTGCAATATGATAAATATATCCTAAAATTGTATCAATATACAAAATGCCTTAAACAGAGGTAGGAACATGCATGCATACAACCTGACAAAATAACTTTGCATAGGTGCACAAATATTGTAAACAGAAATAGGAGTACATTAAATATAAGAAATGCAATTAGAATTTGAATCAATATACAAAAATTTATACCAATGTAAATTATCTATAAATTATAGCTTACAAATAATCTCACTATTATTCATTATTATTATTAGTGTGAGTAAGCTTACACTAATCTTCCTATTATCCCATCCCATCCATTCCCTTTTTTATTTTCAAGAGAGATCCCTGAGCCTACTTCATTTCCACCCCCAACCCTATACCAGTTATAGCCAACCCCTAATAATGTTCCTATCCCTGAGGACAAACTTTGTGGGATAGGGTACATCGTATTCTAGAATTACTTCCAGCTGTCATGGGGGGCAATGTT
>NC_022010.1:68204585-68210639 GCF_000317375.1 Microtus ochrogaster
ACCCACCCCTTAGTGTTTTGATAACAGGGTCTGTCCTGGAATTCACCGTTCAGCCAGACTGATTGACCACTGGGCTCCAAAGGTCTGCTTAGCCCCCACTGCTCAGTGTCAGGGTTATAGACACACACACCAATTCGCCTGGCCTTTTCTGTGGGTTCTGGGGATCGAACTTAGGTTCTTGAGCTTGCAGAGCCGTCTTCCCATCCTCCTTCTGGATGTCTGGCCCCATCAGGCCTAGTTTTAGTTTTGCATACAAAGCAAAACTGTCCTTCATCACCCTGCTTCCTGCTCATCAGCATCGGCTCAGCCCCCTCCCCAGCACCACACTGTCAACCCCTGACATCGGCTTCCTGTCACAGCCTGCTTTTTTTAAGTTTGTGTTCAGAAGAGGAGAGAATATTCTGAACAGGAACAAAAAGCATCCATGGTCCTCAAGAGTCTTAATGGCAGAGCCCACTTCCATTGCTCTAGCTTCTCTATTGGGGTTTGATCAGTACTGCCTGAGCTATTGGCAAACATACACTAATTACTAATGCATGTGGGGTATGGTGGTCCTTCTCCATTCTGTCAGAGTGAGGGCTGGCTGCTGTGGCTTCTGGGAAATGGTTGCTGAGTATTTGGGAGTATAGCCACCTGACTGTTAAACTATCAGTGGCTCCACACTGGCCGTGGTCTGAGTATTTACACCGTGGAAACAAACAGCTGCACATCAGGACTGAGTTTACCAGTATCCCACCATCATTACCACCCCACACCTATCCTCACCAGCTTCCTTCTCTGCCTCTTCTAGGAGGCTGAGTCTTGCTATGGAATCCAGGCCTTGAACTCTTAATCCTCAGCTTTTAACCCCAGACTGCTGGGATTGCAGGTGGGAGCCACCACACTTAGAGTTCTGTTGTCTCAAGAGAAGAAGAAATTGCCAGCATGTGAGGAAGACACATTGCTCAGAAGGGAAACATTCATCATTCAAAACGAAACAAAACAAAGCAAAACAAAGCTAAACTAAACAAAGCTTTTATCGGTCTTGAGATACTTTGTCTCCAAGGAGAGTGGAAAGTCACCCTGGTCAAAGCCAGGCCAACACAAAGGATCAGAACTGTCCCAGGCAGGCACATAGCAGGGTTACAGACCTGTCAACCTGGAATTGCAGCTGAGAGGCTGTGGGGCTTTGTGAGTGTTACACTGTAGGCTTGCCTGTCACACGCTCACATCCATCTGAAACAGAGGCAGGGGTGTGAGGCTGGGCTCTTCACTCAGGCTTGGCCCTTCTGGAGAAGAACTTGCCATCTGGGTTGATAAAATACCTTCATCTCACAGCCTGGCTGATTTCCTAACAGGCTTTAGTTCTGCCAACCCCAAGATTAGATGCAGCGTTTCTCAAGGAGTAATTCATTTTTGGAGTGCTCCTCGGGTTCTGAAATTCCAGCATGCCAACGCTAAACGATTCCTTGAGGGAGAACAATTCTCCCTTCAGACGCTCCAAGGCTAACGGGGCTGAGATTGACAGATAGGCAAAACATCGAAAAACTTGGCTTTTCTCTTTTCAAAATATATTTGACTTCAGCAAGCTGTAAGCCAAGCCCCTCGCAGATGGCAGACAACTTAATTGCTGTGGTCAACTTGTCTGACGTTTCTTGGACGGTGTAGGGTGCTGTAGTAACCCATAGAAAACAGATCTCAGCCCACACAAAGACAGCGCAAGCTTTCGTATCTCGGCTTGGCTGTGTTCAAGGGCGCACCATCCCCCTTTGCCAGCCAAGCTCTGGTGCAGCTCGCAAACACAGCCTGTATGGCTTGGATAGAAGATTCAAGAGAGGCCCAGGAAAAACTGAGTCAGCATTGTTGTTTCTTCGTGGAAGCTTTGAGAAGGTGGTGACCTCAGTTGGCTGCCTGTCTGTGAAATTGTTTTCTCCAACTCTCCTGGGTTCCGAGCCTCCGTCGTCACTTACACATCTTGTCCTCAGGGTGGCGCTGGTTGCGCGTTGCTATGCCGGTTACCTTTCTTGGCTGGCTTCTAGCTGGGAGGCAGGATGCGTTCTGGGCTCTTTGTAGCGTGTACTGTGAAGGATATTTTTCTGAGTCAGTAATTTCTGATTCCACATAGAAGGTATAATTTGGTGGGTGTGAGAGAAACGTTCTTTCTGAATGCAGTGAGTCACTGAGCTCATGGCCACCTTCCCGGCAGAGTTAAAAATAAACCTCCAGAGCATATCCATGTTTACTTCAGCGATCTCTGTTTATAGTAAACACTCCGAGAACAGGCAGCAACCAGCGGCCCATGCTTGTGTGTTTTCCCTCCCCTCCCCTGCCCCTCTCTGTATATGTGCACATGTGTGTTCGGGTGAACACGCAGAGGCCGGAACTCCTCAGGTGATTCCTCCGTCGTGTTCCGTTTTACTGTTCTAGAGAGGGTCTCTCATTGAACCTGGAGGTGTTTTTTTTTTTGTTTGTTTGTTTTTTTGTTTTTTTTGTTTTTGCTAGCCTGACCAATCACTGTGCTCCAGAGAGCTGCCTGTCCCCGGCCCCCACCCCCTGCCTCCGTGCTGGGGCCACAGGCACACTTTCGCTATGGCTGGCCATATGGGTGCCAGAGGTATGAACCGCAGCAAGTAATTAATTTACCCACGAGATCCTCTCCTTGCCTTCTCTGGCGTGCCCTTGAAATGGGTCTCTGCTGGGTAACTGCTGGTCCAGGGGACACTCGGTCCCAGTTTGGAAAGAAGTCTCTCCCCTGGAACACATGGCAGTTGCTGGGGAGCCTGGAGGGCACACAGCCCGGGGCCACTTACTCAGAAGTAGCACCTCTGAGGCCCGGGTGTCCTCATTGTAGGCATGTGTCCAGTGATGCCCACTGGTGTTGACTGGTGGACAATGCAGTGTGGAATCTTGGTGCTGAAACTTGTGCCATCAAAGGCAGCAGGATGCTCAGCTTGGTGGTGTATTAGCTGTGTGACCTGACCCTCATAAAGCCTTACTTTATAAATTATCAATGAGATAAGGACGCATGGACTAGGGACCGGGAAGATGGCTCTGTAGGTAAAGGACTTGCCACAGAAGGGTAAGCACAGAACTTCAGATCCCCAGAATCCACGTAAGGCCCAATGAGGTAGCCTGAACCTGTACTCCCAGAACTCTCGCTGGTGAGATGGGAAGTGGAGACAGAGCCCCAGAAGCAGGAAGCTCAGAGGCAGTTAGCCTGGGGTATACAGTGGTAAACAATAGACCTGTCTCCAACAAGGTGGAAGAGAAGGACCAACAGTCCCTGAGGTTGTTCCCTGGCCTTCACACACGTGCTGTGGCAGTGCCTGCTCACACCCCCTCCAACACACACACACAAATTACACACACATCACAACACACTCACACTACTCAGGAATGTGAAGAGAATAAGACGATTAAGACGGGCAACCCAGGGCCTCTTATCAGATACAGCAGTTGCCTCTTTAAGAGGAGTCAGGATCTGGACCCACACAGGGGACAACCTCATGAGATCAACTGGAGAAGGTGACCATCGACAAACCTGGGGAGGCTTTGCCAGAGACCAGCTCAGGGAAGGCAGAGATGAGGGGCCCAGCAGCAAGCAGGAAGTTTCTCTCTGAGCAGGTAAGAGTTCATTTTCACCGGGATGTCTGGGGCTGTAAGCCATGAGCAAGCCCAATCAAAGAGGCGGAAATAGCAAGGCAGCCAGGCTACTATACTCAGCAAAACTTTCAATCATCATAGAAGGACAAAACAATATATTCCATGACAAAACCAGATTTAACCAATACCTAGTCACAAACCCACCCCTACACAAAATTCTAGAAGGAAAACCCAAGGAAGGGCTACAGCCACAAAAACACAGACAATTTATGGTCTCATAGAAGCAAATCCCAAAGAAGGGAAGAACACACAAATTAACATCACCAACAATGAAAACTAAATTAACAGGAGATAGCAATCACTGGTCATTAATATCCCTTAATGTAAATGGACTCAACTCACCTATAAAAAGACACAGGTTAACAGATTGGATACGAAAACAGAACCCATCCTTCTGCTGCATACAAGAAACACACCTCAACTCCAATGACAGATATCACCTCAGAGCAAAGGGTTGGGGAAAAATTTTTCAATCAAATGGACCTAAGAAACAAGCTGGTGTAGCTATCCTAATATCTAACAAAATAGACTTCAAGCTAAAATCAGTCAAAAGAGACAAACACACATTTCATATTAGTCACAGGAAAAATTTGTCAAGAGGAAATCTCACACTGAACATCTAGACCCCAAATACAAGATTACCCTCATATATAAAAGAAACACTTCTAAAGCTTAAATCATACATTAAACCCCACACACTAATAATGGGAGACTTCAACACTCCCCTCTCACCACTGGACAGGTCAGTCAACAGAGAAATGAAAGAACTAACAGAAGTTGTGACTCAAATGGACTTAACAGACATCTATAGAATATTCCATCCAAACAGAAAAGAATATACCTTCTTCTCAGCACCTCATGGAACTTTCTCAAAAATTACCCCATACTCAGTAACAAAACAAACCTCAACAGATACAAAAAATTTGGAATAACCCCATGCATCTTATCGGATCATCATGACTTAAAACTAGAATTCAATAGCAACACAATTCCAGAAAACCCACAAAGACATGGAAATTAAACAATGCTCTCCTGAATCATCAATGAGTCAAGGAAGAAATAAAGGGAGAAATTAAAGACTTCCTAAAATACAATGAAAATGATCACACAACATACCCAAATTTATGAGACACAAAGAAAAGTTCATAGCACTAAATGCCCACATAAAGAACCTGGGAAAATCCCACACTAGTGAATTAACAGAACATTTGAAAACTTTAGAACAAAAAGAAGCAAACTCACCTATGAGAATTAAATGGCAGGAGATAATCAATTTGAGTGCTGAAATCAACAAAATAGAAGCAAAGAAAACAATACAAATAATCAATGAGACAAAGAGTTGGTTCTTTGAGAAAAATCAACAAAAATGGACAAACCTTTATCCAAACTAACCAAAAGGCAGAGAGAAAACATCCAAATTAACACAATCAGAAATGAAAAGGGGGGATATAACAACAGACACTGAGGAAATCCAGAGAATCATCAGGTCATATTTTGAAAACCTGGACCCCACAAAACTGAAAAGCTTAAAGGACAACTTTCTGGATAAATATCAGTTACCAAAATTAGATCAAGACCAGATAAGCAAATTAAACAGACCTATAACTGCTGAAGAAATAGAAACAGTCATCAAAAGTCTCCCAACCAAAAAAAGACCAGGACCAGATGGTTTCAGCGCAGAATTCTACAAGATTTTCAAAGAAGAACTAATACCAATACTTCTTAAATTATTTCACACAATAGACACAGAGGGAACATTGCCAAACTCTTTTTATGAGGCTACAATTACCCTGATACCCAAACCACATAAAAACATTACTAAGAAACAGAATTACAGGCCAATCTCACTCATGAACATTGATGCAAAAATACTAAACAAAATACTGGCAAATTGAATTCAAGAACACATCAGAACTATCATCCACCATGATCAAGTCGGCTTCACCCCACAGATGCAGGGATGGTTCGACATACGAAAACCTGTCAACGTAATCCACCATATAAACAAACTGAAAATTAAAAACCACATGATCATCTCATCAGATGCCAAAAAAACTTTCGAAAAAATACAACATCCCTTCATGGTAAAGGTCTTGGAGAGAGCAGGGGTACAAGGAACATAATAAAGGCAATATATAGCAAGCCAGCAGCCAACATCAAACTAAATGGAGAGAAACTCACAGCGATCCCACTGATCAGGAACGAGACAAGGTTGTCCATTCTCTCCATATCTATTCAGTATAGTACTATTTTTTCTTTCTTTCTTTCTTTCTTTCTTTCTTTCTTTCTTTCTTTCTTTCTTTCTTTCTTTCTTTTTTTCTTTTTCGAGACAAGGTTTCTCTGTAGCTTTGGAGCCTGTCCTGGAACTAGCTCCTTTAGACCAGGCTGGCCTTGAACTACAGAGATCCAACA
>NC_022010.1:68210744-68211709 GCF_000317375.1 Microtus ochrogaster
AGAAGAAGAAGAAGAAGAAGAAGAAGAAGAAGAAGAAGAAGAAGAAGAAGAAGAAGAAGAAGAAGGAAGACCAGAAGACCACGTGATTATTTCCTGGGGGGCAGTTTAAATAGCCTGTGGGAGTGGTCTTGACCTTTCACGGGGAGTGGTCTTGACCTTTCACGGGGAGAGGTCAAGGTTTGGCAGGCTCTGGGGAGGGGCTGGGGTTACAATGGACACATGGGCACAGGGGCTGACAGAGGGCAGAAGAGGGGAGACCTCTGGAGCTGGAGGTACAGACACTTGTGAGCCTCCCGATAATGGCATTAGGGGCTGAACTCTGGCCCTCTGTAGGAGCAGCGAGTTCTCATAACTACCGAGTCATCTCTTTAGCCTCTGAATATTTATTTATTTATTGTGCGTGTGGTATGTGATATGTGTGTGTGTGTATGTGGGGTGTTTGTGATGTGTATGTGTGTGGTATGTGATGTGTATGGTGTGTATATGGTGTGTGTGTGAGATGTGAATGTGTGTGGTGTGTGTGATGTGTATGTGTGTGTGGTGTGTGTGTGATGCATATGTGTGTGGCGTGTGCATGTGTGTGGTATGTGTGTGATGTGTATGGTATGTGATATATATGTGTGTGTATGTGGTGTATGTGTGGTGTGTGTGTGTGGGGTGTGTGTGATGTGTATGTGTGTGGTATGTGATGTGTATGGTGTGTATATGGTGTGTGTGAGATGTGTATGTGTGTGTGGTGTGTGTGATGTGTATGTGTGTGGTGTGTGCATGTGTGTGGTATGTGATGTGTATGATGTGTATATGGTGTGTGTTTGAATTGTGAATGTGTGTGTAGTGTGTGTATGTGTGGTTTGTGTGTGGTGTGTGTATGGCTTTTCCCAAAAGACCGTTGCCATAGTAACAGATGACTTCACCTTTTAGCTGTTCAGTGGGTAAAATGACCTTCAAGGTTTTTAACCTCTTTT
>NC_022010.1:68212169-68214524 GCF_000317375.1 Microtus ochrogaster
CTTTACTAACAGCCAATTAATATACTTAAAAGACTTGGCCACTGCAACAGAGACCCTTTTCCCTAGGACCACTAAAATGAAGTTTAAAAGAGGTTAAAAACCTTGAAGGTCGTTTTACCCACTGAACAGCTAAAAGGTGAAGTCATCTGTTACTATGGCAACGGTCTTTTGGGAAAAGCCGTAAAGATGCCAACAGGAGGTAAATATGCTTATAAAGTGTCCACCCAGACCCCAGCGAGAGACTCCTCCTGCGGCTGTTGTCTCGGCTCCAGGGGTGATTCTGAAGTAAGTGGCTCCAAGTGTTTGTTGGTGTTAGTCCGTGAGCGCTGAGATTCTGGCACTCGGGGTTCACAGCCCTAACCCTACCCTAACCCTGAGTCTGATTTGTGAGGTGTGGGCTTCCTGAAGACATCAAGAGGAGGCCAGGGGTTGAGGCCACACTTCCTCTTGGGATGACTTCTGACCCTGCCCTTGCGGGGAGAGCAATGCACAGCGCACCCCTCTGGAGGGAGTGGGGATTGCTGGCGTGCAGGACCCAGCAAGGAGTGACTTCTGTTTTCCCTGGAGACCCAGCCCGTCTGGAACCCATGGGTGTGGTGCTGGCCTCTCACTGAGGATCAGGGACTCCACTGTTTATAATAAGCATTTGAAGATTTCTAAGACCAGAGGTAGAAATAGTAGTATCCAGATATAATGGTGATGTGCGAGTGTCCTCTGCAGGCTATGAATATGTTTTATTGCCATTGGTTAATAAAGAAGCTACTTTTGACCAATGGCTTAACAGAATATAGCCAGGCTAGAGCAGATACATAGAGAGAACAGGCAGAGTCAAAGGAGATGTCCTGTAGCCATTGAAGGAGACAGACACCAAGAACTTTACTGGTAAACCAAAAGCCTCATGGTAAAATATAAAATAATAGAAATGGGTTAATTTAAGATGTAAGAGCTAGTTAGAAATATGCTTGAGCTATTGGCCAAACAGTATTACAATTAATATAGTTTCTGTGTGATTATTTCGGGTCTGGGTGGCCGGGAAATGAACAAACAACCTCTGTCTACACAATAGTATTCAATATCAAAATATACCATACCATAATAAACCATATCACCCTGTTACCAAACTAAACCATGATATACCATACCATCATACCATCCATATCATGTTATACCATACCACATACCATATCATGCTATATCATGTCACACCATATCACCATCCACCCCATATCATGCTATATATCACCATACCCTACCAACACCACGCCATCACATGCCACATCATCACATGTGGATGAAGAATGAGGCTCTATACTGGCCATGGTGGTGAACACCTGTAATCCTAGCACTTGGAAGTCCAAAACAGAAGATGATTTGTTCAAAGTTATGCTTCAGAAATAAACGAACAATAACAACAACAAAAAACCCATGAAAACCCAAAGACAAACAAATGGGAAAAAAGCCAGGCTCTGTGAATAGACACCACACCCCACACAGCATGGCTTAACGCTGGCCCAGTGTGAGCCTACTGGACGCTGTGCCTTTGATCTTCTGCACGATTCGTGTGGAGCAGGTTCTGAGCAGAAGGCCGTTTTCACTTCTCAAATTAGGCAGCAAGGCTTGGCTGGCAGTCTAGTGTCAAAGGCACCACCTGGGCTGGCTCAGGTTACATCTTCACCCAATTGCACGCTGAGTCTGTAGTCAGCGCCAGTGCCCCAACTTGTGGTCCGTCTCCAGGGCAAGACTATCTTGGCTGAAGTAAAGGTCTCTGGATGGATGCTAGAAGTTTCCTCCTAGGGCTCCTGTGGGGAAGAAGCAGGCTGCTTTGGTTATGCTTTGACTATTTTTTCCATTTTTCCTTTTTCATGCGTGTGATGTGGTATGCATGGCTGTCTATGCATGTCTGCATGTGTGTGTGTATGCGTATGCGTGTGTGTGTGTGTGTGTGTGCAGTGCACATGGAAGTGTGAGGTTCATGGCAGGGGTCCTCCATTGCTCTCCACATTATTCACTGGTACTCAGTGATAAAGCTGTTCTCCATAGGCATCTTGCTTCAGGGTCCTCATCGCCGCCTTCGGAGGCTGGATTAAGGAAGGCTGCACACAACTCTGTGATGGCTCTTCCTGGTTGTCAACTTGACTGCATCTGGGATTAACTAAAAACCAAACACCTGGGCACACCTGTGAGGGATTTTTCTTAATTATGTAATTTGAGACGAGAAGATCCGTCTTGAATCTGGCCGCACCTTCTGCTGGCAGCCTGTATAAAGACATGGAGGGAGGAGGCTTGTTCTCTGCTTGCTCTCACTCTGGCTGGCAAGTCCATTCCTTCCCTGGCATTAGAGCGTATGTCTTCAGG
>NC_022010.1:68215263-68218809 GCF_000317375.1 Microtus ochrogaster
ACCACAGCCCGGCTCATCCCCTGATTTTTAAATTACATTATCATTACTGCATGTTTCATTCAGGACATGTGAGGGGTTGTGTGTGCTGTGGCTCATGTGTGGAGGGCAGAGAATCTTCTGTGGAGTCTGTTCTCTCTTTTCACCTGCGTGTGGGTTTCAGGTATCAAATCCAACTTCCCAAGGTGTGCAGGATAGGTCATCTGAGGGTAAAAAGTTCATTCTCTTTCTCTCTCTCTCTCTCTCTGGCTTTGGAGTTGGGCAATGGATATCCTTCTCTAAATCCAAGCATATTAAAAGAAAAATTCAGAGTTTCTGTCTCATGTCAGGAGCAATCTGGTAGGAACAGAAAGAAGAAATTTTTTTAAGGAAAAATTTTACTTTCCTTAATACCTATTTTGTCTATATAGTATCTTTCATTGAATATATGTCTATATGAATAATGTTTAAGTTTTCCCACTATGAACAATGAATTTTCCTGCAGTAATCTTTGAAGTTTCCAGGAAGAAGATGGGGCCCCACAACAACAACTCCACATGGTTGATATGATGTCATGATGTTGATAGCCCTGCTGTAAGACCTGTTTTGGGTACCAGTTGCTCAAGATGATTCCAACTTGGTTAGCTGAAATGGTGCACCTTCTTACAATGTTCTGGCCAGAACTCCAAATAGGAGCCTCAGAAAAACCCTGTCAGAGACTATTTGCAATTATACCAGACAGTAATCTTGAAGCTCAACCATCATTTTTACTTTTACAGGATCCCATAGAAAGAACACTGCCCACCCCTATGACAGCTAGAAGTAATTCTAGAAAATGACATCCTCTCTCCCATCAAAGTTTATCCTCAGGGTTAAGGACATCATTTAGGGGCTGACTATAACTGGTATAGGGTTGGGGTGGAAATTATGTAGGCTCAGAGATCTCTTTGAAAAAAAAGGGGGGTTATTGAATGGAATAGTAGGTAGATTAGTGTGAGCTTACTCACACTAATAATAATAATAGTGAGTAACAGAGTGAATACTTGTGAGCTATCATTTATGGACAATTTACATTGGTATAGATTCTTGTATATTGATAAAATTCAAATTATATTTGTCAAAATGAATATGCTCCTATTTCTGTTTACAATATTTATACACCTATTCAAAGTTATTCTGTCAGATTGTATGCATGCATGCATGCATGTTTCTACCTCTGTTTAAGACATTTTGTATATTGATACAATTTTAGAATATATTTATATTGCACTATACATTTCTGCCTCTGACCACAATACTTGTACATTTTTACATTTTGAGATCTTTGTCCTCATTTGCTGGGCAGTTGTTTAAAGATTGTTTAATATTCTGATATGAAGTCTTATGCTTTAAGTTATACAGGTATTAAGAATTATAGGTCAATAGTCATTCATGTTTGTCATACTTAGACTAATCAGGTTCTTTAGATACATAGAGATTGTATTCCACATAAATAGGTAATCTTCAACCACTCCAAAGAACTGCAGAATATGGCATTTTAGTAATTTAGGATTATGTTGATATGAGACATGATTGCTCCTGGCAGCACCGATCTATTCCTGAGAGAATGCTGAGCACTGAAGACACTCCACTTGAGGTTTGGTTTCTTCTTGGCCGTGCCTCGACCACTGACAAAACATACCTTACTGCCTCTGAAAATGGTCTGTCAGTTACTCTGGTTCTTAGCCAAAGATGGTTGCTCCAACGTTGCAAATGAGACTCTTGGTGATTGCCCAGGTAGCCAGTTGTCTCTGTCATCTACTGTGCATTTTGGAAATTGCTTGATGGCACTTCCTGCCTATTCAAGTAATATCTCCCTTCTCAGGCATTCGATGAAGTTGAAGATTAGTAGTTGTATTTACCTTCCTCTTATGATTTAGCCAAGTCATTTCTAATACAAGACTTAGACTCCTTTGGATAGAATGATTATTGAAACATTTAGCATATATTCCTTGCTTAATATTGCTGGCTATAATTCTAATTTTTATACTTGATATCTGTTCTTACTGTATATAGTTTTGTATTGGGTTTGTAACTCTCTTATTTAAACAAAAGGGGGAGATGATGGGGAATCTCCATCAGCCAATGGCCTTTGAGAGGCTGGACCAGATTGAGGCATGGCTTTGGGGTACCAAATGGCTGTGGTCCCGCCCACTTGTCCCTCTCTTCCCGTGCTCCACACCTTGATGTTGAACCCATGTTCCTGTTTTGTGAGTTTTCCCTTTTAATAAAGAAAAACCTTAGAATACTG
Source organism: Microtus ochrogaster (assembly GCF_000317375.1). Classification (NCBI taxonomy): domain Eukaryota; kingdom Metazoa; phylum Chordata; class Mammalia; order Rodentia; family Cricetidae; genus Microtus; species Microtus ochrogaster. Next base: position 68,217,530 of record NC_022010.1, read on the forward strand.
TATTTGGAGTTATCTTGTGAGTATTTGACTCACATTCCCCCCATTCGATGCATTCAGCATCAACGTGGGACAGCTGGAAAAAATACAGAAAACAAAACAAACAGAACCCGGTGATGAGCTGTGATTTCCTAAAATGTTTGCCGACACAGCCTATGGAGCAATGAAGCCACTCCTTGGTCTTCACTTTTTATCCGCTCACACTCAAGCTGACGCACTTCTAATACCAGGAAAAGGGGAACGTGGCCTTCTTGGTATCCCCAAAGAGGAACCGAAACAAACAGCCAAACAATTCCATTCAAGAAAAAAGCAGACACAACAGAGGGAAATAGAGTGTGTGCCATCTTCTGAATGAGAACAGGATGCGGCAGGGACTTGAGGCTTTTAATAGACTAGATAGAGAACTGGGGAGCCACCCTGGACTCTGTGGGGGTCAGCTGGCCTCACTGTTTCAGGACGATTCCCTGACAGGCTCATGTTCCACCATAGAGCCTGGGTGCCGTTGGAATCTGGTTCAGTGGCTGTGGACATCGTAGCCACCGGGACCAGCTGTCTGTAGCCGGCGAGCCTCTGTGTGACTTACGACAAGGCTGTGTCCATGCTGGGTGATACCCTTCTTGTTTGGCCTTCTTCATATCCGTGATGCAATTCTTTTTAACCGGGGAGCCTTTCTGTGGCTACCTCCTCTAGGTGAGGATCTTTTCTACTCTGGGACACAGAGTGGATGCTGGCCATTCTCCACACAGGATCCAGCTGGTGTGTTCAGCCTTTTGATTTTGCAATTCAGCATTGCCGTCTACAAAGTCCATCCTGGAGAAATGTGAAACTGAATTTAAAAATAAAAGGCAGAAAAAAATTCTCATGTTTGAAGAGGTTTAGGATTTTGTGTTCAGCTGCAGGCTGGACATGCCCATGTCATGCGACGGCACATGAGTGACAGGGGAGATGAGGGGTCACAAGGAACGTGGTTTCCTTCTCCACACAGACTATTCTGCACCCCTTGGGAATGCATGAGGTTTCCCATGGCTAATGGGGAGGGGCCAATGTGGGGAAGAGAACCCACTGCTCCTGTCTGGTGGGCTCCACCTCGCTGCGGGTCTATCAGAGCTTTGTTTCTTCCCTGGCTCATGTCTGGGCACAGACGCGGGGTGTCTTTGCAAAACACACTGTTTGCCGGGCGGTGGTGGTGCACGCCTTTAATCCCAGCACTTGGGAGGCAGAGTCAGGCGGATCTCTGTGAGTTCGAGGCCAGCCTGGTCTACAAGAGCTAGTTCCAGGACAGG
>NC_022010.1:68219111-68231444 GCF_000317375.1 Microtus ochrogaster
CCGTATTGGGATCCCTTGACTCACACCCTTCGCTCTCCTGCAAAGTGATCTGAATGAGACACCGCGCCCTACAGGCTGATTGTCTGAACACTCGGTCCCCTTTTGGAGGCGCTGTTTGTGAAACCTGAAGGAGCAGAAGCCTCTGGAGGAAGTCTGTCCCTGGAAGCGGGCTTTGATGGTTTATAGCCTCACCCTACTTCACCGGCACAGCATGTACTTTCGCAGCCAGTGCCTGGCTTCTGCTGTAGCGCCTCGCGCTCACGCTTTTAGACATTCTTCTGGGAAGTGCCCTGTGTTGTCGCAAGGCCACAGAAGAGGGAGGGAGAAGGATGTTCCACTTTCCTTTGGTGACACCACAACACACTCCAGTCTTCTCCCAGGGACAGAGGGAGAGATGGAGAGGGAGAGAGGGAGCAGGCACCAGTTTCAGCTGCTCCAAGGAGCAGCTCCCCCTCAATGCTTTTCCAGGCGGAATGTCTACATTCTGCAGTGGGCAGGGTCAGGGACTCAGTCAGCTTGGTACCTGGAGTTGAGGGACGCAAACCTTGTTTGCTGGTTTTGGTCAAAGGCCACCCTTCAAACACAGTTCTTTTGCTGGGGCTGAACTTTTTATGTTTGGCTTCTAATTTGCATTTTCCAGGGATTTGCATTTTCATAGGATTATGTTCAGTGAGGGGGTTAAATTGTGTTTATTAGAATCTATTAATTGTGTATAATTAGGGGTTTCAGTGTACCATGTGTATACACGTATATAGTCTGCTTATATTCACCACCATGTGTATACACGTATATAGTCTGCTTATATTCACCCCCACCGCCTTGTTTCTTCCCCGATGCTCTCCTCTTCCCTCCCTGTTCCTCTTCTACTTTCATGTCTTTTTCTTGTTTGTTTTGGTGACTCAGCGAGTTCATCAGGGTGCTTACAGGAGCCTAGACAAGGGCTCATTTATAGGAACATGAGCGCTTTATCGGCGGCTACGCTACTGAAGACAATTTCTCCCTTCAGTGATGGGATGTTTTTTTCTAATTTTACTTAAAGACAGCAACTTTGTTCTAAAATGACTCATATTTTCTCAGTGTTGAAAATATGGGTTAGTTAAAGTAGAAGCATCAACAAGGCTCCCTGAATCAATTGTACTGCTGAGGGTTTGGGGTAGGAACTTCCCATCTGCAGAGGGAACTTGTGTACATTGCCTTGTTTCCATTTGTTAGGGACATTTCTCATTTTCCTTTTTCTACCCTGTTATTAGTTCAGTACGATCTGCTTTTTCATTATAATGAAATGTAATGGATGTGATGTTGACCTCCCAGATGTGACCCAGGCCAGAGCAGTTAGCCCTGGTGTGCAGCTCTGAAGCAAAGCCGAGTGGAGACTTTCCGAGCCCGGGTTTTTCTCTGTGAAACACAGACGTCACGGGTTTTACTTTTGGGCTGTTCTGCACAGAAAATCAAATTAGCTACTTTTGGTGAAAAATGCTAAAATCTCTGATTCCTAACAAAATGTGTGGAGTGCTGGCAGTAAAGGGAGTCAAATTCAGTTCCATTAGCAAGTAACTGTACCAGCTCCTCCTTCTTATGGTGTTGGTTATGAACCCAGAGTCTCCCACAGAAAATGCTCAGCCACTGAGCCTCTCTCTCCCTTTCTCCCTCCCCTCTCATATATGCACATAGAAAGGTTTATTTATTCAGTGTGTATGAATGTTTTGTTTGAATGCATGTCTGTGTGCCATGTAAGTACCTGGTGACCATGGAGATCAGAAAGGTCTAACAGAGCCTCTGAAACCAGACTTACAGACACTTATGGGCTACCAGATGGGTTCTGGGAATTGAACCTGGGTCCTCTGCAAGAGCAACCAGTGCTCTTAACTGCTGAGCCATCTCTCCAGCTGTGGTGGTTTGAATGGTTCCCACAGATTCATGTGTTTGAATGTTTGGCCCATAGGGAGTGTCACTATTAGGAGGTGTGGTCTTTTTGGAGTAGGTGTGGCCTTGTTGGAGGAAGTGTGTCACTATGGGGGGCGGGCTTTGATGTCTCCTATGCTTAAGCTATGCCCAGTTTGGGATACACAGTCACTTTTGCTGTCTGTGGATCAAGACTCTAGTTCCTTCTCCAGCACCATGTCTGTCTGCATGCTGCCATGTTCTGCCATGATGATAATGAACTAAACCTTTAACATTGTAAACCAGCCCCAATTAAGTGTTTTACTTAATAAAAGTTGCCATGGTCATGGTGTCTCTTCACAGCATTGGAACTAAGACACCCATCTACTATCCTTTATTTATGTGTGTGTATGCACATGCATGTGTGCTGTGTATGTGTACATGTTTCTTTGTGTGCACATGTGCATATGAGGCCAGAGGTCAACATCAGGTATCTTTCTTCAATCAACCTCTCATTATATCTTAACTCCAAACAGCTTCACTTTCTGAGGTGCCAGGTTTAAGATGACTACGTATGAATTTCAGGGACCATTCAGCCTATGCCATCTTGTACAGTGTCAGATTCAGAGTTGATAATTGTGGTGCCTGCTGACTGAATGCCTTCTCTTGAGACAAGGTCTCAAGATTTTCCTTGCACTTGTTACATAACCAAGGACAACTCTGAACTCCTGGCCTTTGTGTCTCGAGCTCTGAGTGCAGGGATTACATGTATGTGTTACCACATCTGGCTTATGTGATGCCCGGGATCAAACTCTGGGCCTTGGGGTTGCTAGGTGAGCACTCTTCCCGCTGATCCACATCTCCAGTCTCAGTCACTGAATGTTTTAGTTACTTTTTGTGTTGTTGTAACCAAATACCTTGGTTACCACTTGAAGACAATGTAGCAAGACTGCTTGGCTCATGATTCTGCAAATGGTCACTGGGCTGGGTCTCTGTGAGGCAGGAACCTGGTGATGGGACCACCTGCTGAAGGTCATTTATCTCATGGTGCACAAAGAGCAAATGGAAGGGGAAGGGCAGGACCAGGTGTAAATTCAAAGCTCACCCCAGCGACCTCCCTCCTCCACTCAGAACTCCTCAGATTTGCATCAGCTCCTGTGTGGCACCAACACTGATACTTGCTTTCTCCTCCAAGGAGAACACAGGAAGTGGCCTCATCATCTCTGTATTGGTTACTTTTCTCAGTCCAGGGAGCAAAGCAATTTAAGGAAGGGAGGAATTATTCCCCTTGAAGTTTCAAGTTTCAGTCTATCATGGCTGGAAAACCATGGCCGCCCTAGCTCGAGGCAGCTGGTCATGTTGCATCCACAGTCAGGAAGCAGAAAGAGTTGAGTGCTGGCGCTCAGCTTGGCTTCTCTTTTTGATTGTATCTGAGACCTGAGTCCATGGGATGTTATCTACATCAAGGTGGCTCTTCCCACCTCAGTTAATTTAATCTAGAAACTCCTCACAGACACATCCAGAAGTGCTTCCAGGGTGACCCTAGATCGTGTCAACTGGACAACATCGACCATCATCATACCAGGACACACAAATCCAAACAAACACTGACCATTGCTGAGGGACAATGGTATTTTATCCTGTCACTTGTATTATTTTGAATAAAATACTGATTGGCCAGTAACCAGGTAGGAAGTATAGGCAAGGCGACCAGGCAGGAAGGAGAGGTGGGGCAATAAGAATTCTGGGAAGAGGGAAGTTTCAGTTTGCAGTCGTGACCCAGACACAGAGGAAGCAAGATGTGTGACTGCCTCGTCAAAAAAGGTACCAAGCCACACAGATAGACAAGAATTATGGCCTAATACAAGTTATAAGAATTAGTCAATAAGAAGCCTGAGATACTGGGCCAATCAGTTTATAATTGATGTAGACTTCTGTGTGATTATTTGGGACTGAATGACTGCAGGACAGGGCGGGACAGGAATCCGGGCAACAGACCATTACACCAGGATACACAGATCCAAGCACCATTTGACTGAGAATAAACCATACCCAAGGCGTTCCCAGGTAACCAGAGGAGACAATCACCCCTTCACTCAACATGCTGAGCCCCATCAGACTATAGAAGGCCTGGGGCCAGCAGCCCACCCTGGCCACTCCATGTGAGCCCAGCCAAGTGCTATTTTTCAGTTTCTCAGATTCTGTTCACACTCCTGCCTGCACATCAGAAGCACATGAGGGTCTCTTAAAAATATTCCCGGGCAGAGTGCACCGCTCAGACCACTGCGTCAGAGTCTGAAGGGCCCAGACTAGAATTTTATGAGTTAGATTCTGGAGCACAGCCAGGTTGCTGATTGCAGAGGTACGCAGAGGTCTAGAATCTTCTCTGCTCCAGGCACCCTGCCTTCCAGATGTACCTCATCTCGGCTCCATGGACCTGGAATTTTGGGCATCTTTGTAGTTACTGAAGTGTAGCTTTCTTCAGGCTCACCTCCCAAAGATCCAGGAACTAGGGGGTGCAGAGCCCATGGATGTGTTCAAGGGCAGCGTGGAAGGATTCAGCTCTTGCAGCCCTGCGCTGCCACGTTCTGCGCCAGCATCATCTGGTTCAATACCCCTTCCACTTCTCCGCTGCATCTCTCCTTCCTGTCTCTCTCATCATTAGAGTCCATGGGGAATGACAGCTAGTGTTCCTAATCTTAACCTTTGGTCCAAACAAAGTCATATTCTGGGGTCCAGGGCAGGGACACTATTTAACTTATTCTGCCCAGAAAGGCCTTTAAAACTGCACCCAGATGAGAATCCTTGGGATCCGGGTTCTGGTGTGGTGAGCTTGCAGTTTTTGGTGTTCTAGGGTGGCCTGCCATGACACTAGAGTTTAGTTCCATCAGAGGGAGGAGTCCATGGTCATGTCCAGCTTTCTGTTCTGGTCTGGTCCTACGGGGCGTGGTGGGCTGTGTATCTTTTTCAGTAAATAAAACCTGTTTTGGCTCAGCAGAGTCCCGGCCTCAATGCTGGTGTGTTATTTCTGGCTTCTCCACACCTGGACAATTGTGAGCTCCACAGGCCATGCTTGTCACCCCTCGGTAACCTGAGTCTCCGGGGTTCACAGGTCTGGAACAAAAGTCTTCAGTCCTTGGGGGTGGTGAAGCTGTTTCTCCTGAGAAGTTGTGAAGTCAGTTTTGTGAGATTAGCTGGCTGGGATTCCAGTGGAGGGCTGTTGATCCACAAAGGGCTCATTCAGCCATCCCCTCTAGTCTTAATGAATTGCAGACTGTAGATGGCAGGGCCCTGGGGCCAGAGACCCCCTCTCTGGTTTCCATTCTGCTGCAGGCTGGACCCCTTGCCGTGGTTCCCTTGGCAGAGACTCCCAGTATCAGATCCACCTTTGTGATCCTGGCTTAGGTTTCTTTGCTGTTGAACAGAATTAGAAAAAACACGAGCTTTAGGTAGATGCCCCCTTGGAACCGTGTTCCTAAGGCCACACTTTGGGCTTTGGTTTGCTTTTGGGGCAAAGGGATAGATGGAGACCTTTCTGAAGTCCTACACAGGGCTAGCAATTCATCTCTCTCTCTCTCTCTCTCTCTCTCTCTCTCTCTCTCTCTCTCTCGGCTTTTTTTGAGACAGAGTTTCTCCATGTAGCTTTGGAGCCTGTCCTGTGTAGCCCAGGCTGGCCTTTAACTCACAGAGATCCACCTGCCTCTGCTTCCCTGGGATTAAAGGTATGCGCCACCACTGCCTGACAGCAATTCAATTCTTTGTGTTTTTGGAAAGATATTAAAGTAACCCTCTCATTTCTCCCATTTAAACCTTTTTTTAAAAATAGCCAGGAGTGATGGCGCACACCTTTAATCCCAACACTTGGGAGGCAGAGGCAGGCAGATCTTTGACTTTGATACCAGCCTGGTCTACAGAGTGAGTTCCACCATAGTCAGAGCTACACAGAGAAACCCTGCTGATTTTTTTAAAAAAAAAAAATCAAACAAAACTTAATAAATAGACAAACAAACAAAAACAACCCCCCTTCTTTAAGACAGGTATGCTATGTAGTCCAGGTTGACTTCAACTTCCTTAGTTTGCTGCCTCTGCCTCCCAGGGCACAGGTCACAGACAAGAGTCTCCTTTCTCTATTCCCCTCCCATTGCTTTCTTCTCCAGAACTGCTTTTCGAGAGCTCCCTCTGGTCACAACCCAAACCCTGTCTTCTTCCCCCTTTGACTCTTCAGCCCTCATGCAGCGTCCCCCTGGGATGGTGGGAAAGGGAGGAGTTGGCTGTGCTGAGTCTGAGGCCGAGTCTCCTGACCTGAGCCAGAGGAAGAGTGTCTGAGGTCCCTGCAGGTTAATGCTTATACTCCTGTTAGTAAGTAGAGAAGAAGGCCTGGGACTCGGGGCTATGGAGCCTGAACCTTCTCTCCCTGTACAGAAGTGGGTTTGGAGAACTTCCCTGGGGCAGAACAGTCACAGAACTTAGCTTCCAGGGGGCTCTACTGCCTCCTGTCTTTGTGAAGAACCTAAGAGCTCACTCTGAGTGCTGGGCCAGTGAGCGACTGACCACCCCAAAAGCTACTCCTCAGCCGTGTGGAGACATGACGCCTGGACCTTTGTGCTTGTCCTGTCTCTCTGCCATCCAAGTCACACCGAGGACTTTGTTTGTGGAAACTCTTCTGTAGAGAAACCAGAGGGAGTGGAAGTTTAGTGGGGGACTGGGGAGGCAGGCCCTGCAGGCATGAACGACCGGGTTCAGTTAGAATCCATGTAAAATGTCCAGGTGTGGTGACATTTGCTGGTAATCCCAGCCTTGGGAAGGGAGAGCAAGGATCCCTGGGTCTACGTAGCCTGATTGGTGGGCTCTTTGTCTCAGTGAGAGACTCTGTCTCAAAAGAAAGCAAAACGGATGGTGATCAAGTATTGACATCAGAGTTTGACCTGTCACTGGTGTGGGACCATGGTCTGTATTCTGTCAGTTATATCTTAAAAAAATGCTGATTGGCCAGTAGCCAGGTAGGAAGCATAGGCAGGACAACCAGACAGGAAGTAGAGGCGGGTCAATGAGAACAGGAGAATTCTGGGAAGGAGGAAGCCCATTCCTCTGCAGTTGTGAGCCTGCCACAGAAGAAGCAAGATGTGACTGTCTCACTGAAAAAAGGTACTGAGCCATGTGGCTATCTCAGACAGGAATAATGGGCTAATATAAGTCATAAGAGTTAATAAGAAGCCTGAGCTAATGGGCCAATCAATTTATAGTTAATGTAGACCTTTGATTTCTTTGGGACTTAACGACTGTGGGAACCTGGCAGCACAGAAAACTCAGTCAAAATATCACCTTCAAACTTATCTGTGTACATGAAGACACACACACACATGTACTCACAGACACACACACTCATCTGTGTACATGAACACACACACACGCACCCCCCCTTCCCCAAAAGAGTATAGCAACGGATGCTGGCCCCACCTTCACCAGGTTGTCATTGTCACCGGGCAGTGAGGGCCCTGAGGGGTCAATCAACAGAGAGCCATAGTCCCAGAGAGGTGCTGTGGAGGATCAGGGTGACCTGGGCCGGGAGGAGGCGTGAGGGCCAAGGAGAACTGGAATGAAAACGGCAATGGTGTGGCAGGTTCCGAGTGTTTCACGGCAGATGGGACTAGCAGAGAAAGAGAAATGTCAAAGCTAGCCTGAAGGGCACCTTCCAGGGGTCGCCGACTTTGTTCTGAGCCATCATTAGAAGTAGTGACCTGTGTGTATATGTGAACAACGGGAGTTCGTCCCCAACTTACAAGGGGATCAAAGCTCCAGAACCCACTTGAAGTGAAAACATTGTAAGTTGGAAACATACTGAGTACCCTAACCTGCCTCATGCCGTTAGCCATACGGCACACTCTGACCCGTCTAAAGTACCTGTCTTGCGCCATCCTGGGAGTACTGGGTCCCACATTTAACGTGTTAAGAGTAACCCCCAGCGCGTATGCTTTCTATGGAACAAACTTTGCTTTTGTGCTATTGAGTGGGGGATAAATGTAGAGCAGTTGGGGGCCAGCGGTGGTGAGGAATGCATACAAGGGCTGGGCTCTCCTGGGGTTCAGCCTAAGTGCACCAAGAGCTGTTGCCAAGCCTACAATAGCCCTAAGCTGCTGTTCCCGACCCCACATGCCAAAGGAGCCATGCTCTCACCTGGACAGCCTGCTCTGGGCCGTATTGTCTCTCTCCAGAGCAGGGGCAGTGAGGAATTGCCCTCAAGTCTCTCACGAGCCAGGTGCTGCCGCCAGCACTGGTGTGGGGGTACACTCTGAGAAGACAGCCAAGAACGAACGAATGTGAGAGAATCATGGGGGCCTTGTGTGCTTGTGTTTGGTGCACTTCAATATTTGAAAGCCATGTGTTAGGAAAAAATAATAAGAGGGGTGGCTCCGCTGGCACAAAGAGGTCCAATTAGGATTAAAATGCCCGTCGTTTTATTAAATACAACTCTCTCAGGTGGCCGAGCACATGGTGGGGAGGCAGGAAAGTGGGGAGCCCATGCAAACCCAGAACCATGTGTTTCTCCTCTGGGAGCCCACTTAAATACCCTGTGGGCATGCTGGGATTTGGAGTCCAGACTAATGCAACTCCCAGGCCAGGGGGGCTGGGATGGATGCCAGGGGCTGGGCCTATGCTCTAGACTTAACCCCATGGACCTATCTTTGGGAGTGCTTGCTGAAGTCCAGCTCCCCAGCTCCCTTACTGGGGATCTGGGTCCTGATGGAGCTGAGTCCTGAGCCAAAATCTTTACCCAGCATATCTGGTCATTCTAAGGCAGGCAAGAAGAGACAGTGGCCAGAGTCCTTCACGTGGAGGGAGCTTCTGTTTGCTCATTAGCCCTTGGTTGTCTCTACCCCTCATATGCAGGCAGGCCACAGCAGCCATACTCATGGGGTATAAGATGGGCCAACCTCCCAAGTGTGTCACGCTTGGCATCCAATGATCTTCCCAGGTCGTTGGGTATTATCACCCATGGAAGCACTCCACACTTATCAGGAAAGTTTGTTTGTTAAGAGGAGCGGCGAGCTGCTTGCCTGCTCCCCCAGCTCCCGGCCGCCAGCTAGCTGTATACCCGAAATAATTACACGGAAACTGTATTCTTTTAAACACTGCCTGGCCCATTAGTTCCAGCCTCTTATTGGCTAGCTCTTACATATTGATCTAACCCATTTATAATAATCTGTGTAGCCCACAATGTGGCTTACCAGGGAAGATCTTAACCTGCGGCTGTGTCAGGTGGGCAAATCATGGCAACTCACTGACTCAGCTTCTTTCTCCCAGCATTCTGTTTTGTCTACTCCACCTACCTAATTTTTTATCCTATCAGAGGCCAAGCAGTTTCTTTATTATTTAACCAATGAAACAACAGATAGAAAGATGACCTTCCTCCATCATTTGTTTGATTTTAGTTGTGTTCAATAAAACTTTATTTAGAAAAACTGGCTGTTTTACCCCAGTTTTAATTAGTCATACAGAACAATAGGTTTTCTTGTGGCATTTTCATATACACTCAGTTTTGATGGAACTTCACGCCCCACCTCTGAAGAGTGGATAATAAAGATGGGACAGATATACACAACGGGGTCTTATTCAGCTGTAAAGAAAAAAATAAAGCTATGAAATTTGCAGGAAATTGAATGGAACTGAATGTTATTATTTTAAATATGGTAACCCAGGCTTGGAAAGACAGGCACCACACACTAGCTTTTGTGCACAGATCCTAGCTTCGAATCGCTGTGTCTGTGTCTTATGTGGGGAGAGACGAGGTGTGTTAGTTAGGGTTTCTATGGCTGTAAAGAGACACCATGACAATGGCGACTCTTATAAGGGAAGACATTTAATGGAGACTCACAGTTCAGAGGTTTAATCCACTGTCGTCAGGGAGAGAAGCAAGGCAGCGTGCAGACAGGCATGGTGCTGGAGAAGGAGCTGAGAGTTCTTACGTCTTGATCTGTAGGCAGCAGTAAGGAGTCTGTCCACATTGGGCCTAGCTTGAGCATAGGAGACTTCAAAGCCCTCCACAGTGACATACTTCCTCTAACAAGGTCACGCCTACTCCACCAAAGCCCCTCCTCCTAATAGTGCCACTCCCTTTGGGGGCCGCCCTTCTTTCAAACCATCACATTGCTGTCCCTGGCACCCCCTAGGCTTGTAGCCATGTCATAATGCGAAAATGCGCTCTGTTAAACTTCAAAAGTCCCCATAGATTATAATAGCCTAAAGTTCCAAGTCCTTTCTGAGACTCATGCAATCTCTTAACTGTAATCACTTATAAAATCAAAATCCAAAAACAGATCATAAACTTCCAACATGTAATGGCACAGGATATACATTACCATTCCAAAACGGAGGAAAGGGAGGATAGGGAGGAAATGCTGGGCCAAAACAAGACTGAAAACTGGCTGGGCAAACTCTAAACTCTGCATCTCCATGTCTGATGTCAAAATGCTCCTCAGATCTCCAACTTCTTTCAGCTTTGTTGACTGCAACACCCTTCTCTCTCTCTCGGGCCGGTTCCGCTCCTGTCAGCAGCTCTCCTTGGCAAGGATCCCACAGCTCTGGCGTCTCCAACATCTTGGGATCTCCAAGGCAATCCAGGCTTTATTTTCACAGCTTCACACAATGGCCTCTCTAGACCTCTGTTCAGGGACACCCCTGACTCACGCCTGACCTCAGCAGCTAGCTATCTTTAGTTGTGGAGGACGATTCTGTAACCCCTTTCTTCTGCCATTGACTCTAAAGCCAGAACCACGTGGCCGAAGCTGCCAAGTTCTGCTGCTTGCTGGGACTGGAACATGGGCCCCTCATTTGATTACATCTTCACCAGCTCTCCGTTTTCCATGGTTTCCTTTGCTGACTCAGCTGGGCTAGCCTGGATATCCATCTGTGGACCAGGCTGGCCTCACACTCAGAGATCTACCAGCCTACGACCGATTTTAGCTGTGGTCAACTCCTTGCTGGAGACTCAGTCTGTCTGCAGCGTTTTCAGTCTTTGCCTCCCACCTCCCAAGAGAGCAGAGAAAGAAGATGGCAGAGGTCTGATGGCATGTAGTTTTCTTGGTTGTTCTCCTCTGACATGAACAGACACAAGCTCATGCAAGCTGTGATTCAATCCTGCTGCCCGCACAGGCTCCACATGCCCAGGAGATTGACTGAAGGGAAGAGAGGGAGCTTGCAAAACGGAGTGCCGCGTAGACAGACCTAGCATCCTAAGGAAAGCATTCCAGCCCCCAGCTATTCCTAGGGAATTTGGGGGGAGATTTAAAAGACCAGAGGGTAGGGAAGAGGGCATAGGAGTTTTCTAAGGGATGTTAAGGTCCCTTTGGATACACTCACGCCTTGAGGACACAGGGGGCCATACTGAGTCGGCCAGAAAGTGGAGGCTGTGTGTCCTCTGTCCCTCACAACAAGTATGGGGGCGCCCACTCTACTTCCACTGTCACTCGTGGAGTTGCTTTCAGCCTCTGCATCTATAGGATATTTTCCCACCCACCCCTGGGGAGCATCTAACGCTGGCTCCTGAGGATTACGGTTTCAGGCCTTCATATTGGGAAGACAACCAAGTCCTGTCTCCCCAGGTGCTATTTTAGCAGGGACCCAGGTGAGGCAGGACTTTCACACCAGCGGTGGGTGGGTCAGGCCTGACGACCCTGAACGCAGCCTTGGCCCCATAGTCGCCAGCTTGGCCGTTCCTCAGTGGGCCTTGCCATGGGCTCCTGGACGATGGGGCCACAGCCAATCAGCACACGCCCACGAATCCCAAAGGTCCTCACGGGTGGGGTCCCTCCCACCTGCATTCAGACTCATGAGTTCCTGCATTTGACTAAGGATGGCATCCAGCTTGTCCGCCCTGCAGCAAGGGTTTGCACGCTGTCTGTAAACTGCTACGTGGGAAGAAGACATTTATAACCAGCCTGCTCTGCAGGGAGGAAGGTGCAGCATCGGTGTAGTTATGATGAAGTGCGGATGTGGAGAACAGAAACAGCCAGCCCCCCTCCCCTCGCTAGTGTCTGCCCTCTCTGGCCTGAGTGTGGGCGGGCAGCTGCCTCCTGTGTGGCCGGGGGCAGAACTTCTGGTGGGGACAGAGGAGACTTCCCTTCCTCGGGGTTTCAGGCCTCTAGGATGGGTTCAAATGTGTCAAATTAAATACTTTGGTTTACAAAGGAAATCTATTACACAGGTATAGTTATCTAATCTGTGTATTGAAAGTATAAAATGTGGCGGGCTGGAGAGGTGACTCAGTGGTTAGAATACTTGTTGCTCTTGCAGAGGACCTGGGTTCGACTTCCAGGCAGACATGGTGGCTCACAACAGCCTGCAACTCCAGTTCCAGGTCTCTGTGGGCACATGGCACACACATGGTACCCACACATACATCCAGGCTAAACACTTGTACAAATAAAAGAAATAAATCCCTAAAGTTTTTTTTTT
>NC_022010.1:68232019-68235472 GCF_000317375.1 Microtus ochrogaster
ATCTATCTATCTATCTATCATCTATCTATCTACAAAAGGTTTATCTAAGCAATATTTTTAATGCATAGTATGTACATGACATCTAATTCTAGTCCACGTAAGTGTTATGGTGCCTATACATGCATGTGTGTGCAGGTTGAATTCCTCTTATCCATGCTGCTTGGGACCAAAAGTGTTCTGAACGTTAGAATTTGGCTTTGCAATACTTGCGTTAAAAAAATGAAATGTCTTGGTGGGGGATGCGACCCAAGACCCATGCAATGGTGCTTATATAAACCCAGCACATATAGCCCAAGAATCCTTTGTATTTTCCATAGTTTTATCCATGAAGCAAAATTTCATGGCATGGGATTTTCCACTGATGGTGTCTGTCAGTCTCCAAACAGCTTGGGATTTTGGGGCAGCTCATAATTCAGAGTGCCTGAACCTGGGTCGCTCTGTGTGGACACACATGGGGCTCATGGGGCTGTGGTTAAAATGGAGACAGGATCCGGTTGTCTTTTTGTTTGATTACCCAAAGCCAAGCCCTTTGTCAACGCCACTGAACTATTACTGTGAAGAGTTCTTGGGAAATTCTGCAAAACATCATAACTAAGGAATTCAGCCAAATTAGCATTTTACCTAGTCAGCTGTTACTGTTTGACTTCATTTTTTGGTCAACAACCTGGGCTCTGGGCTGCTGAATATCGACACCTGGGATTCTAGGTGTCTCCCAAGTTTCCTTGTTGATAAGGAAAAAAAATCAAAATCCCGAGGAGGCAGGCAGGTCTGGCTGGCCTGACAAACCAGGGCTCTCTTCCCTCAGGGGCCAGGAGCTTCCTTGGTGCAGGCTGGGCTAGAGAGACACCCAGTCAGATCTCTGACCCACAGGTCTGCCCTGGAGCCAGGGTGTTAACCGCCACCACAGGACTGCAACTCAGGGAATGCTCCTCCATTGCTGTTGGCATGGGAGCTGCCACTCATGGCAACACTCCACTGCCATTGGTGGATCACAGATCATTCCTTGGACCTAATAAAATTACAGGTCCTCTGGACAACTGCGATGGTTTATTAAGTTCCTGGGGCTGTGGAAGCAAAATGGTGTGGGCTGGGCAGTTTACACAGAAATTCATTAACTTGGTTCTGGAGAGGGTGTGTCTGAGACCAGCGTGTGTGCGTCTCCCCAGCAGGGAGGAAAGGTCTACTCAAGGTCCCTCCCCCTGGGGATGGATGGCTTCTCTGTGTACAGATCTCCTCTTCTGAGTGATCAGAACACATCCCAGTGAACTCTCAGCATGTCCCATGGCCTCTGTAAGGACTCTGTCTGTAGATGGCTTTAGGATTCCCACTTACCTTTTCCCCTTTGAATGGGGTGTGGTTCACCTTGTCATATCCAGGAGGGCGAATCTGCCTGTCTTCAGAGAGTCCAGAGATGCGGGTGTCCTTTCCTCTCCCTGTGGCTCTCGCCCTGGCCCCCATGGACGAGTGCTTGAACTGCCAGCCTGTGAGCTGATGTGACAGACAGATGTGATGTGCCTGTGCTTTGAGGTTTCTCCTGGCTTCTTATGTCCCTGTATCGGCCACTAGAAGAGCTTAACAGGCAGGCTTGGTCCCAAAATATGTGCCTGTAACCTCAGTGTTTGGTGACAGAGACATAGATCCCTGGGGTTCAGTGGCCAGATAGCCAAGCTGAAATGGCAGCTGCTTCAGCTTTAATGAGAGGTTTTTGTTTCAAAAAGGTGGGAATGGAGCGGTGAAGACACTCAGTGTTTATCCCTGAGCTACACACACACACACACACACACACACACACACACACACACACACACACACACACACACCAGCGTACACACAGAAAGAGGGACATAGAAAGAGATAGAGGCAGACAGAGAGGATCAGGAAGAAAGAGGGGAAGGAGAAAGAGAGAGGAGGAAACCATGAGAAAAGATAAAAGACTACAGATTGGAAGAGAAATGAGCTGGTGGCCGAGAGACTGGCTCCTCACAAGCCGGGTGTGGGATCACTGCTGTGGGAAAGTGACTAGGTTCAAATTTGCTGACTCAAGGGGCCTGCAGGAAGTCTCCACCTGCTGTCCAGTTGCTCTGGGCACCAATCACTTCTCCCCAAACCACAGACCACAGTGCCAGAGGAGGCAGATTCTTTGCTGGGTGTTCCCCAGGCCAAGTTGGAAGAAGATGCAGACAGCAGCTCGGGCAGCACACACAGAACAAAACCAATCTTTCAAACCAGCCAACACTAATTCAAACAAAGCAAAGGGAAGCCTGAGATGCCAGACTGAGCTGGGAAGAGGTACCAAGGCTGAAGACGCCTTGGAGTGAGCCCAGCAAAGGGTAGATGACCGAGCAAGGGGTCTTTCAGCGACAGGTGGCAACAGTGTCTTCTAAAGAAGCTCGGAAGTCAGCTGAGTTTGCCCTGGGGATGGCCGCATCCGCTGTAGCGCTCTGTGAACAGGGAAAATGCTGGGCTCGGAGGCCGGGTCCCTCCCTATAACCTGGGGCTCACCAAGTAGCTAGGCGGGATGACCAATGACCAGAAATCCCCTGGCTTCTGCTTCTTCTGCCTCCCCACTGCTGTGATTACCAGTGTATGTTCACCTGCCTGTTTATGTGGGTGCTGAGGACTGGACTTCATGGAGTCATCTCCCCAGCCTCGAGAAGAGGCTTATCTGCATAGAAAGTGCCAGTTCCAGCTTTTTCCTTGGGTCATGAAGCTTCCACTTCTGTAGGTGTGAGAAGTGATTAGATGTCAGACAGTCATGCTGACCAAGACTCATGGAAATCCTCCTGGGCTGTCTTGTGGCACTAAGCATGCATCCTTCTAAGGTTGCCAAGTAACATAGAAGATGTCCAGTTAAAGTAGAATTTCAGGACCATAATGAGTAAATGTTTTAGTACATGTGTGTCCCATCATTATTTGGGATACATTAAAAGTATCTGTTGTGCATATGAGACTCAGACTGGACTAGGTGGCCTCCATGTTTGCATGTTTGTTACCAACTCGGCAGTGCACAAGCTCTTCAGACACCGTAGCTCTAAAGGGTCACTGCCAAAACAATGGCAGGATTTGGGAGGCCAAGCTGGGCTGGCATGCGGGGGTGATGGACACAAACCAAAGCAACTGTCACAGTTCAGTCTATAAGCATGGCCTGGGACTGTTATAATGAAGTTCCACAAGCTGTGTGGCTTAGGAAGGGGGAGGCTGGTATCTCCCAGCAACTGTAGGTCTGAATTCAAGGAGGAGCACCAGGAGCTGCTGGAGAAAGGTCTACTAAGGCCCTTATGCCCCCATCCCTTGAGGGCTTTTCCTCTGAGCCTCTCAGCACCCTTCCCCTGTCTGGGAAATTACACCCATCCCCACGCCAAGGGTCTCATTTTACTTCATGTCCTCTGCAGAGGACCCTGCCTCCAAATCAGGTGACCTTCTGAGGTGTTCAGTTTTTTGAACCTCTTTCTG
>NC_022010.1:68235686-68252099 GCF_000317375.1 Microtus ochrogaster
CCCCAGGCAGTTTTGGTTGTACTTTCGTGTTGTCTGTGCATGTGTGACTTCTCTACCTAAATAGCTTAGGACTCACAAATGAGAAAACATGGACTTTGTCCCCCGCAAAATGCCGTTCCACCTTTCTGTTTGTTTCACAGTTTTGGTTTTTCCCTGCAAATAAAAACTTCATCTTATAAAAGTTATTTGAACCAGGTTGACATATTATAAATGACATATTTCCTTGAATTCCTGGGGTAGCTGTGGTCCCAGAAGATGTATCTGTGGTTGAGAAATGGAGATCTGGGAAATCACCCCTCCGCCATGCTCATATAAACCATCCTAGTTAAACTCATTCACATATACATACTCTCTCACACATGTGAGCATGTATGTGCATGCATGTGCTCCCACATGCCTGGAAAGTGACTAAAGAAAGGAAAATTGAATCACAAGAAGTAGGTAATAAGGGCTATGAATATGATCGGAATACATTATATACATGTGTGACATTATATACACGTGATACCATATACACGTGACATCATTATATACATATATGTTGTATACATGTGTGACGTTGTATACGTGTGTGACGTTGTATACGTGTGTGAGTTGTATACATGTGTGACATTGTATACGTGTGTGACATTGTATATGTGTGTGACATTGTAAAAGAAACAAATGAACAATAATAAATAATGAATAAAAGTAAGATGTGAAAGAAGAGAGAAGAGGGTGGGGAGGGGAATGGGGGATAGGGGAGAAGAAGGAAGGAGAAATAGGAGAGGAAGGAGAGAAGAGGAGGAGGGTGTTGGGTACAGGAGGTGTTGACAGGAGACCTTCTTAGGTTCAGGAACAGGCTGTGCAGGCTGTGAATGTGGGCGTTCCTTCGCTAAGGACGGCCAGTTCTGGCTGGAGTCAGCGTACAGGCAGGGCAGCCAATTTTTTGGCAAGTCCTCTTGGGGTCTCTATTTACCCATCAATAAACCGGATCTCCCGGCCCCAGAGGGTGGTTTGCAGTGACCAGAAGACATCTGAGAACCCCGGGGAGCAGAGGAATGAAATACCACAGGGGCCGCACATGTGCAGATGTGATACGGAGATGTTGGGTGAAAATCGCCAAGCAGGAAATCCAAGAAATTCCCCAATTAAGATTTTACTAAAGATCAGCTCGTCCTCAGGCAAAAGAGGAGAAGCAAAACAGAACAAAACCAAGAAGTCGTCTTAGAGATGGAGAAAAAGATCCAGCCAGAAATTTGCAGAGAATGAATGGCTTAGAGGGAGCATTTGCGTCTCCAACCCTTCTAGAACTTTCTGGAACTTTGTGTAACATAAAACTTGCCTATATCTTTATACTCACTACTTTTGTGAGGTTGTGATTTAGAAGAAACTCTCATAAGTAGGTACTGAATGACATGATGATTCAGAAGCTCCCTGTTGGGTACATTCCCTGCTTGTTGGCAATGGTGGGACTCGGGGTACCTGAGGAAATACCCTGCACAGTCAATGTGCTAAAGGGTCATGTCAGCATTCTCGAGTGTGTAGAAACTTTCAGATGATATTTTTCACCAAAGCCAAAGAAGGACATGCACGAGCTATTTCTAGCACAGAAACTTCTAGAATAAGCACCTACTAATGATCCTTTGCCAATCTCCGTTCCTTTGGGCACCTGGGGAGTCACATGTATGTAGTTATTGGCCTTTGCATTGCTAAAGTAAAACTTCCACAGCATAACGTGGGTCTCATGATAACAATGGGGGGGCACACTTGTCTCAGGCTGTAGCTGAGTTTGAAGTGTTAGGGTGCAATGGGGAGTGTTACCCCCATGCTTGTTCAAGGCTCAAAAGCATTATTTCAAATGGCCTTGCAGTTCGCCCACTCGTGTGTGTGTGTTTGTGTGTGTAAGTGTGTGTGAGTGTGTGAACACACATCTGAAGGCCACAGATCAGATGTTTGTCTTTCTCATTCACCATCTTACCTTTGAGATCAACCTCTCACTGAAACTGCTGCTCACTGATTGGCTATGCTGGTCTGCCTGTGAGCTCTGCTGATGCTCCTGTCTCTGCCCTGCTTGTGTCTCCAGAACTGAGGCTACAAATATGTGTTAGGTCTGCTTTTCATGAGGGGGCTGGGAATCTTAACTCACGTCCCTCTGTTAGCAAACACTTTATGACTCTGAGTTGTCTAAGATAGAATAATGCCAACTGTAGAAAGCTGGGGGACCCCAGTGGAGGAAGGAAGGACTTCGCCTGAGTCACACTGACAGGAGCATCCTAGTCAATGACATTTCTCCCATTTCTCCTCCTATTTATTGTTTTTAATCATAAACACTTCCCAAGTCACTGAAAAGTATTTAAAAGCATGATTTTTTTTAAAAAAACCACATTTCTTATGGAAAGATGAAAACATGTACAAGTTAAAGATCATGGACTTAGCACACTGACCACCCAGCTAGCTCCGTCATCACCCGGTCTGCCTGCTGCTTCTCTTCTGAGCCTTGCTTCCTTCCAGAAACTTTGAAGCAGTTTACAGGAATCAGATTTTGTCTCTAGATGTTTTAGTATGCATGAACTGAAAGATAAGAAAGACAAAAATCTTAAACATAATCACAAACCATTTTCTCATGCAAAAATAATACTTCAAATATCGGAATATTTTGCCAGTGTTTATGTTTCCCAGGTTATCATATGAATTTTAGTTTTCAAGAGTTTATATTGGAATCCAAACAAATTTGATTCATTCTTTTAGACTGACTTCCATCTCATTTTTTTTTAATTGAGGAAGCCAATGTAGTTGCTCTGTGGTTTTCTGTACATGGGGTAGAAGAAATGGGCTTCTGACATGGTTACTGATGCCCCCATGATGTCTCTAGCATGTTTGGATGTCACTTAACTTATCTGTATGTTTGGAATGTGTGAGAGCTAGCGGTTTGGGCAGATTCAAGTTCAAATGTTGGGGAACATGAAGATGCTGTCACTGATCATGCCTTCCACAGGAATGGTCTGCTTCCCTGTGATCATGTGGACTTGATTCCTTAATCCATCCAGAGTCATGGTGTCATTCATTTTTGCTTGTTAATTGGAATCAGTTTCTCCACTCAATTTTGGTCACCCCATGGTTATCGTTGTAAAGACAGAGCGTAGACAATGCCTTTAAACTGGAGTCTGGAGAGATAGCTCAGGGGTTAAGTGCACTTCTTGCTCTTGTAGAGGACTCCGGTTCAATTCCCAGTACCTACATGGTAGCTCACAACCATATGTGACTCCAGTTCCAGGTAATCCGGCTCCCTCTTCGGCCCTTCACAGGTACTAAATGCATATGGTGCACATACATGCATGCAGGCGAAACACTCATACACATGAAATAAATCTAAAAAATATTCACGGTATTTAAATCAGTTTCAGAGAGTACCCTGGTTCCAATCTTAATCAGTGAACTCTTTAAGCACATGGGGTCAAAAGAACATTAATCTATCATAGTTATTATTCTTTTTGTTTTTTTGGGATTTTTTGGTTTTGTTTTTTTTTTTGAGACAGGATTTCTCTGTGTAAATAGTCCTGACTTTCCTGTAACTCACTCTGTAGACAAGGTTGGCCTCAAACTCACAGAGATCTGCCTGCCTCTGCCTCCCGAGTGCTGGGATTAAAGATGTGCACCACCACCACCTGGCTCACAGTTGGTATTCTTAATGATTTTCTAACGACACCTTCTTGGCAAGCCAGAGCTTACTGAGGTAGACCTGTGATTTCTTCCAGCACGTCCCCAGTAGCCATGGGTAGTTGCCTTGTTTCCTAAATGATACGATGATGAGGGAATCTTTGTTAACCAATCATCTTTAAGAGGTGGAACCTAGTAAAACAGGTGCATCCCCCAGGTGCACTCTCTCTGTGTGATTTCCACAGGGCACAGCTGAGCTTGGACTTCTTGTTCCTGTTTTGTGAGTTTTCCCCTTATAATAAATAAAAATATAATTGTTTTATCTTTTAGCTAGCCTGGTTATTTTCCAAATTGAGCTAATTTCTACAGTTGGCACCCAACGTGGGGCTAGAGTCTCCAGTGGCTCTGACCAGCTGCAATCAGGCTCCATGCTGTTCATTTTGGGTATAGAATTCCCAGCCCTGAGTTGCTGCTACGGGCTGACTTCTGGGTCCAAGGTGGGCAGAGAGATGTGGGAGGGCAAGGTGGAAATGGCTGAGGAGCTTACGCCAAGTGCTGCTACCGCCACCATGGACAACGCGGCCTCTATCCCAAGCAGGAGGCACCTGCCTCCCTCGGCCGACTGTCTTGTGTGACTGCCAAACAGTCATGGACCTCAACGGAGCACACAATCTGTGATTTATACTAAATAACTGTTTTTAAATTAGGCATATCTTTCTGTATTTGACGCTAAATTCAGGTTCAAACCAGCCATGTGTGCAGCGACACCTACTGGCAGGTAACAGTTATTGCACCTACTCCAGCTAACTCAACCACAGGTAAGATTTAAAAATCAAAAATATAAATTATAAATTTATAGTTTAAAAGGGCAAGATGACAGACAACCATCCAGGGTTTGAATAGCCTTCTTACTTATACCATGTATGAGGTTATGCAAGACTTATATGATTTTTCTCCTACATTATTATATTTGATTCTGGGGATTAGTTTTGTCCTCCATATTTTCTCCTTAAAAACATGGTTTGAGGGCTGGAGAGATGGCTCAATGGTTAAGAGCACTGACTGCTCTTCCAGAGGTCCTGAGTCCAATTCTCAGCAACCACATGGTGGCTCACAGCCACCTATAATGAGATCTGGTGCCCTTTTCTGGCCTACAGGCAAGATACTGTATACATAAATAAATAAATCTAAAAAAAAACATGGTTTGATAATAGGGCCAAGAGTGAGACACTTTTAGAAATAATACAGTCTTTACAGACTGACACTGGTCATGTCTGAATAAAAATTCAGAACTCTGCAGAAGGATACAAACAATTTGACTAACAAAACCCAGTCAAATGAGGTACTTTTAGAAATGGTACAGTGTCTACAACCTTCAGCAGGACCCTCCGGCTCCCTAAACCTCAGTTTCTGCATCCATATGTCAGGACAGTGGCCTTTGGCCCTCTCCTGATAATGTTAGGAACAAGACAGAACAGAGTCACTGAAGAATGTTCCATAGCCGCAGAACCCAGTCAGTGTGTAAGACAGATGGTCAGAACCTTTGTACTGGGGGTGGGGGTCATGTGACACCTGCTGATATCTCCCTCCCGCCTCCTCCTTTCTCTCTCCCCCTCTCCTTTTTCTCCCCTTCTTTCCTCCCCTTCTTTTCCTCACTCTTCTCTTTTTTTCTGTGATGCCAGACATAGGACACAACCTCCACCACTGAACTTCACCCTGAAGTTTGGCCAGGCTGCATTTTATTAATGTAGCTTTAGATGTCGCTTGAGCACTTCAGGTCAGAAAAGGACCATGCATTGGTGGTCCCTTCCCCACTCATTCAAAGTGTCTTGGGCGCTGGAGACATGTCTCTGTGTTAAGACATGGTTCAGCTGTTAAGAGGACCAACTGCTCCCCCATGGGACCCATGTTTGAGTCCCAGCACTCACATGGTATCTCACAAGCATCCCTAACTTTAGTCCTAGAAGAGCCTATGCCCTCTTCTGCTTTGTGTAGGCACTGCATGCATATGGTACACAGACATACAAGCAGGCAGAAAACCAAGCACATAAAATAAACATACATAAACAAACACATAAACAAACAAACAAAACTTTACAAAGTTGTCTTAGGCCACAGAATTAAAGGACTAGGAAGCTGCTTGCCATCCTTGAGATGGGAGCTGCCTCCTCTGGGTCGTCATGGACCACTAGGAAGGAGGCTGTTCTGTCATATCTGAAGGAGTGTGCCCAGGCTCCCTAAACCACAGGACCCCAAACAAGGTTTCCAGGACCCCGACTTGCTGGGCTTTTCTGTGGAGCTTGCATTTGCACCAAATAGCACCAAACAGCACCTGATGCTGTTTTCCCACCGTCTACAGTGGCCGCTCACACAACTTCAGAAGCTCTGGAACTATAGAAATGTGCTAAAAATAGCAGCAATTGCAAAACTCAAATCTGGTTGTTTCTTAATATCTGAGAAGAGCCTATAGTGCTTGCAGGGTGACAACTGGGTGTGACAGAAAAAGGCTCTGTCCTGTCCTCTCTGGGTAGCTCAGTGTGCTCTTTCTTTTTCTTCTCTCCTTTTCCCTCCTCCCTTCTCTCCTCGCCCATTCCTCTCTCTACACAATAGTCCCGCCTTAATCCTGGTTTCCCTTTCTGTAATGCCAGCTATCCAATCTCAGCAGCAGTGTAAAATATGAAATGGAAAATTCCAGAAATGAGCAAGCCATATGTTGTAAGACATGTGCTACTCTGAGCTGGGTGATGAAATCCTGTGTCACCGTTTGGTGTGCCAGGGTTCAGAGTCATTCTCTTTCTGCCTCATGGTATCCATGCAGTGTGTGCTACCCTCCCAGTGGTCACCTTCTTGATGGGTATGCACAGTGTGCCATGGGCCTGTGTTTAGGGAAAGCCTTATTCCATGCAGTATCAGACTCACACGAGAGCAGCACCTCTGGCGATTCCAGACGCCAAGCTGAAGATGCCTTTAAGTGGAATGGAGAATTTTGATTTAGAAGGTAAAAAACAGACAAACAAACATGTTGAGGTTGATGAGACCCATAGTATAAGCAGGTATTGAAGGGAGAAGCATTTCTATAACTCAGAACAGCCCTTGATTTTTCAGCATTAGCTTCCTTTTTAAAATCTATTTTATGTGTGTGTTTTCCTGCATGTCTGTGTGAGAACCATGTGTGTGCAGTGCCTGCTGAGACCAGAAGAGGACTAGGGAGCCCCTGGAGCTGGAGTTACAGACTGCGAGTCACCATGTGGGTGCTGGGTCCTAAGTCCTCTGTAAGAGCCTTTGTCAGGGGGCTGGAGAGATGGCTCAGAGGTTAAGAGCATTGCCTGCTCTTCCAAAGGTCCTGAGTTCAATTCCCAGCTCACAACCATCTGTAACGGGGTCTGGTGCCCTCTTCTGGCCTGAAGGCATACACACAGACAGAATATTGCATACATAATAAATAAATAAATAAATAAATAAATAAATAAATAAAGCCGTTGTCAGGGTCCAGGAGAGGCACAGCACAGCCCCTGACAAGCAGTAAGCATTCTTGACTCCCAAGCCATCTCTCCATACCATAACACTTTGCTTTGTTTAGACTTATTTATGTAAATGTTTTTCCTCACATGAATGTATGTGTATCATGTGTGTGCTGGTGCCTACGGAGGACAGAAGAGGAAGCCAGGTCTCCTGGGATCAGAATTATTGACCGTTGTGAGCTGCCATGTGGGTGGCAGGAATCAAACCTGAGTTCTCTGGAAGAGTAACCAGTGCTCGTAATGCCTGAGACATCTCTCCAGCCCTGGTCCTGTTAACATCTCCTGCCTAATTTCTGAATTAAATTTTGTCATAGGTATGTTCAGAAAATAAAAGCAGTGCATATACTATGCAGTACTACCCAAGCTTCAGGACCCCACTGGGGGTCCTGGGTATGTCTTCTGCCAATAGGAAGCACTCCTAGAAGCAGACACTGAGTTCATCAGCACAGAACTAATAACTCAGTGCTTCAGACACTCAGTACAGAAGAACTGACTTCTCGCTTACGAGCAGTCCAGCGGTGGTGGGAGCTGCAGGAACAGGGGCAGGGGAGAAGTTAGGGTTCCAGGCTCCTCTGACTTGTCATCCTCCAGTTACCATGTCAGAACACCAGTGACAGCTGACTTAACAGGGAAAGGACTCTTCTGGCTCTGTTGCAGAGGTCGCAGCCCTTGGTTGCTTGGGCCTGTGAGAGAGCAATGTGTCCTGGCAGGTGTGCAGGCGGACGCGGGGCTCAGATTTGGGGAGAGGGGAACATCTGTAAGGCCAGCCTTGAGGTTGAGACAGGGAGGTCGAGATTTTCAGGTCAGACATGCAAGCAAGCGCTCATGCCTACGCGCGCATGTGTGAACAGTCCTCTCACGTGCCAGCCCATGCTGCCATGTCTTTGTTGTGTTGCACAGAAGAAGGGGAGGCTTCACAAGGACAGGTGGGCTCTGGAAACTGGAGATGGGTTCTGACCTGAGCATGCAGAAGCCTGCCTTGCTGGTACCTCCCTTTTAGCTTGGTGTTATTCATGTTCCTGCCCTTGAGATCAGTCAGTGGTTTCCCGCATTATCTCATACCAGTGTGGTTAGAATTCAGGAAGTTTGCATGAACCCATCTTTCCGTCCTTATGCTCGTGGCTGAACGTAGTCTTTTTTTTTTTTTACTTCCTTCTCTGTCCCTCCCTTCTTTTCTCCCAGTTAGCCCAGGCTGGCCTTGACCTTGTGATCTTCCACAGACAACCTCCACTTCCTCTTTTATATCCACCCTTCTCCACCCTATTTACTGCCCACTGGAGCCTGGAACCCAATGTACTGACAAGACTTTGAAAGTGAGTGTGGTAAATTTCAAAAAGGAATATGGGAAAGGAGAAAATGTTGAGACAGAAAGAAGGAAAGAGAATAAAAGGATAGGAAAAATTAAATATGAGATTGGGCAGTAGGTGTTGTTGGAGCTGAGAAATCAGGGGATGAATGAGAAGTACCCTCAAGCAGAGAGGAGAACCTGCAGCCTGAAGGGGGGTGATGGGCAGAAGCCAGGCTGTGGAAGGGAAGGTCTCAGGTCCTCCTTAAACACTGGCCTCAGGAGGGATGCATGCTCCATAAACACACTGTATGGGGCACCTCTCTTCTGCTACAGAAGAACAAACTGATTTGAAGTTACACAGTTCCTCCTCAAACTCCCTGCATGGTACTTTGGCCAATTTAGGGCAATGGTGAGGTTGTCAACTTGAATCTAGAATCATCTGGAAGATGGACCTCTGGGCATGCCTTGCTTGGGTTGTCTTGATGACATTAACGAGGTGGGAAGATCCATTTTATTTGTCAATAGGACCTTCCCTGGGCTGGGGACTCTGGGCTGTGTGAATGGAGGAAGTGTGGGAGGCACTAACATGCTCTCTTCTATGTGAGCAGCTGCCTTGATGTCCTCATCATGATGGACCGCACCTTGTGAGTTGAGATAGACCCTTAGCACCTTCGGTTGCTTTTTCTCAGGGTGCTTTCCAGAAGCATCAGGTAAAGAAATGGAAACATTTAGGGTGTGGAGTCGGAGGGTGGATGGCATTTTCCCGTGCATCCCGGGAACACTGTGGTATCCCGTGCTGTTTTATGTACTGCACACATGTGCACGCTCTCTTTCTACCTGGCTCCAAACAGACAGATGACCCTATGGTTGAAAGAGAGCCCGCTGAAGGTTTTACCCATGTATCTGTTTGTTGACATGCTGGGTTTCGAACGTCGCACATGGTGGAACTTGCAGGTAGGTGCTTGTTGAATGACTTTGGGGACCAGCCAGTCATCATTCTCATCGAGACCACAAGGAACGGGTGAAGACTCTCTGAACTGGTCATCACGCCTCTGAACTGACCAGGTATCACCACGTAAAGGCATGTCCAGGCCCTCTGTGCACCATCCCCAACTTGACCGTCAGGAGCCTCTACTTGCAACGACCTCTCAATTACTTGTTAGCTGTCTATTAGCTGTAGATTTGTATTTCTCTAGCATATAATCATAACTTATTAATAAAAGCCAGTCATTTATGTGTGCTGGGAGAGGGTAAAGGCCCACGTAGGTGCCAGAGAAAGAAGAAAATATTTTTGTCTTCTGAGTTTTTTCCTGTTTCTTCTGCTAAGTCCTCAGGCACATGTATGGTGTGTGTGTGTGTGTGTGTGTGTGTGTGTGTGTGTGTGTGTGTGTGTGTATCTTACAGACAGGAGCCTTTGAAGTAATTTTTGTCCAGGAAGTTTCTATAATGCCAACTCCCCATGAAAAACACACTGAGCTATTTTCTAAAAAAAAAAAAAAAAAACCCAAAAACCAAACAACCAAAACTTACTGGAAGCCTATGAAGAAAGCAGCCAAAGCGATGGACAGGTTCCCGAGTGGTGAATCCTCATTTCTGCCGCAGAAATTCTAGTCTGGAAGCTGTCATTGTCTTGAGTCATTTTGATGAGAAAGCTCTCCAGGTCCACTTTAACTCCTGGGATAGGAGTTTCTTAGAAAAGCAAGAGCTGTCTGGTTTTCCCTTGGGAGAGGGTTGTGGAATAATTTTGCTCTCGACAGCCTGTGATTTGTTAGAGTCCCTTGGGGGAAGCTTTGGAGGAGACAGTAGCAAGCTGATATGTAGTCTTGTGGCTTTGCATATGTGAAACTCTAGAAAGTTCTCCTGGTGGGGAGACTGGAATGACTTGAATGTGATCTTCTTGTTACCCCGAGGTAACATGTCTGTTGTCTGCCTAGAGGTGCAAGGCCCATGTGTGAACTTGGGAAGTCAACGGTTTTCAGCTCTTGGGAAGCTAGCCTCCCCTTCAGAGATCTGCCCTCAAGTCAAGGGAACTCTGCCACAGCAGGGCTTCAGAATGCTGACTCATACCCACTGACAGCTGTGTCAGAACATCACTGACGTTCTCCACGGGACTTCTGTTTCTGGCTTGCCCTGACTACGGATTTGTCAGCCTTAAGTGCCAAGCCCCTTCTGGCGTGGGGGAGGTGACATCAGAATGGCCCTTTGTGTGGATTCTGGCTCCTGTCTCTAGGGATTCACAGTGTTCTGGAAAGACAACTGGCTCCTGAGGTCTCTGGTCACAAAGTCCCAGTGACCACCAGGCCTCGTCCCCTCATGGTGGTGGTGGGGGCTTGGGTGTCTGAAGATGAGAGACACTGGCCTTGGTGTGGTGGTTTGAAGGAGAAAGGCTTTCACAGACCCATATGTTGGAATACTGGCTCCAACCAGTAGAACTGTTTGTGAAGGATTAGGAGGTGTGTCCTTGTGGGAGGAGGGGTGTGACTTGGGGTGCGTTTTGAAGATTCACAGGACTCGCCATGTCTGTGAATTCTCAGGTCTATGTCTGCCTTATGGTTGTCAGTCAACATGCGAGCTCTTGGCTACTGCTCTATGGCTATGCCTGCCTGCTGGCTGTAAGCTCCCCCCATGAAGCTCATGGACTGTAACCCTCTGAAGCCGTAATTCCCAGACAAACTCTTTCATTTCTAAATTGTCTTGGTGCTAGTGTCTCATCACAGCCACAGAAAAATAATCAAGACAAGGAGTGAACCGTGTCCTGGCCACAGTGTCCAGTACCTGCAGCTCATGTGACTGGCTCCCCAGGGTCTTGGAATCCCCCAAGAAAAGTCCCCCATGCTGAACGTTCCTTTCCTTAAGTTCTCTTGTGGCTGACACACAGGGAGAGATAGATGCAAGGTCACACCCCATGCAGACGTGTGGAAACTTTAGGATGATGGCTAAGTGGACACTGCCTAGAGTTTTCAGAAAGTTCTGGTACCTTCTCTGGCAGCAGTGAGGAGGCTACTTTGTGGGAAGTCCTTGAAGACCCAAGTGGGGGGCAGATACCCTTCTTGCTGCTGTGGGAAATCAGGGGGCAGAAAATTTTGTTCTCTGTTAGGCAACCACAGGGGTCAGTGACCCCTTTCTATACAAAGCCACATTGTAGGCATTTTAGGATTTGGAGCTTGCATGGATATTTCTAGTCCGCCGGGCTGCCCTGCAGATCCTGAGTGGCTGACACACTGTGTGCCATTCACCCTCTGAACATTTTCTAGCAATCCATACGTGTGTGTGTGTGTGTGTGTGTGTGTGTGTGTGTGTGTGTGGTTGTACCAGTGTTTATCCTCAGGGTTTTCTGGGCCAGCATTGGGCAAAGGGAGTTGGCTATGATTCCAGGGAATGAAGCAAGGCACTCCACGGCACTGTAGGCGCTTGCCTAATCCCGCCTCTGCAGACAAGACTACTTATGGCTTGCCATCCACACCTCAGTGGGCTTTAGGGGAACATTTCTTGGTAAATTTAGGCATTATTCACACTTGCTAACGAACAAGTCATCTCATGGGGATGACAGAGCTGGTCTGTTTAAGTGATGAGCCACACCGCGCCTGAGTCTTTGCATAGTTCACCTGGCTGGCTCTCGGGCTAGCTGCCAGACAGCGGTCCTGCCACACAGCAGTTCTGCGGACTAGCCTCAACACTAGCTTGCAGGGACAAGGCCTGACAAGCATTCTTTCAGATCCCACAGGTAGACTCTGCCGGGAAATTCAGCCCAGAGCTGTGGGCAGGAGGAGAGTTTCTGGAAGCTTGGGTGGTAATTGGTGGGGAGAGTGGCTGGGTTGGCTGGGAATAAGGACTTCTAAACCACCATTCCGGCAGAGCTCGGAGTTCTTGGAAGACAGAAAGCAGGAGGCGGTGGGGAGGAGTGTCAGGTGTAACAGCTTCTTGCATTTGCCTGCTTGTTCCTGGCTAGTAACTGCATCTACCCTGCTGTGGCTTCCACCATAACTGTTACCACCAATCTTCACCAACACCAGGATATAGCTTCTCTGGGAGCCGGATTCCCCAAGTCTCAGCTCAGTCATCAACAGGTCCCATACCACCGGTGTTCTCATTAACTTCACCATCCCAGAAGTGTCTCTGCTTCCCAGGGGCAGAGGGGCAGCATGCCTGCCACTTGCCCTAGGGATACCCTGCTGCTTAGCTCCTCACTGCCTTGTCTAGGGGGCTACTAAGCACCAGGGAGATGCTCAGGTCTCACTTCCCCAGGACCAATCCAGGATGGGCCTTAGAAGTGTTTGCATGGACCCTCAACTAGGCTAGAATTCTTACGTCTTATACTCCGCTGCCTACTGTAGCTGTTCCTTTATTCTTAGGCAACA
This sequence comes from Microtus ochrogaster, assembly GCF_000317375.1. Classification (NCBI taxonomy): domain Eukaryota; kingdom Metazoa; phylum Chordata; class Mammalia; order Rodentia; family Cricetidae; genus Microtus; species Microtus ochrogaster. The sequence continues at coordinate 68,248,493 of NC_022010.1, forward strand.
GCTATGGATGGACAGTTGATCACTTGGCACTACCTGGTTTTCAGATTCTCAAATCAGATCTGTTCCAGGAACATGTAACCCCCCATACTAGCTCTGCTCCATGGGTGGGTATGACTCATCTAGATAGAGGAGCGTCAAGTTCAAGCCTGGGATCTGGGGTACTTGGAGGGACAGCTGGAGGCCCAGGCTGGTCTGGAGGCCTTACAACATTGGGACCAGGAAGTTACAGATCAATATCACTGGAGATTGATCTATAGTAAGTATACCTTAGGTCCTTTCCCCATGTGCGGTGCATGCATGAACACACACACACACACACACGAGTTCTGATCTGCATTTGCACTGTCCAGAGCTTGTTTCAGTTTCTAGGAAAAACTGCTATGCCCTGTTCAGATCCTGAAGATACTGACTTTCAGGAAAGGACAGGGTTGTCTTCTCTTGAACAGTCAGATGTGGCTGGATACCGTGTCTTCTGCCTCTGTAACAGTCCTGATTGTCAGCACAGCTGGGCTGAGTCGCTCACAGATAGTTGGTCCAGCATCCCGCCAGGTGTGTCAGGCTGATATTTCCAGGAGGGGTTATCTTGCCTGTGGGAAAAGCCCGCCCTGACTGAACACAGGCAGCACTGTCCCGTAGGCTAGGCATTGGGACGGCACTAACAGGGTATGGAAAAATCAAGCCCTCTGAGGCGTTCTCTCCCTCTGCCTCCTGGCTTCGCCAAGGGAGAGCTTCACTTTGCCATGCCCTTCCACCATGATAGACTGGAGCTGGGAACCAGATGAATCTTTCTGTCCTTCTCTTGTTTACATCAGGGATTTGTCATGGTTATGAAGACAGAGCACAGACTTCTCCGATATCACGCTGTGTGCTTGCTTATAGGAGAGGACTCCACATTTTTCTAGTGTCTTGGACCCCAGAGCATCCTCCAGAGAGTTCTGGAACTTTCCCTGTGGCTGCTGTGGGTGAGATATTCAGAAATCGATGTCTTTAGTGAACCCACAGGAATGCGTGGGACTCTCCATGGTAGGTCTGGCCAGGAGACTCCCTGAACAGTATTAGGGACACTGGCAGGTGCCTGCCCTCCGTTCCCAGAGTCATTCAGAACAGTCACAAAATGGCAGTGACCCAAGTTCCTCTTTAAATGGACAAACAAACTCAGTCCCCTATGCAATGGAATATTGCCCAACCTTCAGAGGGAAGGAAATCTGACGCACAGTACAACCTGGGTGAATCTTGACTCACTGAGATTCCTGGGTCGTCTTGTTCATAGAGACAGAAAGGGCAGTGGTTGGGAGCTGGGGGGCCGAGAGGAGAAGCTTCGTGTGAACTTAGACTCGAGAGTTCCGGAGATGGATGGTTGGTAGTGATGGTCACACACATGCGTGAACTTATTGTCATTGCGGTGGGGCCTGGGGACGTGGCTCAGGGGTGGAGCTCAAGTTTTATATGCATGGCTCTGCTTTGAGCCTAGCATCCCCCATCCTGGCTGAAAAGTGGTTCATCCTGTTTATATTTCACCTCGTCTTCCTCAGAACACTGCGGATCTAGTGGATTCCCTGAGGACCTCTGTGCCTACAAATCAAAGGCAGGAACCAAATGAAAGTAAGATTCACTCCCAGCAGGGAGAGGCCTAACTCTTCCTGGTCTCAGTGTTTCATTCTCTCTGGGAGGGATTTTTGTAGGGTGTCCTTTCCTGCATGAGGCTCCAGTGGCTCACAATTGGCCTGGTACTTCTGTACAGTGCGGGAGGCAGGAAACAGTTCTGACGCCCGTCTTATGGTTCTGTGCTGAGCATAGAGCTGTCCCCAAACAGGAACAAGAGCTAGGCTGCCTTCCAAGGGCCCCTCGGTGTAATGGGGGTGGCAGGTGGGGCAGAACAGCAACTGAAATGGCGGACTTTGTCCCCAGTGGAGGGAGGGGCAGGGTGGTGACATGGGGGTCTGCAAAGAGAGCTGTATTCAGTCAGGAGACTTCAAGGTGGTCATGGAGAGATGGTCGATCTGAGATGAGGGGAAAAACAGACAAGTGAATGAACGGGGACCTATTTCCAATTCCGACGTGCTTGTCTGCATTTAAGTCTTTTCAGCGCAAGGCTTTGGCTAGGTTCCTTCGGCGGTGAGGCTTTGTGCACAGGGAGGCACAGGCGGTCATTACTGGTCTCAAGTTCCCAGGGAGCCTCTGAGGAACGGGAGGCTCCAGCCTTTCCCTCGGTGCTCCTGGCCAAGAGAAACACAATTTTGTCCATGAGAAAAAGCTTATAAAGAGATGGAGTGTTTGCTTAACACAAACAACTAGCATTCACTTGGATGCTAAAGACCGGCTCTGAAGGGACTTCCTTGGAGGGGTCAAGAGCGGCCGACACGGAGGCAGCACAGGGCTTCTGTGCGGAGGGAGGTGGGCTGTGTGGACAGATAAGTGTCACTTCGGGTGGCTCTTGAGTTTAGACAAGCTAGATAGAGTCGTCACTTTCCAAGATTCTGGTGACAGCCTTGCACATCTGTGTCTCCGTCATCCAATCCGCAGAAAGGGAGCGTGTGGGAAGAGCCCAGTGTTTGCTTTGTGATTCTGCTTATTTGGATTCCACAGTGGGAGAAAGGTCACCCTGGATGCTGCAGTCAGTGTCCGGGTTTCTATCGCTCCGAAGAGACACCATGGCCACAGCAACTCTCAGGGAAAACAGTTCATCGTGGCTGGCTTAGAGTTCAGAGCTTTGTCCGTTAGAGACGTGGGAAGCACGGTGGCGTGCAATGCAGGCACGCTGCTGCACAGGTCGCTAAGAGTTCTGTCTGAGCAGCTCTCTTTGCAGGCCCCCATGTCACCACCCTGCCCCCTCCCTCCACCGGGGACAAAGTCCACCATTCCAGTTGCTGTTCTGCCCTCCCTGCCACCCCCACTACACTGAGGGGCCTTGGAAGGCAGCCTGGCTTTGTTCCTGTTTGGGGACAGCTCTATGCTCAGCACAGAACCATAAGACAGGCATCAGAACTGTTTCCTGCCTCCCACAAGGCCACACCTACTCCATAAGGCCACTTACTCCTAATAATGTCACTTCCTATGGGGCTATGGGGGCCACTTTCTTTCAAATCACCACAGCTACAGATTAAACTAAAGGCAAAAATCTGTCACCAGGAGTTCTATTGGTGATGGTAGCTTCAAGGTGCGACTTAGCCTTTGCACTCATGAGGTTGACCAGACATTTGAGTTTTTATTGTTGTTGTTGTTTTGTTTTTCAAGAGTTTCTTTGTGCAACAGTCCTGGCTGTCAGGGAACTCTTCTTTGTTTACCAGGCTGACCTTGAACTCACAGAGATCTACCTGCCTCTGCCTCCCAAGTGCTGGGGTTAAAGGCGTGCACCACTATGCCCAGGTGTACATTATTGAATGTCTGAATGCTATTACGCAGTGTTCTCAGCAGGAGCAGCCAGGGAGCCCTCACCAGCTGGACATCAGCACCTCCTGGAGGGTTTCCATAGAGGCTTCAGTGAGAGCTCACACAACCGAGGAGATTGTGGGGTAAAGGGCCCTAGTGCACACAGTAGACCTCAGGAGGCGGCTGGCACGCATGACCAGCATCTCAGATACCACACCAGATCCACGGAGTCACTTTT
>NC_022010.1:68252199-68253950 GCF_000317375.1 Microtus ochrogaster
AGCCTGTCCTGGAACTAGCTCTGTAGACCAGGCTGGTCTCGAACTCACAGAGATCCACCTGTCTCTGCCTCCCGAGTGCTGGGATTAAAGGCGTGCTCCACCATCGGTTGGCTTTCCAGTGCTTCTCATACATGTTTAGTGGAACTTGTGTGGCTAATGAGGTTGAGACGGTCTTCCCAGGGGGTCTGAATCAAACAGCACCATCAAAAGTATCCGCACTGATGACAGCAGCCATGAGACTCTGAACAGATCTGTTGCATGTCAGGTGAACCCAGGGAAAAAGCAGTTATGCTTGAGATGTGGAATGCATGTAACATATCACATATATGACACATAACATGTTCACATGTGTGATACTGTAACATATATGATACTGTGACATATTCACATATATGATACTGTAACACATTCACATATATGAAACTATAACATGCATATATGATACCATAACATGTTGGAAGGAGGCCACTTGTTGGTTCCCAGCTGCCCAGCAGCTGAGACCTGAAATAATCACAGAGAAACTGTATTAATTAAATCACTGCTTGGCCCATTAGCTCTAGCTTCTTATTGGCTAGCTCTTACATTAATTTAACCCATCTCTGTTAATCTGTGCATCAGCACATCTGTCTCCAGCAGCAGCTCCATGGCTTCTCCCTGACTCTGCCTCCTTTCTCCCAGCAGTCAGTTTAGTTTCCCCCGCCTACCTCTATTCCCTGTGCAGGCCCAAGGCAGACCTTAATTAACCAATGGTATTCACAGCACACAGAGGGAAATCCCACATCAATAACATACATACATATATGATACTATAATAAACTCACATATATAAAACTGTAGCATACTCACATACATGATACAATATACCCATAAAGAGAGAGACTCATTTTAAGAACTTGGCTCACATGGTTCTGGGTGCTGAGAAGTCCTAACCAGGGGCACGAACGCTATACCCAGGCCCAAATCTGAAGGCAAGAGGTGACCAGCACCTCAGTCTGATGGTGTCAGAGAGAGCCCTGCTTTCTTCTCAGTCAGCTCACACCTTGGGCTGACTGGATGAGGCTCACACTTGGGAGGATAATTTGCTTTACTTAATCTACCAGTTCAAAGGCTAATTAAATCCTGGAACACTTTCATAGGCTTATTACCTTCTCATCAAGTTCACATTTAAAATTGGCGCGTGCCTGCTGAGCAGAGGCGTGGGTTCAACACAAGGACCCTGTGTGTATGTGTGTACCTGCTGAGGGAGTGCCTGGCCGCTGTGGTTTTTCTTAATGATCCAATGATTCATTGTGTTCATTCTCCACTCCAGCTGAGATGAAAGGCAAGACCATGACAATTTCCACAGAAGAAAAGGGGCCCAGGAGTGTGTGTACAGGGGTGTGTAGTTTCCAAGAGAAACTGCTTCATGAATCAAATGTGATGGGCAGGAGTGTAATTTGCTTAAGTGTAATATGCTTATCTTCTACTAGACAAGTGCTGGGCTTTAAAGATGGGAAATGTGTTGATCAATCTTTACTGCCAGCTTGACTGGGTAGGGAACCTCTTAGGAGATGCACTTTGGGTGTGTGTCTGTGAGGGGTTTGGAGCCCCCCAGGAGATGCATGTGTCTTTGAGGGGTTTGGAGCCCCCCAGGAGATGCATGTGTCTGTGAGGGGTTTGGAGCCCCCCAGGAGATGCATGTGTCTGTGAGGGGTTTGGAGCCCCCTAGGAGATGTATGTGTCTGTGAGGGGTTTGGAGCCCCCTAGGAGAT
>NC_022010.1:68254050-68262070 GCF_000317375.1 Microtus ochrogaster
ATGTGTCTGTGAGGGGTTTGGAGCCCCCTAGGAGATGTATGTGTCTGTGAGGGGTTTGGAGCCCCCTAGGAGATACACTTCTCGTATGTCTGTCAGGGGGTTCCAGAGAGGGAAAGACCAACTCTCAGCGCAGGTAGCACTGTCCTGTAACTGAATGAAAATAAAAAGGAAGGAGCTATCTGAGCACCAGGATTCACCTCTGCTCCATGACTGAAGATGCGCTGGGATCAGAGGCTTCATCTGCCACCTCCCCTTCCCGCCAAGATGGATCGTGTGCTCACGCGTGGTGCCAAAGCGACCGTTTTGTTCCCCAAGTCATTATCTGTTGAAGTTTGTCACAGCGATGGGAGCAGTAACCAATGCAGGGAAGATGAGAGAGTCACAATGTGGATGAGCACATCAGACAAGCTGGGGCAGTGCTGTCCCTGCAAAGACCTCATTGGCAGGGACAGGACCGTAGGAGCCAAGGGTCCAGACGACAGCTGCGGATTGTCTGGTTGCTACCCCATACCAAGACAAGGTCAGTCTATCCAGTATTTCAGCACTTGCAAGTCCCCCTGTTTCAGTTGAGAAGTCAGATGTCACTGATGGCTACTGTGGGGAAGAAACCCACTTTTCTTCATAATATTCTTACATAGTAGTATACACAATTTGCATAACTATTCAAGGAATATAAGCTTTCCTTTCTAGAGTAGGAACCCTGGTAACTTGCCTGTGCTGCAGTGGACAGTGCCACCTCCACGTGTATGTGCGCAACACTAACTGGACTCCATAAATCTCTTTCTCTCTCTCCCCACCTACCTATCATCTGTTTATGTCGGCGATGAAAGCAGGAAGGAGATGTGTGTGGGGAGAACCCAAGAGAGGCTAGAGCGGGGAGTAAAGAGGTGGGTTTGATAAAGATGAAATGCTTTGGGGTATTAAATAAAAATAGAGGAAGATGGTAGATTTGGACGGAAATAGTCAGGGTGCAGAAAGATATGCCAACAATGAAAATCAAGGAAGAACGGCAGGGAGTTTACGAGTCACTTCGTGGGAGCATGGACCGGTGAACTGCATTATTCTTCCTGGGTTTAGAATATTCTAGTCTGTAGCTCCCTTCTTCCTTATCCAAAAAAGGTGTATGATGTGGGTATCCATGCAGTAGAGCAGGCCTGGACAAGGCCAGTGGGTGTGTGTGTGTCATTGATATAAAATGGGGACAGACATCCAAGGAGTGGAACTGTTAAGGGAAGCTCCCAGTAGGGTTTACAGCTACAGAAGGCAAGGTGTGAGGAGTAGGAATTTGCTTGTATTTGCATAATAGTATGCATAATTTGCATAAACATTCAAGGACTATAAACTTTCCTTTCTGGAGCGGAACTGGTGGGCAGGAGGTGGACATGCTGCGAGCAGGGCAGGAAGGAAGGGCCCTGCTCACACACAGACTTCCTAAGATTTCTGATCCCCCATGGATTATTACTGTGCTGACATCAAATATGGCTAAAAATGACACAAAGAAAATCCAGTCCAGATGGAAAGCTGCCCCAGTCCGATCCAGCAGAACCCTTCATTTTTCTCGTCTGACACCGGCCTTGCTCTTGGAGTAATGGCCTCTTACTTTTGGCAGACGTCAGATTTCACGACCACATAGTGATGATAAATACCGAAGGGCAGGGTCCCAAGTCTTCCACTCAGACTCAAAGTCTTGTGCTCAGAGTGTCAGCTGTGGCCAGGGTTTTTGGAAGGGTGCATAAGCAATCAGATAACTGGAACCTTCGGATGGAGGGTGCAATGCTAGCTGTTTTCTTTGGAAGAGTTTCCTGTGTGGTGGACATGATGCGGGAGAGAAACTGAGGATGGAAATCAGGTTGGCCTCAGGACTCATCAAAACCCTAGGGCCTGAGGACCAGTGGCTGCCTTAGAGTGGTAGATGGGCTGGGGTCTTTGGAGATACTCTCCCTTCACAAAGGGTAGAGAAGCTGTAGGTGTTTACTCAGCACAAATGCAGGAGGGGCTAGAGAGTGTCTCAATCAGCAAAGTGCTTGTTGCATAAGCATGAGGACTTGAGTTCAGATCCCCCCGGGAACACACATATAAAAAGCTAAACTTGGCAGCACAGGGGAAGTAGGAACAGAAGAATTTCTGGGACTCAACCAGCCTAGGTGAATCAGCAAGCTCCAAACTTGGTGAGAGATCCTGTCTCAAAATATAAGGGGTAGACACTCACACATATGTGTACACCCTGCATGAACATGCACATGCATGCACACATGCACACACAATACATACATGTGTGCATGCACATGTGCACACACACACACACACACATACCACACTACACACACAAGCAGGCACAGTACACCCAGCAGGTTTGTGGGTGCTCTTTGGAGATGCATACAAAACACGGATAGTTTTGGCTAGTGGTAAGAAGCACACGTCAAATATTAAACAAAGAGTCTATCCCATCTTGAGGCAGCACATTGCAAAAACATACAAAACTTATTTTGATCAATGACACAGGTTTTGAAGAGTCTGTGACATACTTCTGCTTTCTCAAGTATGGCTGCTCTGCCTCCAAATCCAGCCTGTGTCTGAGCGAAGCTAAAACACAAGGGTCAGTTCAAGGCTCTTGTCCTGGGCTGCACCTCAGAGGCCACGGCAGTTCTGTCTCTAAGGAATCATCTTTGTCAAGACCAGCTTGTGGCCCGACATGGGATTTTCACAGGCTCGATATCTTTATTGCTGTAGAATGGTGCTGTGTTCCGAGTTTGCAGGGGGGCCCAGCTTACAGAGCTGCTCTGAGTTCACCTCATGGCGATGCAGCTAGGGTTGCATTAGGATTTTTCCCCCTCTTTTTGAAGTTAAACTTACCAAGTTGGAGGTATTTCCAAAGAAGCCTTCTGCTCTTGAAAGGCATCACATTCCCTAAGCGCTCTGAGCTTGTCTTCGAGAAAGGAGGTCTGTGTGTTCTGAGATGGTGGTTTCATAAACCACCCCATGCCTGGCTTGCTATCTCCTGGAACAAGCTCTTGGCTGCGTAGTTAGCGAGACCCACTTGGCGAGCTAGGGTTCTGTGGTTTTGTATGAGCAACTGTAGATGAGTGTGATGATTGAGTCTGTGCTGGAGCTGGACCCTGACTGTGCCCTCAGAGTTTCCAGGGAGAGAAGCCCATTTTTATCTTGGGGTAGCTTAACTTTCAAAGGACATAGCTGGAAAGCATGTACTCATTCAGTTGAAAGTAATTGGCAGTTTTGGGAGCACAGTACTTTGTCCACAGGATTCCCTCTGGGTTTAGCTGAAGACGCATCAATACTCAAGTGTGTCCGAGATGCAGACATATGCCAAACACAGGGGAGGAGTTGGCTGGAGGAGTATCCGGGCTCAGGCTTTGGAATTCCTTGGGGGTAGTCAGGAACAACTTGGCTGGTGGACTTGGGTTTTATCTCAAGCTTTTGACCTGCTTATTTTTTTTTCCTTTTTGAAATTCAGATTGTTTTACTGTGTTTATTAAATAATTTCGCTAGACTACTCAGTGTGTGTTTGAAGATGAAAAGCCTCTGCGAGTGCCAGCTCTGACTGCTGATGTCTAAATTTCCAGAGCCCGGTCTTCTGTACGGCCGAGCACAGCAGGAGCTGAGAATTCAGTAGGCGGCAGGGCCATGTTTATCTTGCTCTTTTAACAAACACAGCCGTGTTGTATGAACTCTGAATGATTGGGGGCAGGTTTGCCAATGGCGGGTTTTATGGTACTCTACTATAAGGATATATTTAAATGAATGGCTTTATTGTTTTTATATATGTACTTATTTTAGCAAGGTCTCAAAAAATGTATTGGCAGTAGAATTCCCCAGGCTGGAGAGATAGTTCAGCGGTTAAGAGTACTCGCTGCTCCTCCAGAGGACCTGAGTTTGATTCCTAGATCCATGGTTGGTAACTCGAGCTTCGGGTCATCTGATGCCCTCTTCTGGCCTACAAGGCACTTGCAGTAACATGCATACATATGCACACAGACACAAACATACATACACATAAATAAAATTTCAAAAAAAATCAACAAAGATGAAAATAGAATTTCAGATCCTTCCTACTCCTGACTCCTCATCCAGTTTTTCTATCAGGAGCGTCTTGCATGAATGTGGTATTTTTCTTAAAGTGGCTTAGGTGAACACATTCCTACTAACTGAAGTCCCTCCGTTTATCCTGGGCTTTGTCCCTTGTGTCTGAAGGACCTGTTGGTTTTGACACGCTGTTCTAAGACTGTCCAAGGTAGCCTCACTGTCTTCAAATGTCTTTGTCTCATCTGGTCGTCCGTTCTCCCTTTGTCCCCTTTCTATAAACCTGTAGTGAGCTCAGACAGGCTTTAGGGGCCATCTTCACAGCCCCAGGATGTCTTGTGGTTAGAACCTTACCTTATGACACCTTTCCAGACCACCCTCTCAGATTACACGCAATCCTTCTCTTCTCACGGTTGATGGCGCTCTAGTTTTCCGAATGCTGCTAGCATTCCATTGTCTGCCTGTAGCAGGGCTGATCTACTTATCTACTGAAGATCATGCCAGTTATTTCCAAATCTGGCAAATACACATTAACACGTAGGTTCTTCTGACCATAGATTTTTGAAAACTCGCTTGGGCTTGTGTGGATATATTCCTTCTTAGCAGTGTTATGAAAGACAACATCTAGATATTGTTTAGAATATGATTTCGGATCATGGGTGAGTTGTATTGCAGCAGCATGTAAGTTGAAAATGAACTTGCTCCATGTAACATGTTCTGGTCTGGGCATCTAACAGGGAAAGCGTTGACCAAGCACCCAGGTGGAGGCTTCCCTGGGTCTAGTGCTGTCCCTGTCGTCACCGGGTCAGCTCACCGACTTTCAGTCTATGGTGCTTGTCATTTGGCTTTGATGATGGCCCTGTGATGGGGATTGGGGCTTCACAACCTCTTGTTCTAGACTTCACGCGGTCTTGGAAGGGCTGACAAGTGCGTAGGATGCAACTGGGGTGCAAAGCATTGCTCTGTTTGGTTTCAGATGCCGTGGCTGCCCAGCCTGGTCTTCCAGCTACCCTGCGATCTGTCTTCTGCCTGGGCTTGGTCTCCCTCTTCCTGCTCCACTACAGTCTCTGATGATCTTATAAGCAGAGCTGGTGGGCTCTGCCCATGCTTTCTGCAGATAGGGTCCGAGCTTCCACCTCACCTCTTACCTTCCTATCAACACAGTTTACGCCATTTTACCAGGAGACTGGTCACCCATCTTCTCAGTAGTTTCAGGATTGCAAAATGCCTCTTTCTGTTAAAACGTCCACAGTACTACCTAGGTTCACAAGCTCACCGGCTCTGTATCAGAATACAAGCATCATAGCACAAAACTTGTATATGTTCATGTGGGGGTGCGTGTGCATGTGGAGGTCGGGGTCAATCTCGGCTGCCATTCCAAAGGTGCCACCATCTTAGTTCGTGAAACAGCATTTCTCATTGGTCTGGAGCTCACCGAGTTGCCCAGAATGACTGGCCAGAAGTGCTCAGGGATCTACCTGTCTCTGCCTCTCCAGGGCTGGGATTACAGGCATGTGCCATCTGTCCACACCTGGACTTTTTATGTGTGTTCTGGAGATTAAGCTTGGGATGCTCTGGCACCTTTGTTGCAAGCACTTTAACACCTGAGCTTTCCCAGTGCTATGGAATAATTAAAAATATTGCCTGATTCCCTGTTAATTCTCAGTGATTTTGTGGAGACGTAGGCATCAGTGTCTTTGGCAGAGTGTGGTGGAGCTAGGAGAGAAGCACCCACTGCTCAGCAGTTCCTGGGGGCCGGCGTTGAGTTATTTGTAAGCACACAGCCCAAACATTGTCCTTAGCATCGAGGCGGCGCCCACAGGACAACAAACTAATGAACTAACGCACAAGGGAGGCTCCTTTGGGAAAGATTTTATAGTCGCAACGTTGTATTTCCATCATCATGGAGGATGATAGTTTATGAAGGAGATGGGTGCCGAATTGTGTGTGTGTGTGCACATGCGCAACAAGACCAGGATATCTAACACCTTGTTCATACAGGTGACTCTCCAACAGGGAGAAACCACCAAGAAGGTGGACATGGCTTCGGCTGCATGGTCTCTGAATGTGACAGCCTGAGAAGGTCACAATGTTGCCATGAGGTATCCAGCTGGGTCGCATGAACGACCCTACCCAGGACATGGCAATCAGGGCCACACAGATTCAAAAGAGATCTCCCATACTCCACGCAAGTCATCAAAGGCAGGAGAAGTAGAAAGCTCTTTTAGGGAAGACAGAAAGACTAAAGAGAGGAACAGCCAGGTGTGATGCCTAGTTCTGAGCCAGATCTCAAGAGAGCAGGAAAATCTGACAGAGGAATTTATGGGACTCACAGATGTATACAAACTAGATAGAGGTCAGGGAAAAGAGTTCTTTCTATTCCTGTGATGTTTTCTAAATTTTGATAGATTTGCTATGGATCTGTAAGGAACGATGCACACGCTAGGAAACGGTTGTTTAAGTATTCAGGTGTAAAAGTTCCACAAATTACAGACAGGAACAGTGTGTGTGTGTGTGTGTGTGTGTGTGTGTTTGCGCGCGTGTGTGCATGTGTGTTGTGTTAAGATTGTGAGACATCTCACCAGTTAAGAGTGAGTACTGCTCTTGCAGCCGACCTGAATTCAGTTCCCAGTATCAGTTAGCTATGAACACCTTTACCTGTACCTCCCGGGGATTTGAACCCTCTTCTGGCCTTTATGGGCACTGCACTCATGTGTATGTGTGCACATAAATAAAAATAAATGAATTTAAAATTGTGTCATTATGTTGGGCTAACAGTTTTTGAAATCGGCAAGGTCCAGGCTTTTAAAAAATTATTTTCTTAAAAATCCCTGCATTATTTTACCAGCTCTTCAGTAAGTTTGAAATTATTTCCAAACACAGACTTAAGAAACTCTCTTGCCTACGAGAGCAGTAACAGTGTGGCAAAGTCAACTTTGATTTACAAAACCTCATCCTTCCAGGGAAGGGAAGCCCTCCTCTGTCCTATCAGGACCAGCCCTCCTAAGTCAGAGCTGAAGGGTGTGAACAGGGGTGCATGGCAACTGCGGCCCACTCATGGTGGGCACCCATGAGAACAGGATGCATCTGGTAGTTTCCCAGAGCTCTCGGGATGACCTGGGGCAGCTTCTGGTGTAGGCTGAGGTCACAGGAAATGACGCAGGACCTGACCGGCAGGGTGGCATCATTGAGGCTAGAGAAGTCCAAGGGACCAGAGGCAGGTCCCCAGTGGCTCCCCCGTCCTGGCTGGGGCAGAAGTTGTGCTATAGACCCCTCTGAGGATCCTGGGGCAGAGGGGCCCTGTGCTTGCCCACACAGGCCAGGAGGAGGTGCTGTCACAGGCGCCGTACACACATGGTGAGACCTCGCAAGGAAGGAAGGCCTGAGGTGCCATGACTATTAGGCACTGAGTGGAAGCTTTGCATTTTATTTGATTATCATCTTCACGTAATCTAGAATCACTGAAGCGTCTGACCTCAAGGTGTGCTGGGGAGGGATTTTCTATATGAGGTAGGAAGATTCTAAACCCAGGCAGCACATCCCACGGCTGGGGCTCCTGCCTGTAGAGAAAGGAGACAGTGAGTTGAACACCAGCGTTCATCTCTCTCTGCTTCCTGCATAGAGGCGCTGTGACCAGCTGCCTCATGCCCTTGCCTCTATGCCTTCCCTTCCTCAAGCCACAATACACCCTTCCTTCCTAAAGTTGCTGTGTCACAGTGAGGAGTAACTGTCACCATAGGTGTTTGGGGTGCCATTCTTGGTGTGCCAGCAAACCAAGGGGAACCCTCCTGTTATATGTGTGCACATTTCCTAGGACGTTTCTATGTCATCTTATGGACGGGAGCTGCAGAACGCTGCCTACTGGAGCTTGGACTCAAGCCCTTTTCAGAGTTGACATGGTCATAAGCCTACTCAGACCCAAGCCTTAGCTGACATTCTTTTACCCAGAATGTAAAGGAAGGCTGGTCCTGTCCCTGAAGGT
>NC_022010.1:68262369-68264995 GCF_000317375.1 Microtus ochrogaster
AGGGGTTGGTTGCTGTCTTCTGTCCTATGGCTGAAACCAGGAGGCCAAATCTGTCTCTGTGGTGATCTGTAGTCACTCATGAATGCCTTTGTTCCCTCTGAGGTGTGGTTGGAAAATGGCCCTTGGTGGCTTGTAGGATCTATTACTCTGGTTCTGGAAGAGGGATGTCAGTGTTTGAATATGGATCTCAGGTTGGGGGAGGAGGCTGGCAGAAGGGCACCTTGCTCACCCGCCATCCTTGGCAGTAGATCCGGGCTGCAGGAGAGGGGTGCACCAAACAACTGAGAGAGTGGCCGAGAGTGTGGCTGTGGAGAAGGGGAAGAAGGTGATGCTGAGATGAGGCTGATGGGGGGACTGTGAGCCATGGGGAGACACTTCCCCCAGAGATGCTGGTACATGGCAGGGTCCTGCAGCACCATTGGAAGGAGGTCAGAGTGGCTCCAGAGGTGGTGGCTGGGAGCAGGGCCACCCCGGCAAGGCTTTGTCAGGAACAATGAAGTGTGGGATTGAGGGAAAAGCCTGGGACTGACAGTGCTCAAGCTAAATAATGTCTCATATGACACCAGCTTTCAAAAATGTCATTCAGATGAAAGGTATATGCTAAATCTGTCTCCGTGGCTGCATTCCATGTAAATTGGGTCATACCACATAGATGCTTTGTGACTGGCTTGTTTTGTTCAAGTGCTTGTATCTGTTTTTCTAGTTCATTCTTTTTGGGCTCAGGTAGTGGTCCACTGACTGGGAAATGAAACATTGTACATCCGTTTGTCAATGGGGATCCTGGTTCACCCAGTCAAGAGATCCTCTAAGCCTGGTGTGGACAGCAGCTACAGCAAGGCAGTGACCAGAAAGGGGGTTGCCAGAGTCCCAGGGGCTTGGGGGAGGGGTGAAGGAAGACTTTGACAAGACAGCAGTGAGCTGATGTGTTTGTGAATGGTGTGATGTGTATGATTATACTGTGTGTGTGATGTGTATGCTGTACATGTGCACAGTGTGTGTGTAGTATGTGGTATGTTGGGGGTGTGTGGTATGTATGATGCATGTGTGTGGAGTATAGTGTGTGTAATATGTATAGTGTACACGTGTATGGTGTGCATGTGTGGTGTACATAGTATGTATGTGTATGCTGTATGTGTGTGATGTGCGTGTGGTATGTGATGTATATGGTGTGTGTGGTGTGCATAGTGTGTGTGTATATAGTGTATATGGCGTGCGTACAGTGTGTGTGTGTGTGTGTGTGTGCTCCCTTGATGTGGGTCTTTGAGCTATGTGATGGTCATTGTGGATGAACCCTATAGGAGTCCCTGTCCCCAGAACCGCCATCTGGTTTGCCCTGGCTCTCTGTGCATGCTTTCTTTAGAACAAGAGTGGGCGGTGAGTGATATCTGCAGAGTGAGGGTGTCCTGCACACACGCACCCGGATAGGGGTGTGAATGTAACTTTCCTCTGTGGCTTGTGGCCTTTGACCTCAGAGAAGCAGGACAATGGGCCCAGCCAGGAAGTGAGCAGGAAAGGCCACTTCTGCCAAGGTCTCCTCAGGGGAACTTCTGTTCTGCATCCTGCTGGGAAAACTGCACAGGGTCGTGCTCTAGATGGGGCTGGAGAGACAAATCAAAACAAAACACCAAAGCAAACCAAACCAAAACAAAATAAAAAAAAACCCAAAACCCCAAAAAACCAAACCAAACCAAACACTCCTCTGAGGAACTGAGTGGAGTGGCCTGCAGTGTAGACGGAGCCTCTGTCAGGAACAGAGTGGAGTGGCCTGCAGTGTAGACAGAGCACCCTGATGGTGCATGCTTCTTGTTTCTGGCCAGCAAAGTGGTCTGGGTCTGATTGACCAAAGCCTGGAGCTTGGTGAAGAAGATGCCTCCTTACCAGAGAGATGGTCCAGCCCTGTACTGTGCCGTGTCTTCCCATCTGGAGATCGCCCTGTTGATAACACACACACACGCACACGCACATGCACACATACATTTATTGCACACACATGTGCACCCACATACCACATCACACAATATCACACATATGCACATGCTGTACACACCACACACACTACATATACCACACACACTGTATACATACATATGCACACTCACAACAGCACACAATGCCACACATGCACGTACATAACTGCACACACCACACACACTACACACACATATGCACTGACATGTACACACCCCACACATACATGCCCACACTGCACACATCACACACACATAATACACACATATTCACACCCCCCCCCCACTGCTGACTGAAAATCTCATCTCCCAGGACTTGGTTGACCGAGTCCTCTTGAGGAAGGGACTGAGAGCCACAAGCTCGGCAAGTGAGGGACACTGTACTGTGGCACACAGCTCTTTTTGTTCTTGGAGACACTGAAGACATGAAGTCGAGCCACTTGCAGCCAATGCTGGACACAGCTTCTGCAGTTTCTTCACATGACACCCTTGTCTGCTAGCCGGACGCTCACTGATTCTGTGAGTTTTACATCTCCCCACTCAACGTCCCTGGATATTTGAAAAGACAATCAACAGCCTTGTCCCCACAATGACGAGGATGGACGAAGGTTCGGCCTGACATGTGGTCATCTCCAGGGGACAATCAACAGCCTTGTCCC
>NC_022010.1:68265282-68265987 GCF_000317375.1 Microtus ochrogaster
AATGACGAGGATGGACGAAGGTTCGGCCTGACATGTGGTCATCTCCAGGGGACAGCAGCCTTGTCCCCAATGACGAGGATGGATGAAGGTTCAGCCTGACATGCAGTTATCTCCAGGGGACAGCAGCCTTGTCCCTAATGACGAGGATGGACGAAGGTGCGCCCTGACATGTGGTCAGCTCCAGGAGACAGCAGCCTTGTCCCTAATGACGAGGATGGATGAAGGTTCTCCCTGACATGTGGTCATCTCCAGGAGACAGCAGCCTTGTCCTTAATGACGAGGATGGACGAAGGTTCGCCCTGACATGTGGTTATCTCCAGGGGACAATCAACAGCCTTGTCCCCACAATGACTAGGATGGACGAAGGTTCGGCCTGACATGTGGTCATCTCCAGGGGACAATCAACAGCCTTGTCCCTAATGACGAGGATGGACGAAGGTGCGCCCTGACATGTGGTTATCTCCAGGAGACAGCAGCTTTGTCCCCAATGACGAGGATGGACGAAGGTTCGGCCTGACATGCGGTCATCTCCAGGGGACAGCAGCCTTGTCCCTAATGACGAGGATGGACGAAGGTTCGGCCTGACATGTGGTCATCTCCAGGAGACAGAAGCCTTGTCCCTAATGACGAGGATGGACGAAGGTTCGCCCTGACATGTGGTTATCTCCAGGGGACAATCAACAGCCTTGTCCCTAATGACGAGGA
>NC_022010.1:68266097-68288621 GCF_000317375.1 Microtus ochrogaster
GAAGGTTCGCCCTGACATGTGGTCATCTCCAGGGGCCTCCTGTACCTGGGATGTTTCAGCCCTGTAAACCCCAATGACCTGCTAATGTTGAAGCCTCCCTTCCCTCATTCTGCTCTCAGAAAACTGAGGTGTGCAGGGGCTCAATGATCCCCAAATTTCAGAGCGGGTGGGTGGTACAGATGGCTGAAACAATCTTCATCTCTCCTTCAGTTTGATTTATAAGTATATTAAAAATGAAATTCAAAGACTGTTTCCCCCTCTGCCCCATCCCTACTACGCGGTGACATACGCCATTACACACCCGCCTCTCTTAGGTCACCTAGCATTGTGAGAAGAATTTTGTCATGTGGTCAATATTTTCTCTGTAGTTTTTTGTTTTAATTAATTATTTTTATAGCATCTCATATAGTCCAGGCTGTCCTCAAATTTGCTATATAACGGAGTTCTGACCCCCTGCCTCCACCTCCTAAGTGCTAAGATTATTGTGGTATTGACCAGGAATGGGGATCAAACTCAGGGCTTCCTGAAAGCTGGGCAATTGCTCTCCCCACTGGGATCTCCCCAGACTTCACAGTCTTTAATAGTCTAACAGGAAAATCCACGCGGTGTTCTTTCGATAATGTATATATTATAGACATGTTTTGTGCTCTGGAATTTTCCATCTTTGGGCATAGGTATTAGTACTCCGTTTGGTGTAGAATTGTTTTCCCCAAAAGATAAGGCCAAGTTCTATTCCCTGTGACCTGGGTTTTGTTTGGAAATAGGATCTTTGCATCCATCATGAGGGCGGGCCTGATAAAGACAACAAAAGTCCTTATTAAAGCTAACCTCCTACCTCACAGGGCCAACTTTTCTATGGAGTGGGTTCCTCGGTAGGTCAAGGTCCTTCCTGGGTCATGGCTTTCAGGTCTGTGTAGTGGAGAAAATTCAGAGACTCCCCCGGGAACACCATTGGAGGCTGGAGGTGGGGGTTCCTGAGTGACCGGTGGTTGTTATTGCTAAAGCGCAGAACCTTCTTGGAGACTCAGAGGAAGTGAGGCTCCAGGGGACTGGAGAGGCCCCCTGGAGGCTCAGGCATGGTTTATGATCTTCCTAGGCTGGGCAGGTGGTGGCCACGGGACCGCTGGACGGTTCCTCTCCTCCTTCCTGCCATGTTCACTTTCCCTCCAGACGTGAGAGGGCTCCCATGGGGCTGCAGGTGTGCAGATGGAAGGGGAAGGAGTGGAGGAAAATACAAGACCCTTAGAGGGTGTCAGAGTCTTGTCGGTGAGACTGGCAGCAGCTTAGGGGTGCAACCTTGGAGTCCCCAGGCCTAGCTTCTTTTCTGACAGATCAGCCCATGCAGGCAGCCGCTGGCCTATTCCCCTCCCCTCCCCCACGCTCTTTGTAGCTCACTTCCTGAGCACCTGGCTTTGGGGGTGGGCGGCTTCTCTGAGAACCCAGACCTGCTGGCGGCTGTTGAGGGATCTCACAGCTTTGAAGGCCTATCTCCCAGGCAGGTCCACTGGGGGCTGTCACCACTTTGATTGACTTCCTTAAAGCCCCCCATCCCCTGTGTACCCAACCTTTCTCAGTCCCCAGCTCCCTTGAAAGTCCTGGGAGAACTGTCCGCTCCACTACAGTGGGACAGCACAGCCTGTGTAGACAAGCCTTCTGGGCAAGGCTTCTTGTAACCCAGGAATACAGCTCTGTAAGCCCAGGGCTGAGGTAACCCAGGGCCACAGCTCAAGCCCAGTGTTGAGGCTCCTGTATCCATAGGGGTATCCTGGGCTCACCAAGATTTCTCTGCAGAGGCAAAAGTTAAAAACAAATCAAAGCAAATCCTCTTGGAAAATGTATCTCATGGAGGATACCCCAGTCACCTCAGCCTAGGGACACCCCCAAGGGTACTGCTAAGGGTCAGTTTGTGCTTGGAAGGTTGAGAGTTGGACTGGATTGGGAGGGGTTGGGTCGTTCAGCGCCACGCAGCTTACCAGCAACGGCCTGAGCATCCGTGGGCAGACCCAAAGCTGATCAAAAAGCTGATCAAAGGGGACACATCTTTTCTCTTCGGGTGATGGGTGGGTTTTGTTGGTGGAAAAATGCCCTTCTATGTTGTCTGTGAGGGGTTTCATTTGGCCCCATATCCAGTCACTCTATTGCTGTGTGCTATTGTTACAGAGTGAGCGGGAGGCGTGTTTGCAGGAAGGTGCAAACCTTCAGCTTGCAGCTGGAGGCAGGAGGAGACAAAGTCTGAGTGACACCTCTAGCTATCAGGGCAGGATGTCACCAGGTAGTGGTGCTGCCTTTGATGTTGGGTCTCCCCCTTCTCTCTCCCTGGTCCCCAGGCAGCCAGGTAGGTTAAGGGAGGCACTTGGCACACAGCACATGTGTCACAGAGGACATTCACCACATGCAGGACACACGTACCCCACAGGGGATACATTGTATGTGCATGTGTGTATGTATACTGCACACAGGACACGCTGCACACACAGGACACAGACTGAACACAGCATACATATCACACAGGGCATGTACCATATGCAGAGTGCATGTACCACACATAGGACACAAATTACATACAATAAGATCTTGTGTGTGTGTGTGTGTGTGTGTGTGTGTGTGTGTGTGTGTGTGCGTGTACTGCACATTGGACATAGTGCACACAGGATACACTGCACACAGGACACATTACATACACAGGAGACATTGAACACACAGGACACACTGCAGACACAATACATACTATATAGCACACACAAAACACACTGCACACACAGGACACAGTGCACACACAGGGCACAGTGCACACACAGGACACAGTGTACACACAGGACAAACTGCACACAGAGGACACACTGAACACACAGAACACACTGTACACACAGGACACACTGCACACACAGGACACAGTGCACACATAGGACACACTGCAGACACAGGACAAACTGTACACGTAGGACACAGTGCACACACAGGACACAGTGCACACACAGGACACACTCCAGACACAGGGCACACTACAGACAGGAGATGTACTGTATACCCACAAGGATATATCACAGAGAGGATACACACTGAGTACAGAGCCCGTGTTACATATGGATCACAAACCGTGTGCAGGTAGTACAGCCTCTCTACCCCGAGAGCAGAAGGTTGAAAAGTGAGCACCCTCCTGAGCAAATAAAGGCCAAAGAAAAGTGGGGACGAGGAAAGATGCATGGTAATCTTTATTATCATAAATGTGTCTTTTAACATACATATAAACTAAGTGTTGCTTGTAGCAAAAATCTAGAAACGACAGAAGAATAAGGGAAATAACAAAAATCATTTTGAATGCTGCCAGGAACAGATAATTCTTGGAAAGTCAAATGCATCTCTCTAGTCTCGATGCATGGATGCACACTAACAGACATGGAAACCCCCCCCCCCTTTATACAGATCTCAAAGACCACCCTGCCAGTAGTAGTATGCTCCTCTTGTGTGAATGTCAAATCCCATGGCAGGTGTCTTCTCATGTCTTTGGAAACATGGACTTCAGGAGCCCTTATCATCCCTTTGGAGAGCTAAGCTGCCTATTGTCAAAACATCCAGGCTTGTCTTTGGACATAGAGCAAACTCTGGGCTCTAAGTATTCTCATCTGTCAATTGGAAGGACCCGCCTTAACTCAGGTGACTGCTGTGGCCTTAATGAATATTTAGACCTTGCAGTTTGCATTGAAGGATTGCTACCTAACTCAAATGCCTTGTGAAACTGAGTTAATTACTATAATTTGTTCATTTGGGGTAATTAGCACTCTAAGAATAACTTATCTGGGGTCTGAAGATGAGCCAAGGATTGGCAGTCTCCAGGGGGCTGCTGTAATCAATCACTGCTGCTGGCCGATCATGTGGTCCAGGGGAGAAGGACTAAGGGAGCCTCTGTCAGCTCCTTGTTTTCCTTGGTCTTCCTGATTCTAATCGAGTACAAATAGATAGTTCCCTAAGATTTCCATCCAGGCCTTTCAGAGGACAGAGTGAGAATGTTTCGTTGGGAGTTTCTGTAATGGCCACAGCATTTGTCTCTGGTTCTTGGGACAATTCCAGATGTGACTGATTAGGCCCTCAACACTATGGAGTAGGAAGAGGTGGTCTAGAGCCTGTAACAGATGAGCTGCACACACACAGGCTGTGGTTTGGAGAGATGTCTGTAACATCTGTGTGGAGAGGGATCATGACCCCATCCCATCCTCCAGTGCCGGGACACATATGCTTTGACAGGGCTGTTTCGGTCTATGGAACAATTACATAAAGGCAAAGAGCAGAGTGTTTGTTGTGGGTTCAGTCTTGGGAAGTCCAGGTCATGGGGTTATGGTGCATGAAGGAGTGAGGCCTTCTGCTCTGGTCCTTCATGGGGATTCTCAAAGGCTTATTGCTGTTTTCTAGAACATTCAGCATCTGGCTGTAGAAGTATCAGAAATACCAGAGCCCTGAAGATAAGACCATGATGGCCATAGGGCCTCTTCTTAACAACCTTGTCCCCTGTGGCCTAGCTTCTATGGATCTCCCCTCTCTATGTGGTGGGAGGGGCAACGAGCTGGTGCAGAAAGGGTCAGTCAATTCCTAGTTCCGAGTTTGTCTAGGGACACAATTTAAATCTATCTGCGTCGAGGCTACTGATGGTTGACTGATCCAGCTGTGGGTTGGGACCCAGGGCCCAGGAAAGCAGGCATAGGCAAGAATGTGGCTCATAGTTTCCTCTGTGCCCTCTAAGGATTTCTTCTGTAGCCATGATTACCCATTGAATTTGCTCTCAGACTTTGGGAAGAATTAGGATCATTTCAAGCCCTTACATAATGCTTGACCCTCTGCCTCCACAGCACAGGTTTAACTGGGAATGAACAAATCAAAGTGCTTCTGCAGATTTTAGACTGAGCTAGCATAGTACAGTCTTACACCCTACCCTCTGGGTATGTGTGTGTGGGTATGTATATAGTGTACATGGGTACACATATGTGCATGTGAAGGCCAGGAGTTGGCATTGGATGCCATCCTCAACTGCTCTTCCCCTTGACTTTTGGACAGCATCTTTCACTGAACCCAGAGCTCACTGATAGGCTGGAGCTGGCCAGGGAACATCAGAGACCCACCTGTCTCCACCCCACTCCCCCAAGGCCGGGGTTACAGGTATGTGAGACCATGGCTGGTTCTTCTGTGCTGCTGAGGATCCAAATGCAGGTCCTCACGTCTATAAGACAAACCCTTCACCAACTGAACTCTTTCCCAGCCGCCTCCTCAGATCCTGAAATACTGACTAGTTCATGCCAAGCTTTGACTAAAGATACTAGCTTGTTCATTTTACCTGATTATATTAGGTTGAGAAGGCCAATGCTCCAAATTTCCTTTATCCCTGGGAATGGTGGACAAATAGAAAATTTAAATGTTGTATGAATTTCTCCCCTCATTTCCTAGAACTGACATCTCCATTGTGGGAATGTACATATTTAGGACTTAGACAACCCACTGGAGGGGTTCAGCCAGATCATTCTAGAATGTCCATCTATATATTTTAAAATTAAACCTTGTTAGGGGATATAGTTCGTCATTGTAGCAGGACCATGAGGCTGGCTGATCACACTGTCAGGAAACAGAGGAAATAGGAGGCAGGGTCCAGCTTTAAAACCTTAAGGCCCGACTTGAGTGATGACTTCCTCCAGCTAAGCTCCACCTCTGAAAGGTTCCACAACCTTCCCAAACAGTGCCAACAAGGGACCAAGTATTCAAATACATATATTCAATTCAATGACTCCATCAAGCCAAGGGGCTTGACTTCTCTGTGACAGTACATTGTCATCAAATGAGAAATGATCCAGTCAAGAGGCCAAAGTGGCAGCAGAGACAAGGCTGTCATGCAATGGTGCATTCCACTGGGGAACATAAGGAGAAATACTTGGCCAGGATCATGGCGGCTTGCACAGTCTACTCATGGTGCACAGGGAAAGTGGCAGTGGTGTGTGTTTGAAGATATCAGAAGAATAAAGTGGAGAAACAGGAGATGTTCAGAGTCTTGAATGGTGGACAGGCAGCACCCCATAGAAATGGCAGGTTAGTGGAAAGAAGAAAGGAAATAAGGGTTTTGACCGGACAGCCTGACATCCAGACAGACCTGATAGGAGACAGAATGTGGCTGTGGCTGCTTAGCATGGTGACCCTGAGATGCTGAGTGGGGACTGGGTGGTTTCCCTGGGTGGGTTGGGTGGATGGGACCTACTGTTCCCTGATGCTCTTATTGCCCTGGAGAGATCTTCTGAACTCAACATGAATGGAGGTCAGACATTCTTAGGAGCTCAGGCCTCCAGTTCTCACACAGGGAGCTGGGAAAATTTTTGTGGTAGAAAGAGGGGCTGTGATCCCCTTCCCCAGACCTCATCCCCTCCACATGCCCCCACAACCTCTGACCTTTGCCTTCTTCCCCAGTCTAGTGTTTCATGTGTGAGTTGAAGGGATGGGTCTGGGCTGCCCTGGTACCCCCGAGCTCACTGTTTAGCCTCTGTCCCAGGTAAGGCTCCTTCTTCAGCCTTGGCGTCTGGGGACACAGAGAAGGAAAGCTGCGGCCCTAGGCCTGCTCTAACCAGTGTGTGGCTCTGCCCAGGTCGCCTCCCTTTTCCGGGTTTCAGTTTTGTCATCTATGAAATGAGGTTAATGGCAGGGTTTTGGCTTGTTTGTTGTTTTCAGTCTCAGAGGTGGCTGGGAGGATGAGATAGAGCTGTACCGTGCCTGGTGTTTAGTGAATGACATCAGCTCTAGGGACAGCAGTGATGACATCACACAGGATCAATCAACATTAGGATGTAGCCACCTGCTGGCACTCGAGGGGTTATCTGAATGGCCAGAAGAACCCATTCCAAATGAGACATGTGCAAGAATGTCCTGTGTTCAGAGGACAACGTTCTGGGCTCCACTGCCATCAGCTGAATATTAGATTGCAGGGGGGTGCGGGCCTCTGTTATGTTCTCATTCCCAGGAAGCTTGCTGCACTGCAGCTTGTACTGTATGACTCAGGAAGTCTGGAGTAGGTCCAGGAGCTCGTACTTGTGATGGGCACCAGGGGAGGCTGACACTGCTGGACCAGTGTCACCGCTGGGCAGATTCTAGCTTAGACTTCAACACGGTGCCCCTCTGAACATGAGTAAGGCTTGCGTCAGACTTAAAGGGTGAAGGATGATGGGTTTGTTTGTACGTCTAAAACCCCAAATTAGTCTTTCTCTGTGTGTATGTAAGCATGTAGAGGCCAGAGATCAACTGTGGTGTCTGTCCTTTGGTGCAAGCTCCTTGCTTTTTGAAACCGGGAACCTGGGGCTTGTGGATTAGGCTAGGCTAGCTGGACAGTCAGAGAACCCCAGGAGTCTGCTTGTCTCTGGCACTGGGATGATGAGTAGGCTCCCCCATACCCAGCTTTTACACAGGGGCTTATGCTTGGTTGTCAAGCACATCACCAATGGAGACATCACTCCCATGAGGTCTTCCTCTATGAAAACTGTCTCTCAACTGTGCACATGGAAGTAGAATAATTTTCATAGTTATATTATGGCTGAAGTAAAATTACAAGCAGCTCCCTTGCCACCAACAATACCCAGCCATGGCCCACAGCCCATCGAAGAAACTTTCTTCTAATATGCAGACGCGTCTCAGCTTCATATTCTGTACCCTGAGAGGCTGCGAGGAGTCATTCCACAACAAGGGTCTGGTGGCTTGAGGCTCCACACGGGGGGCCCCACCCCACACCGGGCTCTTAACGGTTGTCCCCTGCTCCTCATGGGTGGAGTCGGTTGGCAGGCCTCTCTGCTGGCAGGGGAAGGTGGGAGCAGGATGGCATGGGGGTGGCTGCTGGGCTTGTCTGAGCTTTCCTGTCATTCTAGTCTGCTGATCAGAACCTAAATTTAGTGCCAGCTAAATAAAGGGCCAAAGGAGGTGAGAGTGGCCACGGGGACAGGGTACTGCTTGCCTTGACTCACAATTCTTTATTCTTTGGGTCATTCTGCTGAGGGATGGTAGGTTCCTGGGGAACCATGGGGGTTGAAATCAATAAGGAAGCAAACCCCCTGACTGAGGATGAGTTAGAGAGAGGGGACTGCTGTCTGAGTAGCTTCCTCTGAAGTAGAGAAGCAGGGTTTTCCATGCTTCTCATTCTGCGAACCCAAAGCAAGGCAGTGGGCTCTTCCCAGGCACCTGCTGCCCTCTCTGTGGGCGGGACTCACTGCCTGGTGGCTGTTTTCTGCCCTCACACTGTTTCCTGACTGAGGCAGGGCTCTGAGGAGTAGGGAACAGCTGGCAAACTGGCCTGTGGCTGAGAAGAGCTTTTTATCACATTGCTCACAGGCTACATCAGCTCCTCTCGTCCTTTGTTCCCAGTGACCAGGGGCCTTGCCCCATGTGTCAAAATCTAGAGGCCCAGCTAGGGACATCTCCCCTTCCCCACTGCAGGCTTCCTGGGCTTCTGCGGGAGACATGTGACTCTGGAAGACCCAGCTGCTATTTAGTCTTCCGGAACGGGATTCCTGGGGTTAGAAGAGTGGCCTGTGGAGATCCCAGGAATGTGTCAGTGGTACACCTCAGCAAGCATCATCGGCTGCTCTCTAGGTACAGACCACACCAGATTTGGGGTGTCCCATCCCATCCTGGGTCACACCCCAGTCTGTAGCCTTTGACAGCTTTCGGTACTGTGTGACATTTGAATGAGTACTTAGATTATCCATGGCAAACAACAGTGAGATTTCCGTGGCTGTGGAAGATGGTGGTCATCTTCTGCATGCATGGAGGAGTCTTAGGAGTCTTGGCCCTTGGCGTAGGGGAGGACGAGAGGTTTGCACGGAATGGAAGGACAGGATGAGGTATGGGAACCCAGGCTCAGGTCCCCCAGCCTTCCAGACAGATGATCAATGGCCTCTTCTCGTCACCTCCATCCTTTGAGATGTACAATACGCTTCTTGTTTTAAGCTTACGTGTTTAGGGGAGATGGTCGTAGGACATTTCTAGATGTGTTATAATGTTCCCTGAAATTCATGTCCTCACACAGCTTATGAATGTGACCCTGTCTGGAAGGATGACATGTTGGATTAGGATGGCCCTAACTTCAATGATTGCTATCCTCAGAATAAGAGAACAGGAGCAGCCATGTTGGGAAGGGAGTCAAAGGGCTGGGCTGTGTGGCTGCCAGCAGGGTACTGGTGGTAACTGAAGCTTGGAGGGCCAGAAGAAGGGCTCTCTCCTGAGTTTCACTGCCCCATCCATATCCTTATTCTAGACTTCCTGCCTCCACAACTGTGACGGAATGGATCTTTCTGTGAGTCGAGAACAGCAGAATTCCTACTTGGTTGTGGTGACCCTAAGAATGCATCTAGCAGGGAAGCCCTTTCTGCAGGCTGCCTGTGAGAAAACACAGGAGATGTGCTCTAGTGTCTGGTAGGGAAGTGGCCCCAGGCCCCCAGCCTTCTCCTTATCTTCCTCTGGGCTGGCTTCCGCTATGGGGCCAGGGCAGCTGCAGGCAAGGCCTCTTCAGGCCAGGAACTCAAGAGGAAGCCTAGTGGTGGCTTGTGTTCCAAGTCAGATAGGAATCTTGGCTGTGGCAGAGGCTCTTTTCCTTTGTATTGCCTGTGTTCCAGAGATAAGGGAGAAGGAAGGAGAGAGAGCTGGCTCCAGTGCAGAGGAAGCCATGGGAAGTCCCAGAGAAACAGCCTTCCAACGGATGAACCAGGCTTTGCAAAGGGGACTGGAGTGAGAAACCCACATTGCCACAATTCTGCTTTTTACCAACCACGTGACCCAAGCAGGACATACCTCCCAGATGCCTCTGTTTCCTCAGCTGAGAGGACACAGGGCAGCTGATTGACGCACAGACCAAGTCCTTGGCGAGGTTATGGGAGGCCCTGGTGCAGAGAATTCTGAGAATACAACCTCGTGCGTAATGACAGCTACCAGAGCACACAGTGATGATGTAGTTGTCTTGGTAACGGATGCTGCTGTTTGGGAAATTACTATAGCCAGTGGTCAGGATCATGGTATTTAACGCTGAGTCCCTCGGTTGGCTCTCTTCTTTCCAAGGTTGTTGGTAAGATGATCACTGTGACGAGAGCCTGAGAGAAACAATCTAAAAGGAGGAAGAACTCCTGTTCCAGAGGGCTCTGCCACAGTTCCCTTGCCCCACTGCGATGGGCTCGCAGGGACCATTGTGGTGGCACCAACGTGTGCTGGCAGAGGCTACTCCCTGTGTGCTGGCAGGGAAGCAGAGGGATGAGGACACCAACTGCTACATCTTTTACAACCCTTAGATGGATCTCCTTCAGCTGGTTCTCACCTCTAAAACTTCCACTGGCTTCCACTACCTCCCCAGATAGCACCCTCAGTTGGAGACCTAGCTCCCAACCAGTAGAGGACACTTCATGTGTAGAGCATGATAAGAGGGTCAGATCGTACTGCAGATCAGCCAGGCTGCCCACATGGCCTCACTGATCCATCACTTTTGTGCCACGTGCTTCTCTGACTTGAAGAAGGGACACAAGGCATGTGACCAACTGTGTGAATCACAGCCACCTTGAAGTCCAGATTCAAGAGGGTGCTGGGTGTTTCTTGGGCTTGGAGCTCCAGCAAACAGCCTCTATCTATAAGACATTTGCCAAATTGAGTAAACAGGGTCCATCCTCCACCCTACTTCCTGGAAACAGGCCCTTCCAGAATAAAACCCTGAAAGGAGAAGGGCTACAGAAGGCAGCTCCAGTGGCCATGGTCACACCATTTACTAACTAGCCTGTTGTCTTTCCACGACCCCTTATTCAGGAATGGCCTTGGGACTTTTCAAACACCTGCTTCAACACTGGAAGAAAACAGCCTGCCCTCACTGCTCTGACATCAGAACTGGATAAAAACACAGAAAACAAAACAAAACAAAACAAACCGACTACAGACCAGCATCCCAGTCGAATACAAACGCACAAATTCTCAACAAAATACTAAATACTTGCAAATGGAATATAGGCACACTTTGAAATGATCGTTCACAATGATTAAGTTGTGTTTATCCCAGAGGTAGAGGGATAGTTCGATATACGAGAATCAACAAATGTAATATAATTTATATAAGAAAAAAAATCACATGATTCTTTCAACAGATGCAGGAAAGGCCTTCTACAAAATACAACATTTCTTCATGATAAAATGTCCTAGAGATACTAAGGCTGGAGGCAACATGCCGTAACATAATAAAAGTCATATAAGACACACGTATAATATAATCCCACAGCCAACATTACACTAATCAGAGAAACACCCAAAGCAATTGTACTAAAATTGGGGAACAAGGTAGGGATGCCCAGGCTCTCCGTTCTAATTCAGCTAAGTGCTCACAGTGGTAAGATAAGTGAGGGAAATAGAAGAGGCACCAACAGAACCCTGTTTATAGATGTGATGCTTGGAGGCAGACCCTAAAGACTTGACCAGAAAACAGCTAGAACTGGTCGGCACTTCCGCCCAGGGGCGGGATCCAAACTGACATAGCAAAATTAGCAGTCTCGCTATACACCCATGACAGATATTGAGAAAGAAACCAGGGAAACAGTCCTGTTTACAATAGCTACAAAAAAAGAAAGAAAGAAAGAAAGAAAGAAAGAAAGAAAGAAAGAAAGAAAGAAAGGAAAAAAAAAAAAGAAAGAAATACCTGAAGTGAACCCATCCGAGGAGTTAAAAAGCCACTAACCGGAAACTTGAAACCCCCCAGGAAAGAAGTTGAAGGAGACACTAGGTGATGGAAAGACTCCCCCAGGCCACGGATTGGTAGAATATGACTATAAAGTAACCATCCCACCAAGGCAATGTCCAGAGTCAATGTAAGGCCTCATTGCCGCCCTGCTTCCCAGAAACACAAAGGACTTGGACGGCCTGAACAGTCTCCAGCTTCCTGTGACCTCTGTCTCCCCAGAGCTGAGGCCACACTGCCTGGGTGTCTGGGCTGGGTGTTAAGGAATGTCAACAACACCCACCTGGGAGGTAGCACTGACTCTGCCCTCAAATGACCCTCCACGGCACTTGAGCTCTGACCTAAGCTAACCTACTTAATAACCTTTGGCCCCAGGTAACTTTCTTAACATTTTGCATGACAAAGAATTTTTTCCCCTTTATCTGGCAGATATTTTATCTGCTGCTGAAAAGATTAAAGTCTGGTGTGTACGAATATCTGAGAGATTCTGCTCTGGAGAAGGAGATCCAGGATCCACATTAGCACCCATGAGCCTGGCCTGGGGCAGCCATACCCGGTACCTGTGAAGAAGGTGGCGTGGCGGTAGTCCAAGACTGCGCCACACAATGTCATCATCCTCAAAGGGAAACACCCATGCGTTTTATCTTATCACCCTGGCCTCATCAGCACAGAGCCTCTCTGTATTTTATCACTTCTGTGTTTCCTCATCCCTGACCCAAGGTCCAACACAGTCAGCTGATGGTGTCATTAGAACCCCAAATGTCATCAAATACCTGGCCCGGCTGGTTTGGGTTGGGCCACCAGAAGCTGTGTCAGTGATTAGCTGTGGAGATTCAGCAGCTTCCGGGCCACCAGATGGGATCAGGATTTCCCTGGGCACGCCTTCTTTCCAGCCTTGCTATTCTGTGTGACACCAGCCCCCTCTGTACCCATATGGGCTTTCCCCTCCCTCCAGTCCCCAGGCAACATGGGAAAGGCTAGGTGCTGGGCCTTCTGGATCTTCTGCCAGGCTACACCTTAGTTAGCCCTGCTTATCTGCAACGAGCCCGTCAGGACTCCACCCGGAAGCAGCAAGAAGGGAGTCTTGGGATTTCACTGTCAAATGGAATAATTATAGGCCAGAGTC
This sequence comes from Microtus ochrogaster, assembly GCF_000317375.1. Taxonomy (NCBI): domain Eukaryota; kingdom Metazoa; phylum Chordata; class Mammalia; order Rodentia; family Cricetidae; genus Microtus; species Microtus ochrogaster. The sequence goes on from NC_022010.1 coordinate 68,278,934, forward strand.
TCTTATTTGTTTATTTATTTCTATGGTGTTTTTGAGACAAAGTCTTGCTTTATATCCCTGGCTAGCCCGGCACTCACTGTACACCCTAGGTTGGCCTTAATTCACAGCCGTGCTCATGGCAAACTCTTCCAGGAGACTGTTTTCCGGTGATGTCCACCTGACTCTGATCCTGGCTGACGGCTCCTTCCTTCCACTTCTGACCTTTCTGTTGCTTCTGCAGTGTCTGAAGGTTCCGTACAGCTCAGGGCTCATATGATCATCTCGGCCTCACCTGGAGAATACCTAACACATCCCTTCCACATCCCCACCTTGATGTGAAGCTTCTTTGCCATGTAAACGAACACAGTCACAGGTCTCAGGGATTAGGATGTGGCTGTATTGGGGGTACATTTTTTCCCAACTACCACAAAAGGACTTGCAGTGTGACATAAAATTGGGTGCATATGTCTGCGGTTAGAGTACAAGCTTGGGAAGTTGTTCTAGATGGGGGGAGGTGGTGTAGGGGCAGCATGGAGCTAAGTGTGGAAAGGAACGTGCTCAGATGATGATAAAGGGTGGGTGGGATAAACCTACTTATAACATCAACAATCTATTATCTGTCTATCATCTATGAATCTATCATCTGTCAATCACCTTTGTATCTATCATCAATCTACTTTTCACCAATCTATGTATCTAAATTTTGTCATTTTGAGACAGGGTCTCACCATGTAGTCCAGGTTAGTCTAGGACCTGTGACAGTCCACCTGTCTCGTCCTTCAGAGTGTGGGATCACAGTCCTGTACCACTCTAGCCTGACCCTGGATATCTTTCAGATATTCCTCAAAATGCTGAGGATGGCAGTGCGTACCTGAACTCTCAGCACCTAGGAGGCTGAGCCAGGGGGATTATCCTGAGTGTGATGTCAGCTTTTGCTCCATAGTAAGACAAAGGGAAGCCAATAACCATGGGTGTGTATGACATCTTGTCTGTATTCACCTGTGGATGGACAGTCGCGTTGTTTACACCGTGAGCGATTGTGAGCGGTGAGCACAGGTGTGTAAGTAACTGCAGGAGCCTCTGCTTTTTAGTCCTCTGTGGGTGGAGCTGCTGGGTTATGTGCTCACCCCATGACTAACTTCACGAGGAACAACTAGACTGTCTCCCATGTTTGACACACCCCAACCATTGCAGGAGTTCTGTTGTCTTCAGGGCTCTAACCAACACTAGTGATTTCCTATTTTGTTTGGTTTTGGCTCTCTAATGAGGGATAACACTTGGATTGCTGTTTTATTTGAGTTTCCCTAATGATGGATGCTACCGATGGGTCTTTTCATAGACTTATTGGTTTTCTCTAGGTTTTCCTTGGGCATAAAGTCCACCACCTACTCCTGGAGCTGACTTCCAATTTCAGCATCAGTTAGAAGAATGGTGGGTTGAACCGTATCTTCTCAATTTCCTTTAAGAATGCTTCTTATTTTAAATATTTATTTATTTTATGTATACAAGCATTTTTCCTGCATGTATGTCCATGTACTATGTGCAGGCATACCTACAGAGGCCAGAAGAGGGTGTTGGATGACCTTGAACTGGGATTACAGGTGGCTATGAGCCACCATGTGGATACTAGGAGCTGAACTGGGATCCTGGAAGAGCAGCCAGTGCTCTTAACACTGAACCATCTCTCTGGCCCTAAGAATGCTTTTGTTTGTGCAGTGTGCCTTTGAGATGAAGCCAAGCATTCCTATAGCAGGCTGGCCAAAGCCATGAGTAAACAGGTATTTCTGCAATGTGGGTAGGCAGCAGTCTGTCTCAGCTGACTCCATCTGAATGGGGGTGGGGGTGGGGGTTTCAGTTTGTTGTTGCTTCCCAGGTACACCCATGGGGACTGGGATTTGCTTAAATCAATGCTCCCTTGCAAATGAAATGAAAGCAAGATTTTATCAAGCCTAGAAGGCAAATGGCAGAAACTGCTGAAGTCTACTGCTTTGGTTACCAGGCCAGAGCAATCAAGAAAGAAACCCAGCTCTTGGCTTTGAGGGGTTGAGATTAGAAGAAATCAGAGATAGAAGAAGAAGGAAAAGAGTCTCCTGAACCAAGAGCACTTCAAGGAGGAAGGTGTGGTCTATGCCCAGGGCTGCAGAGAATATGCATTTGATGAAGGTTACAAATGCGGGGGAGGCACAGGCCTGGTTGGCCTGTGTATGTGGGACTGTGGAAGGCTGGATGCTTGTCAAAGCACAGGCAATTCTTTGAGGAGAATCAGAAAAATGACAGCAACCATATCTTATCCTAGTCAGTGAGTCCTGAGACTGAGACATCCCATTTCTACATATAGTACACATACACACACATGCACAAACACACACATGTGTGTGTTTGTGTGTGTGTGTTGAGAGAGAGAGAGTCAATATGCATGCAGAGAACAAATACATGTTACCTCTCCCATCTTAACTCACAGAGTTGGTAAAATCAGTGAAAAGATTAAATGAGAAGCTCCACAGTCTGCCTATCCAGCCCTATGGAGCTTCTCTTAGATTTGCTGACTTTCATGCAGTTTGGGGCTATGGTAGTTTGGGAACAAGTGGATCCAGAAACATAGGGAGTGGCAGAGAGAAGGATGTGTGCAAAGACCTCAGACGCCACGGGTACACAGGAATATGCTGCTTCATTTGTTCACAATCAGATGAGGAAATAAGAGGAAGGAAATGTAGACCACATTGTATCTCAGAGCTCTGTATTTCAAGGAAGAATTATCCAATGACTATGGCTTTTTTTGAGTTCATTTTTATATGCATTTGAGCACCTAGCATCAGTCCTAGGCCCTGACTCATTGACATGTTAATCATCTATCTATCCATCCATCCATCCATCCATCCATCCATCCATCCATCCATCCATCATTCAACCATCCATCCATTCATGTATCCATCATCCATCCATCCATCCACCATCCATCCATCCATCATCCATTCATCTACCCATCATCCATCTATCCAACCATCCATCCATCATTTATCCATCATCCATCCATCCATCATTTATCCATCATCCATCCATCCATCACCCACCTCTCCATCCATCCATCCATTCATTCACCCATTTGTCCATCCAACCATTCATTCCTTTAAAAATATTGATAAAGACTAGGTAGATTGTTCAATCAATAAAATATTTACCATGCATGCATTTAGATCTCAATTTGATTCCCAGAACCCAGCTGATAAAAGCGGGGTATGGTAGTACATGCTTGTAATTCCAGAGACATGGAGCTTCCTGGCCATCCAGCCTAGCCTAGTCATCTCCAAAAAACCAAAATGCTTCCCTCTGAATCTAAAGACCAAAATCAAAGCCCACAATAAAACAACAAAGTAGATTGCATCTTGAGGAATGACAGCTGAGCCTAATCTCTGGCCTACACGCACGCGCACGCGCGCACACACACTAAAAATAAAAGTGTTTTGACGTCTGTGATTGAGTCATGGTCCCTCAACAGATGCTGGCATCTTCTCACAGAATACCCAGCCCTGTGGGATATGGCTGTACTGTTGAATTGTTTTAACATCCCAGGATAATAGAAAATCCTTTGGATATCATTTAACTTAAAATAAAATCCTGAAAGTGTTTATTTATATGAAAACACACTGCAGATACAGTTGGGTCCCTGGCCCTGAGTGGTTGACCCAGCCTGAGGTCACTACAAATGCAGGGCAAGTGGGTTCAGAAGCAGCTTGGAGCCCATTGTTTCCTTTCCTTGTTATCTGAGTGCCCCAGACCCAATTTTGGCTTCTTCCTCCTTTTGTTTGGCAGGCTCCACAGCTGTATCGGTCTCTGGAATGATTTCCTCTTGTCTCGAGGGCTGCTTGTTGCAACCAAGGACACCCCAGAAACACGATGTTTTCCGTCTGCAAAGTCATTCAGATTTTTTCAGAAGTTTAATCTGTATTGACACGCAACACTTGTGTGTGTTCACGGACACAGCAAGCTGTTCAAATGTGGGTCCAGTGAGATGACCCCACAAGCCTGATGACCTGACTTTGATCCCTGGGACCCGTGTGGCGAAAGGAAGGATCTGATAAATGTGAATTGTCCTCTGACCTCCACCTGTGCACCAGTGTGTGCGTCCCCTCTCCTCCACTCCTGTCACAAATACACACCTAAGATGTAGCTTTTGCATGGAGTTGGGAGGGCCTGCACGTCTATCATCTCTGATATCCGTCATTTTTTTTTTTTTGTATTGGGAATATCCAGAGTCTTCTCTTCTGATGATTGAAATACATGTTTAATTGCTTGTAGTTGTAGCTCTCTCCTGTGCCACAGAACATGTGAAGTGATGCCTCATGCAGCTGCACTCTTCCCTTCCCTACCCTCATACCCTAAGTTAGAATCCCAGGTGCTTGTTCTCTGTGTCTGGCTTGCCTAGTTTAGCATAGTGTCCTCCAGGCTCATCTGAGTTGCTGCAACCCGCAGGGTTCCTCCCCTTTTCGAGGCTGGATAGTGCTCACTGTAGGCATGCCTTTTCTTCAGCCACTCCTTTGCTTGTAGTGGCTTGAGGAGGAGCCTGGTCTGACTGTTGTGAGCAGTGCCAGATACGTGGGCAGGGCAAGTGTCTCCCGTGGTTCACCTCTTCCAGATACTATCAGGCTCGGGGCTACTGGACCTCAGGGCGTTTCCATTGTGTGAGGAGAGTGCCCACACAGTGTCCTTCTGGATGTTCTATGCCCGGCATTTATGGGTTGAACCTGCAGGCTGGGGCAGAGGAAAGGTAACAGCAAGGAAGAGTGTTTGCTCAAACAGTCACAGCAAAGCATGCAGCCTGGGGCCCTCGGCACAGGTGGAAGTTTTCTTACTTCTGTAGACCTGAATCCACGGCCAAGCCCCGGGATTGTTGCATTTCTCCTTGGTTTCTTTTCTGACTCAAGGGTGGTCACCTCAGTGCATTTTCTACCTTCCTTCCTTCTTTTTTCTCCTCTTTCTTTCTGGCCACGGCCCCTAGAACTTGCTCTACAGACCAGGCTGACCTTGAACTCACAATTGATCCTCCTGCGTCTGCCCTGCCTCCTGAATGATTGGTTTAAAGGTGTGTGCCACCTGCCGAGCTCAATGTCTTTTCATTAGACGTTTTTCTCCTGAAGTCCTTTGTCTACATACCTCCTCCTATGAAGATACAGTTAGAGTGAATTAACATCTACCCCGAGGGCCTCATTTTAAAGGTTTATTCTTACACCTGCCACAGATAGGAGAGCTGGCCCTGTGGTCCCAAGAATGGGAGAGCTGTCCCTGATCCCTACCAGCTATTAATACACTCTGGAGAGCAGGCTCTGCACCTTGCCCTGGGCAACACAATGGAGACAATCCTGTTGGGACAGGTGTGGCTTAGCCAGCCCTGAAGTAGTGAGCAAGGGAGGGCTGTCCCTATCACTCACCTGTCCTGTGGTGGCATGGAAGGGGGAGAGTTGCCCCTCCACCTATCAATGCCCACAGCAGGCATGAGAACTGGCCCTGAGACAGGTCATAATAGCAGAAGACCATCCCTACCCCCCCCCCCACTATGAGCAGCACTGGCAGAATGTGGCCCCTGAATCTCACTTGGGAACACAGTGGAGCTGACCCTAATGGTGCAGGTTGGGAGAGCCAACCCTGAGGGTGTGAAAGCAGGAGAACTGGCCCCACCTTCCACTCATTGCTGCTAGAGGTGAATTAGCCTGGACAGTAGAGAGCTCACCTTCTGGTAAGCACAGGGGAGAACTGGCTGTCAGACCAACCCTATAGCTGCCCAGGCCCAGAACAGGGGTTACCACTTGCCCACCCGAACATGCACCCCATTTGTGATCTGCTGGAGCACACGAGGAACCTGACCTGCAGATCCCACGCTGCAGGATTCCCACGACACAGGGAAAGAGCAGAATATCGAGGGAGAGTCCTAGTGAGGTCCAGCATTGATGGTATCGTAGACACCAGAGGCCTTGAACCAGACCAATGACTCTTTGCGATGAACACTTCAAGCAAAGATATATGAACAAAGGGGTTTACTGCATGGCTCACTGCGTCACACTGCAGCTTCCATGATGAGATTTTTAATTTTTTTTCCTTTAAATTTTGTTTTATTTTAGGGGAAGTACGGGAGGGTGGAATCAAGATACATGATGCAAAAGATACATAGAATAAATAGAAAAGAATGAAAAAGTTGATTTTTTTCATATAGATGATTTATTTTGATGAAATCAAACCCTCACCCCACTTCGACTCATCCTAGACCCTGCTCCCACTGTGTCCCCTCATGAATCCATGTCCTTTTGTAACCTACCGAGCCCACTACTGTACTTAGACATACGACTGTTCCATCTGCTGGACCATGGGCGACCAGCCAGCTCCATTCCCTCAAGAAAATCGGCTTTCCCTACTCTAGCAGCCTTTGTCTGACAAAACTCTTCAGCTTTGCATGCCCCTCCCCCATTTGTGCTGCAATGTTAGCTGGCTTGAACTTGTGTAGACCCCCCACAGCCTCCTGAGTTCACAAGTGCCACCACCCTGTCCCGTTCAGAAGACACTGTTTGGCTCCAGTCCTCCCTGACCTCTGGCTCCTACAATCTTCCCTCCCCTCCTGCAATGTTCCCTGAGCCACATGGGGAGGGGTGCGATCTAAGTGTCTCATTTAGGGCCGAGTGCTTCATAGTTAACTCATTCTTTGTCCCCTGACCAGCCGTGAGTCCGCATCAACCACGAAGGGCATCGTTTAGCACTGCCATCTCTGTAATGACCCTGTTTTCAGTGCAGGGGTTTAGGTCTTTGCACTTCAGTTTGTGGATTTGGGGGGCACAGTTTGTCCCACCAGAACAGCTGAGGCATAGGTCTTTGTCCTGTGGCTACAGTGGCCAGCACCCCTGCCCACAGCTTCACGGGGTGTGGCCATCTCTAGCCTTTCGTTCTTCAGGTCTGACCCCAGCTCCCTCTCAGAGAACCTAGCACAGGCCAGAGTCTCTCAAGTGTAGGAGAAGTCCAAAAAGTCTGTCTCAGGGTCACAGGGACCCCGCCGGGCCACGCCGTGTAGTATGTATGTAGCTGAGACCTCACAGACAGTCCTGTTGCTTTGGAAACCTTTCATTTCCCTGAGAGAGTTGCTGAGATCAGCATGAACCCTCTTCCCGTCAGCATTTGCAGATGCACACCTAGCTCCCTCGTGGGCCTCTACTTTATGTATGTTTTCTTCTTTTTGAGATAGTAGCCCAGGCTGGCTTCCAACTTGTTATGTAGCTGAGTATGACCTGAACCCATGATCCTCCTGCCTCTACCTCCCAAGTGCTAGGACTACAGGCATGGACTGCCATATTTGATTTGGGTGGTGCTACAGACCGAACCAGGCCTTGGTGTGTACTAAGCAGACTCTCTACCAATTGAGGTGCACCCCAACCCCATATCCTGGGACTTTTGAAGTGCTGAAGTCACAAAGCCACCTCCAGTCTGGCCCCCTTAAATCGGAGGGAAGCACGATATGGTGGGGGCAGACCTGGACTCTATGGTCCTCAGGGGACCGACCCTCCAAGTTGTCCAGAAGTGTCTCTGTGCCCTGAAAACACTCCTTGTCACTCTGGTTGTCGACTTTGCAAGCAGTGACATTTTTGAGGACCACGTCCACTCACAGCCCCCTTTCTGGTCCGGAACAAACAGTGCTGGGCTGACTCTTCATCACCCTCTGCGACGCCTGGATGGAATCTGATAAAGAGACCTTTATGGCATTAATTACAACCCGGGCTCCTCACTGTGTTTTATATGCGAGTCTTGCGAGGTCTGTTTAATGTCAAGGAGAAAGCTCATAACACACCAACATTTATATGGGCCCATTAATCTTCAAAGCCTTGCACTGACTTTAGCCAGCCTCAATGGCCCTCTTGTGCAGGTAATAATAAGGCCTTTTGGTTTCATATTCTTCCTCCTTCTGCTTCTACTTCTTTGTAGATGAATAAAAAAAAAACATACCTAGAAAAATGTGTTGTGATCTGTAGGACCCCCCTGGTCTCAGATCTGGGGCTACATTATGGCGGCTGGCTCCCTTCAAAGCTGGTGTGGTGGGGAAGCTCAGGGCCACGTGTGATACTCCAAGCCTTTGACGCGAGCCGAGCGAGCAAGCTGCTTTTCATTAAACACACACGTCTGTTGGCATGCACCTCCCTCAAATCAGCAAAGGGGTTTCTGTGTGCAGGGCTGTGTGCAGGGCTGTGTGCAGGGCTGTGTGCAGGGCTGTGTGCAGGGCTGTGTGCAGGGTTGGGACCGGAAGGAGAAGGGATCCACAGGAGAGCCAGGACAGTTGACTGGTGTTCAGGCTGCTGCGCCTTGGCTGTACTCGCCAAGGGAAGGAACTGGACACCCCAGCTCTGATGTCTCATGAGGTCTGTGTTCGCTGTACTTAGCAATCCCTAAACCCCGTTTTAGAAAGCACAAGTCCCAGCCATATGTTCACAAACTAATAGCAGGCAGAGCTCCATTCCGGGAAAGCACAGTGTCCTCGTGGGGGTGCGCAGCAGCCTCTCTCCACGGTGATATGTTCCAGCTGTTCTTGGGCTCTTGTTACAACTTATTTCTACATAAAGCGTTTGAAAATGTCAATGAAATAGTTTTAGCTTAATTTTTAATTAATTAAATCTGGTGGATTTGGACCTAAAATTAAGTTAAGAATAAAGAAGTTAAAAATAAAGTCTTCAGATACAGCTCAATGCAGCTCACGCATGCACGCACGCGCACACGCACGCACGCACGCACACACGCACGCACGCACGCACACACGCACGCACACACACGCAGAACTGATCTTGGAGACGTGAGTTGAATGATGGTTACCAGCTGGGGAGAGTGGTGTAAGGATGGAGCAGGGGAATGAGCAGCTGCTGGGTTACGGTTAGAAGGGGTAAGAATCTGGAGGACCATGCAGAGCGACTGAGTACCGGTGACCATGAGCGCGTATTCCACACGCCAGAAGGAAGAGTCCCAACGTTTGCACCTTGAAGAAATGAGAGGGAGTAGCTGTTTAACAGGGCTTAGCAAGACACAGGCTCATTTTAAGCTGATACATAAACCCATGCAAACTACCCACAGCGATAGGTACCACGTGAGGTTGGAAGTAAGATTAACTGGAATAAGACGCTCCCGGCAGACTCTGCTCTCACCCCTTTGATTCTCCTGTCTGTACCATGCCCGGCCTGACCAGTGCGTTCAAATCATGGCGACCAGCAGCAACTGGTGCTGTTAAAGGAACAGTCTAGTCAGGCGTGGTGACTCACACTGGTAATCCCAGCACTTGGGAGGCAGGCCCAGGAGGATCACCGTGAGTTTGAGGCCTATGTGGTTTACATAATGACTTTCAGGCCATCCAGACCTACATAGAGAAGTCTTATAATGATAGGGTAATAATAAATAAATAAGTAAATGAATGAGCACCTATGCTCATATGCACATAAATAAGTGGGCAACTATTGGGGGGTTCAGTAGCTCTCTGGGGTCAGGGTCAGGACATGATGCCAGTAAGCACTTCAGCTACATAGGATAAATGATGTGTGTGTATATGTGCACTGTGGGGTATGTATGTGTGTGCTGTATGTATGTGTGAGGCAATATCTATGTGTGCATGGCATATGTTTGTTGTGTTGGGGGTGTATATGTGGTGCGTGTGTGGTGTGTATATGTGGTGTGTGTGTGGTGCGTATGTATATGTGGG